>NC_140086.1:109384386-109709386 GCF_964237585.1 Gallinula chloropus
CTCCTTCGTTTTGGGAGCAGTTGCTGGATGTTGGGCATGTTGGCCGGAGAGTGCTGCTCGGGCTGCGAACTGCAACCTGGCAGGTACATCCCAGGCTCCCGGCCCAACGAAAGCCCCCAGACCCAAATGGAGAGGGGCTGCTTGGGGGCCCCCTGGGGCCCCTTCAGGCCAGCTAGGTCTTTGAGTCCTGGCTCCTTCGCTTTGGGAGCCGTCGCTGAACGTTTGGCATGTTGGCCGGAGAGTGCTGCTCAGGCCGCGAACTGCAACCTGGCAGGTACATCCCAGGTTCCCGGCCCAACGAAAGCCCCCAGACCCAAATGGAGAGGGGCTGCTTGGGGGCCCCCTGGGGCCCCTTCAGGCCAGCTAGGTCTTTGGGTCCTGGCTCCTTCGCTTTGGGAGCAGTCGCTCCACGTTGGGCATGTTGGCCGGAGAGTGCTTCTCGGGCCGCGAACTGCAACCTGGCAGGTACCTCCCAGGTTCCGGCACAAAGAAAGCCCCCAGACCCAAAGGGAGAGGGGCTGCTTGGGGGCCCCCTGGGGCCCCTTCAGGCCAGCTAGGTCTTTGGGTCCTGGCTCCTTCGCTTTGGGAGCAGTCGCTCCACGTTTGGCATGTTGGCCGGAGAGTGCTTCTCCGGTCGCGAACTGCAACCTGGCAGGTACCTGCCAGGTTCCCGGCCCAACGAAAGCCCCCAGACCCAAATGGAGAGGGGCTGCTTGGGGGCCCCCTGGGGCCCCTTCAGGCCAGCTAGGTCTTTGGGTCCTGGCTCCTTCGCTTTGGGAGCAGTCGCTCCACGTTTGGCATGTTGGCCGGAGAGTGCTTCTCCGGCCGCGAACTGCAACCTGGCAGGTACATCCCAGGCTCCCGGCCCAACGAAAGCCCCCAGACCCAAATGGAGAGGGGCTGCTTGGGGGCCCCCTGGGGCCCCTTCAGGCCAGCTAGGTCTTTGAGTCCTGGCTCCTTCGCTTTGGGAGCAGTCGCTGGACGTTGGGCATGTTGGCCGGAGAGTGCTTCTCGGGCCGCGAACTCAACCTGGCAGGTACCTGCCAGGTTCCCGGCCCAACGAAAGCCCCCAGACCCAAATGGAGAGGGGCTGCTTGGGGGCCCCCTGGGGCCCCTTCAGGCCAGCTAGGTCTTTGGGTCCTGGCTCCTTCGCTTTGGGAGCAGTTGCTCCACGTTTGGCATGTTGGCCGGAGAGTGCTTCTCCGGCCGCGAACTGCAACCATGCATGTACCTGCCAGGTTCCCGGCCCAACGAAAGCCCCCAGACCCAAAGGGAGAGGGGCTGCTTGGGGGCCCCCTGGGGCCCCTTCAGGCCAGCTAGGTCTTTGGGTCCTGGCTCCTTCGCTTTGGGAGCAGTCGCTCCACGTTTGGCATGTTGGCCGGAGAGTGCTTCTCCGGCCGCGAACTGCAACCTGGCAGGTACCTGCCAGGTTCCCGGCCCAACGAAAGCCCCCAGACCCAAATGGAGAGGGGCTGCTTGGGGGCCCCCTGGGGCCCCTTCAGGCCAGCTAGGTCTTTGGGTCCTGGCTCCTTCGCTTTGGGAGCAGTCGCTCCACGTTTGGCATGTTGGCCGGAGAGTGATTCTCCGGCCGCGAACTGCAACCTGGCAGGTACCTGCCAGGTTCCCGGCCCAACGAAAGCCCCCAGACCCAAATGGAGAGGGGCTGCTTGGGGGCCCCCTGGGGCCCCTTCAGGCCAGCTAGGTCTTTGGGTCCTGGCTCCTTCGCTTTGGGAGCAGTCGCTCCACGTTTGGCATGTTGGCCGGAGAGTGCTTCTCCGGCCGCGAACTGCAACCTGGCAGGTACCTGCCAGGTTCCCGGCCCAACGAAAGCCCCCAGACCCAAATGGAGAGGGGCTGCTTGGGGGCCCCCTGGGGCCCCTTCAGGCCAGCTAGGTCTTTGGGTCCTGGCTCCTTCGCTTTGGGAGCCGTCGCTGGACGTTGGGCATGTTGGCCGGAGAGTGCTGCTCGGGCCGCGAACTGCAACCTGGCAGGTACATCCCAGGTTCCCGGCCCAACGAAAGCCCCCAGACCCAAATGGAGAGGGGCTGCTTGGGGGCCCCCTGGGGCCCCTTCAGGCCAGCTAGGTCTTTGGGTCCTGGCTCCTTCGCTTTGGGAGCAGTCGCTGGACGTTGGGCATGTTGGCCGGAGAGTGCTTCTCCAGCCACGAACTGCAACCTGGCAGGTACCTCCCAGGTTCCCGGCCCAACGAAAGCCCCCAGACCCAAATGGAGAGGGGCTCCTTGGGGGCCCCCTGGGGCCCCTTCAGGCCAGCTAGGTCTTTGGGTCCTGGCTCCTTCGCTTTGGGAGCAGTCGCTGAACGTTTGGCATGTTGGCCGGAGAGTGCTTCTCGGGCCGCGACCTGCAACCTGGCAGGTACCTCCCAGGTTCCCGGCCCAACGAAAGCCCCCAGACCCAAATGGAGAGGGGCTGCTTGGGGGCCCCCTGGGGCCCCTTCAGGCCAGCTAGGTCTTTGGGTCCTGGCTCCTTCGCTTTGGGAGCAGTCGCTGGACCTTGGGCATGTTGGCCGGAGAGTGCTTCTCGGGCCGCGAACTCAACCTGGCAGGTACCTGCCAGGTTCCCGGCCCAACGAAAGCCCCCAGACCCAAATGGAGAGGGGCTGCTTGGGGGCCCCCTGGGGCCCCTTCAGGCCAGCTAGGTCTTTGGGTCCTGGCTCCTTCGCTTTGGGAGCAGTCGCTCCACGTTTGGCATGTTGGCCGGAGAGTGCTGCTCGGGCCGCGAACTGCAACCTGGCAGGTACCTGCCAGGTTCCCGGCCCAACGAAAGCCCCCAGACCCAAATGGAGAGGGGCTGCTTGGGGGCCCCCTGGGGCCCCTTCAGGCCAGCTAGGTCTTTGGGTCCTGGCTCCTTCGCTTTGGGAGCCGTCGCTCCACGTTTGGCATGTTGGCCGGAGAGTGCTTCTTGGGCCGCGAACTGCAACGTGGCAGGTACCTGCCAGGTTCCCGGCACAAAGAAAGCCCCCAGACCCAAAGGGAGAGGGGCTGCTTGGGGGCCCCCTGGGGCCCCTTCAGGCCAGCTAGGTCTTTGGGTCCTGGCTCCTTCGCTTTGGGAGCAGTCGCTCCACGTTTGGCATGTTGGCCGGAGAGTGCTTCTCCGGCCGCGATCTACAACCTGGCAGGTACCTCCCAGGTTCCCGGCCCAACGAAAGCCCCCAGACCCAAATGGAGAGGGGCTGCTTGGGGGCCCCCTGGGGCCCCTTCAGGCCAGCTAGGTCTTTGGGTCCTGGCTCCTTCGCTTTGGGAGCAGTCGCTGGACCTTGGGCATGTTGGCCGGAGAGTGCTTCTCGGGCCGCGAACTCAACCTGGCAGGTACCTGCCAGGTTCCCGGCCCAACGAAAGCCCCCAGACCCAAATGGAGAGGGGCTGCTTGGGGGCCCCCTGGGGCCCCTTCAGGCCAGCTAGGTCTTTGGGTCCTGGCTCCTTCGCTTTGGGAGCAGTCGCTCCACGTTTGGCATGTTGGCCGGAGAGTGCTGCTCGGGCCGCGAACTGCAACCTGGCAGGTACCTGCCAGGTTCCCGGCCCAACGAAAGCCCCCAGACCCAAATGGAGAGGGGCTGCTTGGGGGCCCCCTGGGGCCCCTTCAGGCCAGCTAGGTCTTTGGGTCCTGGCTCCTTCGCTTTGGGAGCCGTCGCTCCACGTTTGGCATGTTGGCCGGAGAGTGCTTCTTGGGCCGCGAACTGCAACGTGGCAGGTACCTGCCAGGTTCCCGGCACAAAGAAAGCCCCCAGACCCAAAGGGAGAGGGGCTGCTTGGGGGCCCCCTGGGGCCCCTTCAGGCCAGCTAGGTCTTTGGGTCCTGGCTCCTTCGCTTTGGGAGCAGTCGCTCCACGTTTGGCATGTTGGCCGGAGAGTGCTTCTCCGGCCGCGATCTACAACCTGGCAGGTACCTCCCAGGTTCCCGGCCCAACGAAAGCCCCCAGACCCAAATGGAGAGGGGCTGCTTGGGGGCCCCCTGGGGCCCCTTCAGGCCAGCTAGGTCTTTGGGTCCTGGCTCCTTCGTTTTGGGAGCAGTCGCTGGATGTTGGGCATGTTGGCCGGAGAGTGCTTCTCGGGCCGCGAACTGCAACCTGGCAGGTACATCCCAGGTTCCCAGCCCAACGAAAGCCCCCAGACCCAAATGGAGAGGGGCTGCTTGGGGGCCCCCTGGGGCCCCTTCAGGCCAGCTAGGTCTTTGAGTCCTGGCTCCTTCGCTTTGGGAGCCGTCGCTGGACGTTTGGCATGTTGGCCGGAGAGTGCTTCTCGGGCCGCGAACTGCAACCTGGCAGGTACCTCCCAGGTTCCCGGCCCAACGAAAGCCCCCAGACCCAAATGGAGAGGGGCTGCTTGGGGGCCCCCTGGGGCCCCTTCAGGCCAGCTAGGTCTTTGGGTCCTGGCTCCTTCGCTTTGGGAGCAGTCGCTCCACGTTGGGCATGTTGGCCGGAGAGTGCTTCTTGGGCCGCGAACTGCAACCTGGCAGGTACCTCCCAGGTTCCGGCACAAAGAAAGCCCCCAGACCCAAAGGGAGAGGGGCTGCTTGGGGGCCCCCTGGGGCCCCTTCAGGCCAGCTAGGTCTTTGGGTCCTGGCTCCTTCGCTTTGGGAGCAGTCGCTCCACGTTTGGCATGTTGGCCGGAGAGTGCTTCTCCGGTCGCGAACTGCAACCTGGCAGGTACCTCCCAGGTTCCCGGCCCAACGAAAGCCCCCAGACCCAAATGGAGAGGGGCTGCTTGGGGGCCCCCTGGGGCCCCTTCAGGCCAGCTAGGTCTTTGGGTCCTGGCTCCTTCGCTTTGGGAGCAGTCGCTCCACGTTTGGCATGTTGGCCGGAGAGTGATTCTCCGGCCGCGAACTGCAACCTGGCAGGTACCTCCCAGGTTCCCGGCCCAACGAAAGCCCCCAGACCCAAATGGAGAGGGGCTGCTTGGGGGCCCCCTGGGGCCCCTTCAGGCCAGCTAGGTCTTTGGGTCCTGGCTCCTTCGCTTTGGGAGCCGTCGCTGGACGTTGGGCATGTTGGCCGGAGAGTGCTGCTCGGGCCGCGAACTGCAACCTGGCAGGTACATCCCAGGTTCCCGGCCCAACGAAAGCCCCCAGACCCAAATGGAGAGGGGCTGCTTGGGGGCCCCCTGGGGCCCCTTCAGGCCAGCTAGGTCTTTGGGTCCTGGCTCCTTCGCTTTGGGAGCAGTCGCTGGACGTTGGGCATGTTGGCCGGAGAGTGCTTCTCGGGCCGCGAACTGCAACCTGGCAGTTACCTGCTAGGTTCCCGGCACAACGAAAGCCCCCAGACCCAAATGGAGAGGGGCTGCTTGGGGGCCCCCTGGGGCCCCTTCAGGCCAGCTAGGTCTTTGGGTCCTGGCTCCTTCGCTTTGGGAGCAGTCGCTGGATGTTGGGCATGTTGGCCGGAGAGTGCTTCTCGGGCCGCGAACTGCAACCTGGCAGGTACATCCCAGGTTCCCAGCCCAACGAAAGCCCCCAGACCCAAATGGAGAGGGGCTGCTTGGGGGCCCCCTGGGGCCCCTTCAGGCCAGCTAGGTCTTTGAGTCCTGGCTCCTTCGCTTTGGGAGCCGTCGCTGGACGTTTGGCATGTTGGCCGGAGAGTGCTGCTCGGGCCGCGAACTGCAACCTGGCAGGTACCTCCCAGGTTCCCGGCACAACGAAAGCCCCCAGACCCAAAGGGAGAGGGGCTGCTTGGGGGCCCCCTGGGGCCCCTTCAGGCCAGCTAGGTCTTTGAGTCCTGGCTCCTTCGCTTTGGGAGCCGTCGCTCCACGTTTGGCATGTTGGCCGGAGAGTGCTGCTCGGGCCGCGAACTGCAACCTGGCAGGTACCTCCCAGGTTCCCGGCACAACGAAAGCCCCCAGACCCAAATGGAGAGGGGCTGCTTGGGGGCCCCCTGGGGCCCCTTCAGGCCAGCTAGGTCTTTGGGTCCTGGCTCCTTCGCTTTGGGAGCAGTCGCTCCACGTTGGGCATGTTGGCCGGAGAGTGCTTCTTGGGCCGCGAACTGCAACCTGGCAGGTACCTCCCAGGTTCCCGGCACAAAGAAAGCCCCCAGACCCAAAGGGAGAGGGGCTGCTTGGGGGCCCCCTGGGGCCCCTTCAGGCCAGCTAGGTCTTTGGGTCCTGGCTCCTTCGCTTTGGGAGCAGTCGCTCCACGTTGGGCATGTTGGCCGGAGAGTGCTGCTCGGGCCGCGAACTGCAACCTGGCAGGTACATCCCAGGCTCCCGGCCCAACGAAAGCCCCCAGACCCAAATGGAGAGGGGCTGCTTGGGGGCCCCCTGGGGCCCCTTCAGGCCAGCTAGGTCTTTGGGTCCTGGCTCCTTCGCTTTGGGAGCAGTCGCTGGACGTTTGGCATGTTGGCCGGAGAGTGCTTCTCGGGCCGCGAACTCAACCTGGCAGGTACCTGCCAGGTTCCCGGCCCAACGAAAGCCCCCAGACCCAAATGGAGAGGGGCTGCTTGGGGGCCCCCTGGGGCCCCTTCAGGCCAGCTAGGTCTTTGGGTCCTGGCTCCTTCGCTTTGGGAGCAGTCGCTCCACGTTTGGCATGTTGGCCGGAGAGTGCTTCTCGGGCCGCGAACTGCAACCATGCAGGTACCTCCCAGGTTCCCGGCCCAACGAAAGCCCCCAGACCCAAAGGGAGAGGGGCTGCTTGGGGGCCCCCTGGGGCCCCTTCAGGCCAGCTAGGTCTTTGGGTCCTGGCTCCTTCGCTTTGGGAGCAGTCGCTCCACGTTGGGCATGTTGGCCGGAGAGTGCTTCTCCGGCCGCGAACTGCAACCTGGCAGGTACCTGCCAGGTTCCCGGCACAACGAAAGCCCCCAGACCCAAATGGAGAGGGGCTGCTTGGGGGCCCCCTGGGGCCCCTTCAGGCCAGCTAGGTCTTTGGGTCCTGGCTCCTTCGCTTTGGGAGCAGTCGCTCCACGTTTGGCATGTTGGCCGGAGAGTGCTTCTCCGGCCGCGAACTGCAAGCCGGCAGGTACCTCCCAGGTTCCCGGCCCAACGAAAGCCCCCAGACCTAAATGGAGAGGGGCTGCTTGGGGGCCCCCTGGGGCCCCTTCAGGCCAGCTAGGTCTTTGGGTCCTGGCTCCTTCGTTTTGGGAGCAGTTGCTGGATGTTGGGCATGTTGGCCGGAGAGTGCTGCTCGGGCTGCGAACTGCAACCTGGCAGGTACATCCCAGGCTCCCGGCCCAACGAAAGCCCCCAGACCCAAATGGAGAGGGGCTGCTTGGGGGCCCCCTGGGGCCCCTTCAGGCCAGCTAGGTCTTTGAGTCCTGGCTCCTTCGCTTTGGGAGCCGTCGCTGAACGTTTGGCATGTTGGCCGGAGAGTGCTGCTCAGGCCGCGAACTGCAACCTGGCAGGTACATCCCAGGTTCCCGGCCCAACGAAAGCCCCCAGACCCAAATGGAGAGGGGCTGCTTGGGGGCCCCCTGGGGCCCCTTCAGGCCAGCTAGGTCTTTGGGTCCTGGCTCCTTCGCTTTGGGAGCAGTCGCTCCACGTTGGGCATGTTGGCCGGAGAGTGCTTCTCGGGCCGCGAACTGCAACCTGGCAGGTACCTGCCAGGTTCCCGGCACAAAGAAAGCCCCCAGACCCAAATGGAGAGGGGCTGCTTGGGGGCCCCCTGGGGCCCCTTCAGGCCAGCTAGGTCTTTGGGTCCTGGCTCCTTCGCTTTGGGAGCAGTCGCTCCACGTTTGGCATGTTGGCCGGAGAGTGCTTCTCCGGCCGCGAACTGCAACCTGGCAGGTACCTGCCAGGTTCCCGGCCCAACGAAAGCCCCCAGACCCAAATGGAGAGGGGCTGCTTGGGGGCCCCCTGGGGCCCCTTCAGGCCAGCTAGGTCTTTGGGTCCTGGCTCCTTCGCTTTGGGAGCAGTCGCTGGACGTTTGGCATGTTGGCCGGAGAGTGCTTCTCCGGCCGCGAACTGCAACCTGGCAGGTACCTGCCAGGTTCCCGGCCCAACGAAAGCCCCCAGACCCAAATGGAGAGGGGCTGCTTGGGGGCCCCCTGGGGCCCCTTCAGGCCAGCTAGGTCTTTGGGTCCTGGCTCCTTCGCTTTGGGAGCAGTCGCTCCACGTTTGGCATGTTGGCCGGAGAGTGCTTCTCGGGCCGCGAACTGCAACCTGGCAGGTACCTCCCAGGTTCCCGGCCCAACGAAAGCCCCCAGACCCAAATGGAGAGGGGCTGCTTGGGGGCCCCCTGGGGCCCCTTCAGGCCAGCTAGGTCTTTGGGTCCTGGCTCCTTCGCTTTGGGAGCCGTCGCTCCACGTTTTGCATGTTGGCCGGAGAGTGCTTCTCCGGCCGCGATCTACAACCTGGCAGGTACCACCCAGGTTCCCGGCCCAACGAAAGCCCCCAGACCCAAATGGAGAGGGGCTGCTTGGGGGCCCCCTGGGGCCCCTTCAGGCCAGCTAGGTCTTTGGGTCCTGGCTCCTTCGCTTTGGGAGCAGTCGCTCCACGTTTGGCATGTTGGCCGGAGAGTGCTTCTCCGGCCGCGAACTGCAACCTGGCAGGTACCTGCCAGGTTCCCGGCCCAACGAAAGCCCCCAGACCCAAATGGAGAGGGGCTGCTTGGGGGACCCCTGGGGCCCCTTCAGGCCAGCTAGGTCTTTGAGTCCTGGCTCCTTCGCTTTGGGAGCCGTCGCTGGACGTTTGGCATGTTGGCCGGAGAGTGCTTCTCCGGCCGCGAACTGCAACCTGGCAGGTACCTCCCAGGTTCCCGGCCCAACGAAAGCCCCCAGACCCAAATGGAGAGGGGCTGCTTGGGGGCCCCCTGGGGCCCCTTCAGGCCAGCTAGGTCTTTGGGTCCTGGCTCCTTCGCTTTGGGAGCAGTCGCTCCACGTTTGGCATGTTGGCCGGAGAGTGCTTCTCGGGCCGCGAACTGCAACCTGGCAGGTACCTGCCAGGTTCCCGGCCCAACGAAAGCCCCCAGACCTAAAGGGAGAGGGGCTGCTTGGGGGCCCCCTGGGGCCCCTTCAGGCCAGCTAGGTCTTTGGGTCCTGGCTCCTTCGTTTTGGGAGCAGTCGCTGGATGTTGGGCATGTTGGCCGGAGAGTGCTGCTCGGACCGCGAACTGCAACCTGGCAGGTACCTCCCAGGTTCCCGGCCCAACGAAAGTCCCCAGACCCAAATGGAGAGGGGCTGCTTGGGGGCCCCCTGGGGCCCCTTCAGGCCAGCTAGGTCTTTGGGTCCTGGCTCCTTCGCTTTGGGAGCAGTCGCTCCACGTTGGGCATGTTGGCCGGAGAGTGATTCTCCGGCCGCGAACTGCAACCTGGCAGGTACCTCCCAGGTTCCCGGCCCAACGAAAGCCCCCAGACCCAAAGGGAGAGGGGCTGCTTGGGGGCCCCCTGGGGCCCCTTCAGGCCAGCTAGGTCTTTGGGTCCTGGCTCCTTCGCTTTGGGAGCAGTCGCTCCACGTTTGGCATGTTGGCCGGAGAGTGCTTCTCCGGCCGCGAACTGCAACCTGGCAGGTACCTGCCAGGTTCCCGGCCCAACGAAAGCGCCCAGACCCAAATGGAGAGGGGCTGCTTGGGGGCCCCCTGGGGCCCCTTCAGGCCAGCTAGGTCTTTGGGTCCTGGCTCCTTCGCTTTGGGAGCAGTCGCTCCACGTTTGGCATGTTGGCCGGAGAGTGCTTCTCCGGCCGCGAACTGCAACCTGGCAGGTACCTGCCAGGTTCCCGGCCCAACGAAAGCCCCCAGGCCCAAATGGAGAGGGGCTGCTTGGGGGCCCCCTGGGGCCCCTTCAGGCCAGCTAGGTCTTTGGGTCCTGGCTCCTTCGCTTTGGGAGCAGTCGCTGGACGTTGGGCATGTTGGCCGGAGAGTGCTTCTCGGGCCGCGAACTGCAACCTGGCAGGTACCTCCCAGGTTCCCGGCCCAACGAAAGCCCCCAGACCCAAATGGAGAGGGGCTGCTTAGGGGCCCCCTGGGGCCCCTTCAGGCCAGCTAGGTCTTTGGGTCCTGGCTCCTTCGCTTTGGGAGCAGTCGCTCCACGTTTGGCATGTTGGCCGGAGAGTGCTTCTCGGGCCGCGAACTGCAACCTGGCAGGTACCTGCCAGGTTCCCGGCCCAACGAAAGCCCCCAGACCCAAATGGAGAGGGGCTGCTTGGGGGCCCCCTGGGGCCCCTTCAGGCCAGCTAGGTCTTTGAGTCCTGGCTCCTTCGCTTTGGGAGCCGTCGCTCCACGTTTGGCATGTTGGCCGGAGAGTGCTTCTCGGGCCGCGAACTGCAACCTGGCAGGTACATCCCAGGTTCCCGGCCCAACGAAAGCCCCCAGACCCAAATGGAGAGGGGCTGCTTGGGGGCCCCCTGGGGCCCCTTCAGGCCAGCTAGGTCTTTGGGTCCTGGCTCCTTCGCTTTGGGAGCAGTCGCTCCACGATGGGCATGTTGGCCGGAGAGTGCTTCTTGGGCCGCGAACTGCAACCTGGCAGGTACCTCCCAGGTTCCCGGCCCAACGAAAGCCCCCAGACCCAAATGGAGAGGGGCTGCTTGGGGGCCCCCTGGGGCCCCTTCAGGCCAGCTAGGTCTTTGGGTCCTGGCTCCTTCGCTTTGGGAGCAGTCGCTCCACGTTTGGCATGTTGGCCGGAGAGTGCTTCTCCGGCCGCGAACTGCAACCTGGCAGGTACCTCCCAGGTTCCCGGCCCAACGAAAGCCCCCAGACCCAAATGGAGAGGGGCTGCTTGGGGGCCCCCTGGGGCCCCTTCAGGCCAGCTAGGTCTTTGGGTCCTGGCTCCTTCGCTTTGGGAGCAGTCGCTCCACGTTGGGCATGTTGGCCGGAGAGTGCTGCTCGGGCCGCGAACTGCAACCTGGCAGGTACATCCCAGGCTCCCGGCCCAACGAAAGCCCCCAGATCCAAATGGAGAGGGGCTGCTTGGGGGCCCCCTGGGGCCCCTTCAGGCCAGCTAGGTCTTTGGGTCCTGGCTCCTTCGCTTTGGGAGCAGTCGCTGGACGTTGGGCATGTTGGCCGGAGAGTGCTTCTCGGGCCGCGAACTCAACCTGGCAGGTACCTGCCAGGTTCCCGGCACAACGAAAGCCCCCAGACCCAAATGGAGAGGGGCTGCTTGGGGGCCCCCTGGGGCCCCTTCAGGCCAGCTAGGTCTTTGGGTCCTGGCTCCTTCGCTTTGGGAGCAGTCGCTCCACGTTTGGCATGTTGGCCGGAGAGTGCTTCTCCGGCCGCGAACTGCAACCTGTCAGGTACCTCCCAGGTTCCCGGCCCAACGAAAGCCCCCAGACCCAAAGGGAGAGGGGCTGCTTGGGGGCCCCCTGGGGCCCCTTCAGGCCAGCTAGGTCTTTGGGTCCTGGCTCCTTCGCTTTGGGAGCAGTCGCTCCACGTTTGGCATGTTGGCCGGAGAGTGCTTCTCCGGCCGCGAACTGCAACCTGGCAGGTACCTGCCAGGTTCCCGGCCCAACGAAAGCCCCCAGACCCAAATGGAGAGGGGCTGCTTGGGGGCCCCCTGGGGCCCCTTCAGGCCAGCTAGGTCTTTGGGTCCTGGCTCCTTCGCTTTGGGAGCCGTCGCTGGACGTTTGGCATGTTGGCCGGAGAGTGCTTCTCCGGCCGCGATCTACAACCTGGCAGGTACCTGCCAGGTTCCCGGCCCAACGAAAGCCCCCAGACCCAAATGGAGAGGGGCTGCTTGGGGGCCCCCTGGGGCCCCTTCAGGCCAGCTAGGTCTTTGGGTCCTGGCTCCTTCGCTTTGGGAGCAGTCGCTGGACGTTGGGCATGTTGGCCGGAGAGTGCTTCTCCGGCCGCGAACTGCAACCTGGCAGGTACCTCCCAGGTTCCCGACCCAACGAAAGCCCCCAGACCCAAATGGAGAGGGGCTGCTTGGGGGCCCCCTGGGGCCCCTTCAGGCCAGCTAGGTCTTTGGGTCCTGGCTCCTTCGTTTTGGGAGCAGTCGCTGGATATTGGGCATGTTGGCCGGAGAGTGCTTCTCGGGCCGCGAACTGCAACCTGGCAGGTACATCCCAGGTTCCCAGCCCAACGAAAGCCCCCAGACCCAAATGGAGAGGGGCTGCTTGGGGGCCCCCTGGGGCCCCTTCAGGCCAGCTAGGTCTTTGGGTCCTGGCTCCTTCGCTTTGGGAGCAGTCGCTCCACGTTTGGCATGTTGGCCGGAGAGTGCTTCTCGGGCCGCGAACTGCAACCTGGCAGGTACCTCCCAGGTTCCCGGCCCAACGAAAGCCCCCAGACCCAAATGGAGAGGGGCTGCTTGGGGGCCCCCTGGGGCCCCTTCAGGCCAGCTAGGTCTTTGGGTCCTGGCTCCTTCGCTTTGGGAGCCGTCGCTCCACGTTTGGCATGTTGGCCGGAGAGTGCTTCTCCGGCCGCGATCTACAACCTGGCAGGTACCACCCAGGTTCCCGGCCCAACGAAAGCCCCCAGACCCAAATGGAGAGGGGCTGCTTGGGGGCCCCCTGGGGCCCCTTCAGGCCAGCTAGGTCTTTGGGTCCTGGCTCCTTCGCTTTGGGAGCAGTCGCTGGACGTTGGGCATGTTGGCCGGAGAGTGCTTCTCCGGCCGCGAACTGCAACCTGGCAGGTACCTGCCAGGTTCCCGGCCCAACGAAAGCCCCCAGACCCAAATGGAGAGGGGCTGCTTGGGGGCCCCCTGGGGCCCCTTCAGGCCAGCTAGGTCTTTGGGTCCTGGCTCCTTGGCTTTGGGAGCAGTCGCTCCACGTTTGGCATGTTGGCCGGAGAGTGCTTCTCCGGCCGCGAACTGCAACCTGGCAGGTACCTCCCAGGTTCCCGGCCCAACGAAAGCCCCCAGACCCAAATGGAGAGGGGCTGCTTGGGGGCCTCCTGGGGCCCCTTCAGGCCAGCTAGGTCTTTGGGTCCTGGCTCCTTCGCTTTGGGAGCAGTTGCTCCACGTTTGGCATGTTGGCCGGAGAGTGCTTCTCCGGCCGCGAACTGCAAGCCGGCAGGTACCTCCCAGGTTCCCGGCCCAACGAAAGCCCCCAGACCTAAATGGAGAGGGGCTGCTTGGGGGCCCCCTGGGGCCCCTTCAGGCCAGCTAGGTCTTTGGGTCCTGGCTCCTTCGTTTTGGGAGCAGTCGCTGGATGTTGGGCATGTTGGCCGGAGAGTGCTGCTCGGGCCACGAACTGCAACCTGGCAGGTACCTCCCAGGTTCCCGGCCCAACGAAAGTCCCCAGACCCAAATGGAGAGGGGCTGCTTGGGGGCCCCCTGGGGCCCCTTCAGGCCAGCTAGGTCTTTGGGTCCTGGCTCCTTCGCTTTGGGAGCAGTCGCTCCACGTTGGGCATGTTGGCCGGAGAGTGCTTCTCTGGCCGCGAACTGCAATCTGGCAGGTTCCTGCCAGGTTCCCGGCACAAAGAAAGCCCCCAGACCCAAAGGGAGAGGGGCTGCTTGGGGGCCCCCTGGGGCCCCTTCAGGCCAGCTAGGTCTTTGGGTCCTGGCTCCTTCGCTTTGGGAGCTGTTGCTGGACGTTGGGCATGTTGGCCGGAGAGTGCTTCTCGGGCCGCGAACTGCAACCTGGCAGGTACATCCCAGGTTCCCGGCCCAACGAAAGCCCCCAGACCCAAATGGAGAGGGGCTGCTTGGGGGCCCCCTGGGGCCCCTTCAGGCCAGCTAGGTCTTTGGGTCCTGGCTCCTTCGCTTTGGGAGCAGTCGCTCCACGTTTGGCATGTTGGCCGGAGAGTGCTTCTCGGGCCGCGAACTGCAACCTGGCAGGTACCTCCCAGGTTTCCGGCCCAACGAAAGCCCCCAGACCCAAATGGAGAGGGGCTGCTTGGGGGCCCCCTGGGGCCCCTTCAGGCCAGCTAGGTCTTTGGGTCCTGGCTCCTTCGCTTTGGGAGCCGTCGCTGGACGTTTGACATGTTGGCCGGAGAGTGCTTCTCGGGCCGCGAACTGCAACCTGGCAGGTACCTGCCAGGTTCCCGGCCCAACGAAAGCCCCCAGACCCAAATGGAGAGGGGCTGCTTGGGGGCCCCCTGGGGCCCCTTCAGGCCAGCTAGGTCTTTGGGTCCTGGCTCCTTTTATTTGGGAGCAGTCGCTCCATGTTTGGCATGTTGGCCGGAGAGTGCTTCTCCGGCCGCGAACTGCAACCTGGCAGGTACATCCCAGGTTCCCGGCCCAACGAAAGCCCCCAGACCCAAATGGAGAGGGGCTGCTTGGGGGCCCCCTGGGGCCCCTTCAGGCCAGCTAGGTCTTTGGGTCCTGGCTCCTTCGCTTTGGGAGCAGTCGCTGGACGTTTGGCATGTTGGCCGGAGAGTGCTTCTCCGGCCGCGAACTGCAACCTGGCAGGTACCTCCCAGGTTCCCGGCCCAACGAAAGCCCCCAGACCCAAATGGAGAGGGGCTGCTTGGGGGCCCCCTGGGGCCCCTTCAGGCCAGCTAGGTCTTTGGGTCCTGGCTCCTTCGCTTTGGGAGCCGTCGCTCCACGTTTGGCATGTTGGCCGGAGAGTGCTTCTCCGGCCGCGAACTGCAACCTGGCAGGTACCTCCCAGGTTCCCGGCCCAACGAAAGCCCCCAGACCCAAATGGAGAGGGGCTGCTTGGGGGCCCCCTGGGGCCCCTTCAGGCCAGCTAGGTCTTTGGGTCCTGGCTCCTTCGCTTTGGGAGCAGTCGCTGGACGTTGGGCATGTTGGCCGGAGAGAGTCTCCGGCCGCGAACTGCAACCTGGCAGGTACCTGCCAGATTCCCGGCCCAACGAAAGCCCCCAGACCCAAATGGAGAGGGGCTGCTTGGGGGCCCCCTGGGGCCCCTTCAGGCCAGCTAGGTCTTTGGGTCCTGGCTCCTTCGCTTTGGGAGCCGTCGCTGGACGTTTGGCATGTTGGCTGGAGAGTTCTGCTCGGGCCGCGAACTGCAACCTGGCAGGTACCTGCTAGGTTCCCGGCACAACGAAAGCCCCCAGACCTAAATGGAGAGGGGCTGCTTGGGGGCCTCCTGGGGCCCCTTCAGGCCAGCTAGGTCTTTGGGTCCTGGCTCCTTCGCTTTGGGAGCAGTTGCTCCACGTTTGGCATGTTGGCCGGAGAGTGCTTCTCCGGCCGCGAACTGCAAGCCGGCAGGTACCTGCCAGGTTCCCGGCCCAATGAAAGCCCCCAGACCTAAATGGAGAGGGGCTGCTTGGGGGCCCCCTGGGGCCCCTTCAGGCCAGCTAGGTCTTTGGGTCCTGGCTCCTTCGTTTTGGGAGCAGTCGCTGGATGTTGGGCATGTTGGCCGGAGAGTGCTTCTCGGGCCGCGAACTGCAACCTGGCAGGTACATCCCAGGTTCCCAGCCCAACGAAAGCCCCCAGACCCAAATGGAGAGGGGCTGCTTGGGGGCCCCCTGGGGCCCCTTCAGGCCAGCTAGGTCTTTGAGTCCTGGCTCCTTCGCTTTGGGAGCCGTCGCTGGACGTTTGGCATGTTGGCCGGAGAGTGCTTCTCCGGCCGCGAACTGCAACCTGGCAGGTACCTGCCAGGTTCCCGGCCCAACGAAAGCCCCCAGACCCAAATGGAGAGGGGCTGCTTGGGGGCCCCCTGGGGCCCCTTCAGGCCAGCTAGGTCTTTGGGTCCTGGCTCCTTCGCTTTGGGAGCCGTCGCTCCACGTTTGGCATGTTGGCCGGAGAGTGCTTCTCCGGCCGCGATCTACAACCTGGCAGGTACCACCCAGGTTCCCGGCCCAACGAAAGCCCCCAGACCCAAATGGAGAGGGGCTGCTTGGGGGCCCCCTGGGGCCCCTTCAGGCCAGCTAGGTCTTTGGGTCCTGGCTCCTTCGCTTTGGGAGCAGTCGCTGGACGTTGGGCATGTTGGCCGGAGAGAGTCTCCGGCCGCGAACTGCAACCTGGCAGGTACCTGCCAGGTTCCCGGCCCAACGAAAGCCCCCAGACCCAAATGGAGAGGGGCTGCTTGGGGGCCCCCTGGGGCCCCTTCAGGCCAGCTAGGTCTTTGGGTCCTGGCTCCTTGGCTTTGGGAGCCGTCGCTGGACGTTTGGCATGTTGGCCGGAGAGTGCTTCTCGGGCCGCGAACTGCAACCTGGCAGGTACCTGCTAGGTTCCCGGCACAACGAAAGCTCCCAGACCCAAATGGAGAGGGGCTGCTTGGGGGCCTCCTGGGGCCCCTTCAGGCCAGCTAGGTCTTTGGGTCCTGGCTCCTTCGCTTTGGGAGCAGTCGCTCCACGTTGGGCATGTTGGCCGGAGAGTGCTTCTTGGGCCGCGAACTGCAACCTGGCAGGTACCTCCCAGGTTCCCGGCACAAAGAAAGCCCCCAGACCCAAAGGGAGAGGGGCTGCTTGGGGGCCCCCTGGGGCCCCTTCAGGCCAGCTAGGTCTTTGGGTCCTGGCTCCTTCGCTTTGGGAGCAGTCGCTCCACGTTTGGCATGTTGGCCGGAGAGTGCTTCTCCGGCCGCGAACTGCAACCTGGCAGGTACCTCCCAGGTTCCCGGCCCAACGAAAGCCCCCAGACCCAAATGGAGAGGGGCTGCTTGGGGGCCCCCTGGGGCCCCTTCAGGCCAGCTAGGTCTTTGGGTCCTGGCTCCTTCGCTTTGGGAGCAGTCGCTCCACGTTGGGCATGTTGGCCGGAGAGTGCTGCTCGGGCCGCGAACTGCAACCTGGCAGGTACATCCCAGGCTCCCGGCCCAACGAAAGCCCCCAGACCCAAATGGAGAGGGGCTGCTTGGGGGCCCCCTGGGGCCCCTTCAGGCCAGCTAGGTCTTTGGGTCCTGGCTCCTTCGCTTTGGGAGCAGTCGCTGGACGTTGGGCATGTTGGCCGGAGAGTGCTTCTCGGGCCGCGAACTCAACCTGGCAGGTACCTGCCAGGTTCCCGGCACAACGAAAGCCCCCAGACCCAAATGGAGAGGGGCTGCTTGGGGGCCCCCTGGGGCCCCTTCAGGCCAGCTAGGTCTTTGGGTCCTGGCTCCTTCGCTTTGGGAGCAGTCGCTCCACGTTTGGCATGTTGGCCGGAGAGTGCTTCTCCGGCCGCGAACTGCAACCATGCAGGTACCTCCCAGGTTCCCGGCCCAACGAAAGCCCCCAGACCCAAAGGGAGAGGGGCTGCTTGGGGGCCCCCTGGGGCCCCTTCAGGCCAGCTAGGTCTTTGGGTCCTGGCTCCTTCGCTTTGGGAGCAGTCGCTCCACGTTTGGCATGTTGGCCGGAGAGTGCTTCTCCGGCCGCGAACTGCAACCTGGCAGGTACCTGCCAGGTTCCCGGCCCAACGAAAGCCCCCAGACCCAAATGGAGAGGGGCTGCTTGGGGGCCCCCTGGGGCCCCTTCAGGCCAGCTAGGTCTTTGGGTCCTGGCTCCTTCGCTTTGGGAGCAGTCGCTCCACGTTTGGCATGTTGGCCGGAGAGTGCTTCTCCGGCCGCGAACTGCAAGCCGGCAGGTACCTCCCAGGTTCCCGGCCCAACGAAAGCCCCCAGACCTAAATGGAGAGGGGCTGCTTGGGGGCCCCCTGGGGCCCCTTCAGGCCAGCTAGGTCTTTGGGTCCTGGCTCCTTCGTTTTGGGAGCAGTCGCTGGATGTTGGGCATGTTGGCCGGAGAGTGCTGCTCGGGCTGCGAACTGCAACCTGGCAGGTACATCCCAGGTTCCCGGCCCAACGAAAGCCCCCAGACCCAAATGGAGAGGGGCTGCTTGGCGGCCCCCTGGGGCCCCTTCAGGCCAGCTAGGTCTTTGAGTCCTGGCTCCTTCGCTTTGGGAGCCGTCGCTGAACGTTTGGCATGTTGGCCGGAGAGTGCTGCTCAGGCCGCGAACTGCAACCTGGCAGGTACATCCCAGGTTCCCGGCCCAACGAAAGCCCCCAGACCCAAATGGAGAGGGGCTGCTTGGGGGCCCCCTGGGGCCCCTTCAGGCCAGCTAGGTCTTTGGGTCCTGGCTCCTTCGCTTTGGGAGCAGTCGCTCCACGTTGGGCATGTTGGCCGGAGAGTGCTTCTCGGGCCGCGAACTGCAACCTGGCAGGTACCTGCCAGGTTCCCGGCACAAAGAAAGCCCCCAGACCCAAATGGAGAGGGGCTGCTTGGGGGCCCCCTGGGGCCCCTTCAGGCCAGCTAGGTCTTTGGGTCCTGGCTCCTTCGCTTTGGGAGCAGTCGCTCCACGTTTGGCATGTTTGCCGGAGAGTGCTTCTCCGGCCGCGAACTGCAACCTGGCAGGTACCTGCCAGGTTCCCGGCCCAACGAAAGCCCCCAGACCCAAATGGAGAGGGGCTGCTTGGGGGCCCCCTGGGGCCCCTTCAGGCCAGCTAGGTCTTTGGGTCCTGGCTCCTTCGCTTTGGGAGCAGTCGCTGGACGTTTGGCATGTTGGCCGGAGAGTGCTTCTCCGGCCGCGAACTGCAACCTGGCAGGTACCTGCCAGGTTCCCGGCCCAACGAAAGCCCCCAGACCCAAATGGAGAGGGGCTGCTTGGGGGCCCCCTGGGGCCCCTTCAGGCCAGCTAGGTCTTTGGGTCCTGGCTCCTTCGCTTTGGGAGCAGTCGCTGGACGTTGGGCATGTTGGCCGGAGAGTGCTTCTCGGGCCGCGAACTGCAACCTGGCAGGTACCTCCCAGGTTCCCGGCCCAACGAAAGCCCCCAGACCCAAATGGAGAGGGGCTGCTTGGGGGCCCCCTGGGGCCCCTTCAGGCCAGCTAGGTCTTTGGGTCCTGGCTCCTTCGCTTTGGGAGCCGTCGCTCCACGTTTGGCATGTTGGCCGGAGAGTGCTTCTCCGGCCGCGATCTACAACCTGGCAGGTACCTGCCAGGTTACCGGCCCAACGAAAGCCCCCAGACCCAAATGGAGAGGGGCTGCTTGGGGCCCCCCTGGGGCCCCTTCAGGCCAGCTAGGTCTTTGAGTCCTGGCTCCTTCGCTTTGGGAGCCGTCGCTGGACGTTTGGCATGTTGGCCGGAGAGTGATTCTCCGGCCGCGAACTGCAACCTGGCAGGTACCTCCCAGGTTCCCGGCCCAACGAAAGCCCCCAGACCCAAATGGAGAGGGGCTGCTTGGGGGCCCCCTGGGGCCCCTTCAGGCCAGCTAGGTCTTTGGGTCCTGGCTCCTTCGCTTTGGGAGCAGTCGCTCCACGTTTGGCATGTTGGCCGGAGAGTGCTTCTCGGGCCGCGAACTGCAACCTGGCAGGTACCTGCCAGGTTCCCGGCCCAACGAAAGCCCCCAGACCTAAAGGGAGAGGGGCTGCTTGGGGGCCCCCTGGGGCCCCTTCAGGCCAGCTAGGTCTTTGGGTCCTGGCTCCTTCGTTTTGGGAGCAGTCGCTGGATGTTGGGCATGTTGGCCGGAGAGTGCTGCTCGGTCCGCGAACTGCAACCTGGCAGGTACCTCCCAGGTTCCCGGCCCAACGAAAGTCCCCAGACCCAAATGGAGAGGGGCTGCTTGGGGGCCCCCTGGGGCCCCTTCAGGCCAGCTAGGTCTTTGGGTCCTGGCTCCTTCGCTTTGGGAGCAGTCGCTCCACGTTGGGCATGTTGGCCGGAGAGTGCTTCTCGGGCCGCGAACTGCAACCTGGCAGGTACCTCCCAGGTTCCCGGCCCAACGAAAGCCCCGAGACCCAAAGGGAGAGGGGCTGCTTGGGGGCCCCCTGGGGCCCCTTCAGGCCAGCTAGGTCTTTGGGTCCTGGCTCCTTCGCTTTGGGAGCAGTCGCTCCACGTTTGGCATGTTGGCCGGAGAGTGCTTCTCCGGCCGCGAACTGCAACCTGGCAGGTACCTGCCAGGTTCCCGGCCCAACGAAAGCGCCCAGACCCAAATGGAGAGGGGCTGCTTGGGGGCCCCCTGGGGCCCCTTCAGGCCAGCTAGGTCTTTGGGTCCTGGCTCCTTCGCTTTGGGAGCAGTCGCTCCACGTTTGGCATGTTGGCCGGAGAGTGCTTCTCCGGCCGCGAACTGCAACCTGGCAGGTACCTGCCAGGTTCCCGGCCCAACGAAAGCCCCCAGGCCCAAATGGAGAGGGGCTGCTTGGGGGCCCCCTGGGGCCCCTTCAGGCCAGCTAGGTCTTTGGGTCCTGGCTCCTTCGCTTTGGGAGCAGTCGCTGAACGTTTGGCATGTTGGCCGGAGAGTGCTTCTCCGGCCGTGAACTGCAACCTGGCAGGTACCTCCCAGGTTCCCGGCCCAACGAAAGCCCCCAGACCCAAATGGAGAGGGGCTGCTTAGGGGCCCCCTGGGGCCCCTTCAGGCCAGCTAGGTCTTTGGGTCCTGGCTCCTTCGCTTTGGGAGCCGTCGCTGGACGTTGGGCATGTTGGCCGGAGAGTGCTTCTCTGGCCGCGAACTGCAACCTGGCAGGTACCTGCCAGGTTCCCGGCCCAACGAAAGCCCCCAGACCCAAATGGAGAGGGGCTGCTTGGGGGCCCCCTGGGGCCCCTTCAGGCCAGCTAGGTCTTTGAGTCCTGGCTCCTTCGCTTTGGGAGCCGTCGCTGGACGTTTGGCATGTTGGCCGGAGAGTGCTTCTCGGGCCGCGAACTGCAACCTGGCAGGTACATCCCAGGTTCCCGGCCCAACGAAAGCCCCCAGACCCAAATGGAGAGGGGCTGCTTGGGGGCCCCCTGGGGCCCCTTCAGGCCAGCTAGGTCTTTGGGTCCTGGCTCCTTCGCTTTGGGAGCAGTCGCTCCACGTTGGGCATGTTGGCCGGAGAGTGCTTCTTGGGCCGCGAACTGCAACCTGGCAGGTACCTCCCAGGTTCCCGGCCCAACGAAAGCCCCCAGACCCAAATGGAGAGGGGCTGCTTGGGGGCCCCCTGGGGCCCCTTCAGGCCAGCTAGGTCTTTGGGTCCTGGCTCCTTCGCTTTGGGAGCAGTCGCTCCACGTTTGGCATGTTGGCCGGAGAGTGCTTCTCCGGCCGCGAACTGCAACCTGGCAGGTACCTCCCAGGTTCCCGGCCCAACGAAAGCCCCCAGACCCAAATGGAGAGGGGCTGCTTGGGGGCCCCCTGGGGCCCCTTCAGGCCAGCTAGGTCTTTGGGTCCTGGCTCCTTCGCTTTGGGAGCCGTCGCTGGACGTTGGGCATGTTGGCCGGAGAGTGCTTCTCCGGCCGCGATCTACAACCTGGCAGGTACCACCCAGGTTCCCGGCCCAACGAAAGCCCCCAGACCCAAATGGAGAGGGGCTGCTTGGGGGCCCCCTGGGGCCCCTTCAGGCCAGCTAGGTCTTTGGGTCCTGGCTCCTTCGCTTTGGGAGCAGTCGCTGGACGTTGGGCATGTTGGCCGGAGAGTGCTTCTCCGGCCGCGAACTGCAACCTGGCAGGTACCTGCCAGGTTCCCGGCCCAACGAAAGCCCCCAGACCCAAATGGAGAGGGGCTGCTTGGGGGCCCCCTGGGGCCCCTTCAGGCCAGCTAGGTCTTTGGGTCCTGGCTCCTTGGCTTTGGGAGCAGTCGCTCCACGTTTGGCATGTTGGCCGGAGAGTGCTTCTCCGGCCGCGAACTGCAACCTGGCAGGTACCTCCCAGGTTCCCGGCCCAACGAAAGCCCCCAGACCCAAATGGAGAGGGGCTCCTTGGGGGCCTCCTGGGGCCCCTTCAGGCCAGCTAGGTCTTTGGGTCCTGGCTCCTTCGCTTTGGGAGCAGTCGCTCCACGTTGGGCATGTTGGCCGGAGAGTGCTTCTCTGGCCGCGAACTGCAACCTGGCAGGTACCTCCCACGTTCCCGGCCCAACGAAAGCCCCCAGACCCAAATGGAGAGGGGCTGCTTAGGGGCCCCCTGGGGCCCCTTCAGGCCAGCTAGGTCTTTGGGTCCTGGCTCCTTCGCTTTGGGAGCAGTCGCTCCACGTTTGGCATGTTGGCCGGAGAGTGCTTCTCGGGCCGCGAACTGCAACCTGGCAGGTACCTGCCAGGTTCCCGGCCCAACGAAAGCCCCCAGACCCAAATGGAGAGGGGCTGCTTGGGGGCCCCCTGGGGCCCCTTCAGGCCAGCTAGGTCTTTGAGTCCTGGCTCCTTCGCTTTGGGAGCCGTCGCTGGACGTTTGGCATGTTGGCCGGAGAGTGCTTCTCGGGCCGCGAACTGCAACCTGGCAGGTACATCCCAGGTTCCCGGCCCAACGAAAGCCCCCAGACCCAAATGGAGAGGGGCTGCTTGGGGGCCCCCTGGGGCCCCTTCAGGCCAGCTAGGTCTTTGGGTCCTGGCTCCTTCGCTTTGGGAGCAGTCGCTCCACGTTGGGCATGTTGGCCGGAGAGTGCTTCTTGGGCCGCGAACTGCAACCTGGCAGGTACCTCCCAGGTTCCCGGCCCAACGAAAGCCCCCAGACCCAAATGGAGAGGGGCTGCTTGGGGGCCCCCTGGGGCCCCTTCAGGCCAGCTAGGTCTTTGGGTCCTGGCTCCTTCGCTTTGGGAGCAGTCGCTCCACGTTTGGCATGTTGGCCGGAGAGTGCTTCTCCGGCCGCGAACTGCAACCTGGCAGGTACCTCCCAGGTTCCCGGCCCAACGAAAGCCCCCAGACCCAAATGGAGAGGGGCTGCTTGGGGGCCCCCTGGGGCCCCTTCAGGCCAGCTAGGTCTTTGGGTCCTGGCTCCTTCGCTTTGGGAGCAGTCGCTCCACGTTGGGAATGTTGGCCGGAGAGTGCTGCTCGGGCCGCGAACTGCAACCTGGCAGGTACATCCCAGGCTCCCGGCCCAACGAAAGCCCCCAGACCCAAATGGAGAGGGGCTGCTTGGGGGCCCCCTGGGGCCCCTTCAGGCCAGCTAGGTCTTTGGGTCCTGGCTCCTTCGCTTTGGGAGCAGTCGCTGGACGTTGGGCATGTTGGCCGGAGAGTGCTTCTCGGGCCGCGAACTCAACCTGGCAGGTACCTGCCAGGTTCCCGGCCCAACGAAAGCCCCCAGACCCAAATGGAGAGGGGCTGCTTGGGGGCCCCCTGGGGCCCCTTCAGGCCAGCTAGGTCTTTGGGTCCTGGCTCCTTCGCTTTGGGAGCAGTCGCTCCACGTTTGGCATGTTGGCCGGAGAGTGCTTCTCCGGCCGCGAACTGCAACCTGGCAGGTACCTCCCAGGTTCCCGGCCCAACGAAAGCCCCCAGACCCAAAGGGAGAGGGGCTGCTTGGGGGCCCCCTGGGGCCCCTTCAGGCCAGCTAGGTCTTTGGGTCCTGGCTCCTTCGCTTTGGGAGCAGTCGCTCCACGTTTGGCATGTTGGCCGGAGAGTGCTTCTCCGGCCGCGAACTGCAACCTGGCAGGTACCTGCCAGGTTCCCGGCACAACGAAAGCCCACAGACCCAAATGGAGAGGGGCTGCTTGGGGGCCCCCTGGGGCCCCTTCAGGCCAGCTAGGTCTTTGGGTCCTGGCTCCTTCGCTTTGGGAGCAGTCGCTCCACGTTTGGCATGTTGGCCGGAGAGTGCTTCTCCGGCCGCGAACTGCAAGCCGGCAGGTACCTCCCAGGTTCCCGGCCCAACGAAAGCCCCCAGACCTAAATGGAGAGGGGCTGCTTGGGGGCCCCCTGGGGCCCCTTCAGGCCAGCTAGGTCTTTGGGTCCTGGCTCCTTCGTTTTGGGAGCAGTCGCTGGATGTTGGGCATGTTGGCCGGAGAGTGCTGCTCGGGCTGCGAACTGCAACCTGGCAGGTACATCCCAGGCTCCCGGCCCAACGAAAGCCCCCAGACCCAAATGGAGAGGGGCTGCTTGGGGGCCCCCTGGGGCCCCTTCAGGCCAGCTAGGTCTTTGAGTCCTGGCTCCTTCGCTTTGGGAGCCGTCGCTGAACGTTTGGCATGTTGGCCGGAGAGTGCTGCTCAGGCCGCGAACTGCAACCTGGCAGGTACATCCCAGGTTCCCGGCCCAACGAAAGCCCCCAGACCCAAATGGAGAGGGGCTGCTTGGGGGCCCCCTGGGGCCCCTTCAGGCCAGCTAGGTCTTTGGGTCCTGGCTCCTTCGCTTTGGGAGCAGTCGCTCCACGTTTGGCATGTTGGCCGGAGAGTGCTTCTCCGGCCGCGAACTGCAACCTGGCAGGTACCTGCCAGGTTCCCGGCCCAACGAAAGCCCCCAGACCCAAATGGAGAGGGGCTGCTTGGGGGCCCCCTGGGGCCCCTTCAGGCCAGCTAGGTCTTTGGGTCCTGGCTCCTTCGCTTTGGGAGCAGTCGCTCCACGTTTGGCATGTTGGCCGGAGAGTGCTTCTCCGGCCGCGAACTGCAACCTGGCAGGTACCTGCCAGGTTCCCGGCCCAACGAAAGCCCCCAGACCCAAATGGAGAGGGGCTGCTTGGGGGCCCCCTGGGGCCCCTTCAGGCCAGCTAGGTCTTTGGGTCCTGGCTCCTTCGGTTTGGGAGCCGTCGCTCCACGTTTGGCATGTTGGCCGGAGAGTGCTTCTCCGGCCGCGATCTACAACCTGGCAGGTACCTGCCAGGTTCCCGGCCCAACGAAAGCCCCCAGACCCAAATGGAGAGGGGCTGCTTGGGGGCCCCCTGGGGCCCCTTCAGGCCAGCTAGGTCTTTGGGTCCTGGCTCCTTCGCTTTGGGAGCAGTCGCTGGACGTTGGGCATGTTGGCCGGAGAGTGCTTCTCCGGCCGCGAACTGCAACCTGGCAGGTACATCCCAGGTTCCCGGCCCAACGAAAGCCCCCAGACCCAAATGGAGAGGGGCTGCTTGGGGGCCCCCTGGGGCCCCTTCAGGCCAGCTAGGTCTTTGGGTCCTGGCTCCTTCGTTTTGGGAGCAGTCGCTGGATATTGAGCATGTTGGCCGGAGAGTGCTTCTCGGGCCGCGAACTGCAACCTGGCAGGTACATCCCAGGTTCCCAGCCCAACGAAAGCCCCCAGACCCAAATGGAGAGGGGCTGCTTGGGGGCCCCCTGGGGCCCCTTCAGGCCAGCTAGGTCTTTGGGTCCTGGCTCCTTCGCTTTGGGAGCAGTCGCTCCACGTTTGGCATGTTGGCCGGAGAGTGCTTCTCGGGCCGCGAACTGCAACCTGGCAGGTACCTCCCAGGTTCCCGGCCCAACGAAAGCCCCAGACCCAAATGGAGAGGGGCTGCTTGGGGGCCCCCTGGGGCCCCTTCAGGCCAGCTAGGTCTTTGGGTCCTGGCTCCTTCGCTTTGGGAGCAGTCGCTCCACGTTTGGCATGTTGGCCGGAGAGTGCTTCTCCGGCCGCGATCTACAACCTGGCAGGTACCACCCAGGTTCCCGGCCCAACGAAAGCCCCCAGACCCAAATGGAGAGGGGCTGCTTGGGGGCCCCCTGGGGCCCCTTCAGGCCAGCTAGGTCTTTGGGTCCTGGCTCCTTCGCTTTGGGAGCAGTCGCTGGACGTTGGGCATGTTGGCCGGAGAGTGCTTCTCCGGCCGCGAACTGCAACCTGGCAGGTACCTGCCAGGTTCCCGGCCCAACGAAAGCCCCCAGACCCAAATGGAGAGGGGCTGCTTGGGGGCCCCCTGGGGCCCCTTCAGGCCAGCTAGGTCTTTGGGTCCTGGCTCCTTGGCTTTGGGAGCAGTCGCTCCACGTTTGGCATGTTGGCCGGAGAGTGCTTCTCCGGCCGCGAACTGCAACCTGGCAGGTACCTCCCAGGTTCCCGGCCCAACGAAAGCCCCCAGACCCAAATGGAGAGGGGCTCCTTGGGGGCCTCCTGAGGCCCCTTCAGGCCAGCTAGGTCTTTGGGTCCTGGCTCCTTCGCTTTGGGAGCAGTCGCTCCACGTTTGGCATGTTGGCCGGAGAGTGCTTCTCCGGCCGCGAACTGCAAGCCGGCAGGTACCTCCCAGGTTCCCGGCCCAACGAAAGCCCCCAGACCTAAATGGAGAGGGGCTGCTTGGGGGCCCCCTGGGGCCCCTTCAGGCCAGCTAGGTCTTTGGGTCCTGGCTCCTTCGTTTTGGGAGCAGTCGCTGGATGTTGGGCATGTTGGCCGGAGAGTGCTGCTCGGGCCACGAACTGCAACCTGGCAGGTACCTCCCAGGTTCCCGGCCCAACGAAAGTCCCCAGACCCAAATGGAGAGGGGCTGCTTGGGGGCCCCCTGGGGCCCCTTCAGGCCAGCTAGGTCTTTGGGTCCTGGCTCCTTCGCTTTGGGAGCAGTCGCTCCACGTTGGGCATGTTGGCCGGAGAGTGCTTCTCTGGCCGCGAACTGCAATCTGGCAGGTTCCTGCCAGGTTCCCGGCACAAAGAAAGCCCCCAGACCCAAAGGGAGAGGGGCTGCTTGGGGGCCCCCTGGGGCCCCTTCAGGCCAGCTAGGTCTTTGGGTCCTGGCTCCTTCGCTTTGGGAGCAGTCGCTGGACGTTGGGCATGTTGGCCGGAGAGTGCTTCTCCGGCCGCGAACTGCAACCTGGCAGGTACCTGCCAGGTTCCCGGCCCAACGAAAGCCCCCAGACCCAAATGGAGAGGGGCTGCTTGGGGGCCCCCTGGGGCCCCTTCAGGCCAGCTAGGTCTTTGGGTCCTGGCTCCTTGGCTTTGGGAGCAGTCGCTCCACGTTTGGCATGTTGGCCGGAGAGTGCTTCTCCGGCCGCGAACTGCAACCTGGCAGGTACCTCCCAGGTTCCCGGCCCAACGAAAGCCCCCAGACCCAAATGGAGAGGGGCTCCTTGGGGGCCTCCTGGGGCCCCTTCAGGCCAGCTAGGTCTTTGGGTCCTGGCTCCTTCGCTTTGGGAGCAGTCGCTCCACGTTGGGCATGTTGGCCGGAGAGTGCTTCTCTGGCCGCGAACTGCAATCTGGCAGGTTCCTGCCAGGTTCCCGGCACAAAGCAAGCCCCCAGACCCAAAGGGAGAGGGGCTGCTTGGGGGCCCCCTGGGGCCCCTTCAGGCCAGCTAGGTCTTTGGGTCCTGGCTCCTTCGCTTTGGGAGCAGTCGCTGAACGTTTGGCATGTTGGCCGGAGAGTGCTTCTCCGGCCGCGAACTGCAACCTGGCAGGTACCTCCCACGTTCCCGGCCCAACGAAAGCCCCCAGACCCAAATGGAGAGGGGCTGCTTAGGGGCCCCCTGGGGCCCCTTCAGGCCAGCTAGGTCTTTGGGTCCTGGCTCCTTCGCTTTGGGAGCAGTCGCTCCACGTTTGGCATGTTGGCCGGAGAGTGCTTCTCGGGCCGCGAACTGCAACCTGGCAGGTACCTGCCAGGTTCCCGGCCCAACGAAAGCCCCCAGACCCAAATGGAGAGGGGCTGCTTGGGGGCCCCCTGGGGCCCCTTCAGGCCAGCTAGGTCTTTGAGTCCTGGCTCCTTCGCTTTGGGAGCCGTCGCTGGACGTTTGGCATGTTGGCCGGAGAGTGCTTCTCGGGCCGCGAACTGCAACCTGGCAGGTACATCCCAGGTTCCCGGCCCAACGAAAGCCCCCAGACCCAAATGGAGAGGGGCTGCTTGGGGGCCCCCTGGGGCCCCTTCAGGCCAGCTAGGTCTTTGGGTCCTGGCTCCTTCGCTTTGGGAGCAGTCGCTCCACGTTGGGCATGTTGGCCGGAGAGTGCTTCTTGGGCCGCGAACTGCAACCTGGCAGGTACCTCCCAGGTTCCCGGCCCAACGAAAGCCCCCAGACCCAAATGGAGAGGGGCTGCTTGGGGGCCCCCTGGGGCCCCTTCAGGCCAGCTAGGTCTTTGGGTCCTGGCTCCTTCGCTTTGGGAGCAGTCGCTCCACGTTTGGCATGTTGGCCGGAGAGTGCTTCTCCGGCCGCGAACTGCAACCTGGCAGGTACCTCCCAGGTTCCCGGCCCAACGAAAGCCCCCAGACCCAAATGGAGAGGGGCTGCTTGGGGGCCCCCTGGGGCCCCTTCAGGCCAGCTAGGTCTTTGGGTCCTGGCTCCTTCGCTTTGGGAGCAGTCGCTCCACGTTGGGCATGTTGGCCGGAGAGTGCTGCTCGGGCCGCGAACTGCAACCTGGCAGGTACATCCCAGGCTCCCGGCCCAACGAAAGCCCCCAGACCCAAATGGAGAGGGGCTGCTTGGGGGCCCCCTGGGGCCCCTTCAGGCCAGCTAGGTCTTTGGGTCCTGGCTCCTTCGCTTTGGGAGCAGTCGCTGGACGTTGGGCATGTTGGCCGGAGAGTGCTTCTCGGGCCGCGAACTCAACCTGGCAGGTACCTGCCAGGTTCCCGGCCCAACGAAAGCCCCCAGACCCAAATGGAGAGGGGCTGCTTGGGGGCCCCCTGGGGCCCCTTCAGGCCAGCTAGGTCTTTGGGTCCTGGCTCCTTCGCTTTGGGAGCAGTCGCTCCACGTTTGGCATGTTGGCCGGAGAGTGCTTCTCCGGCCGCGAACTGCAACCTGTCAGGTACCTCCCAGGTTCCCGGCCCAACGAAAGCCCCCAGACCCAAAGGGAGAGGGGCTGCTTGGGGGCCCCCTGGGGCCCCTTCAGGCCAGCTAGGTCTTTGGGTCCTGGCTCCTTCGCTTTGGGAGCAGTCGCTCCACGTTTGGCATGTTGGCCGGAGAGTGCTTCTCCGGCCGCGAACTGCAACCTGGCAGGTACCTGCCAGGTTCCCGGCACAACGAAAGCCCACAGACCCAAATGGAGAGGGGCTGCTTGGGGGCCCCCTGGGGCCCCTTCAGGCCAGCTAGGTCTTTGGGTCCTGGCTCCTTCGCTTTGGGAGCAGTCGCTCCACGTTTGGCATGTTGGCCGGAGAGTGCTTCTCCGGCCGTGAACTGCAAGCCGGCAGGTACCTCCCAGGTTCCCGGCCCAACGAAAGCCCCCAGACCTAAATGGAGAGGGGCTGCTTGGGGGCCCCCTGGGGCCCCTTCAGGCCAGCTAGGTCTTTGGGTCCTGGCTCCTTCGTTTTGGGAGCAGTCGCTGGATGTTGGGCATGTTGGCCGGAGAGTGCTGCTCGGGCTGCGAACTGCAACCTGGCAGGTACATCCCAGGCTCCCGGCCCAACGAAAGCCCCCAGACCCAAATGGAGAGGGGCTGCTTGGGGGCCCCCTGGGGCCCCTTCAGGCCAGCTAGGTCTTTGAGTCCTGGCTCCTTCGCTTTGGGAGCCGTCGCTGAACGTTTGGCATGTTGGCCGGAGAGTGCTGCTCAGGCCGCGAACTGCAACCTGGCAGGTACATCCCAGGTTCCCGGCCCAACGAAAGCCCCCAGACCCAAATGGAGAGGGGCTGCTTGGGGGCCCCCTGGGGCCCCTTCAGGCCAGCTAGGTCTTTGGGTCCTGGCTCCTTCGCTTTGGGAGCAGTCGCTCCACGTTTGGCATGTTGGCCGGAGAGTGCTTCTCCGGCCGCGAACTGCAACCTGGCAGGTACCTGCCAGGTTCCCGGCCCAACGAAAGCCCCCAGACCCAAATGGAGAGGGGCTGCTTGGGGGCCCCCTGGGGCCCCTTCAGGCCAGCTAGGTCTTTGGGTCCTGGCTCCTTCGCTTTGGGAGCAGTCGCTCCACGTTTGGCATGTTGGCCGGAGAGTGCTTCTCCGGCCGCGAACTGCAACCTGGCAGGTACCTGCCAGGTTCCCGGCCCAACGAAAGCCCCCAGACCCAAATGGAGAGGGGCTGCTTGGGGGCCCCCTGGGGCCCCTTCAGGCCAGCTAGGTCTTTGGGTCCTGGCTCCTTCGGTTTGGGAGCCGTCGCTCCACGTTTGGCATGTTGGCCGGAGAGTGCTTCTCCGGCCGCGATCTACAACCTGGCAGGTACCTGCCAGGTTCCCGGCCCAACGAAAGCCCCCAGACCCAAATGGAGAGGGGCTGCTTGGGGGCCCCCTGGGGCCCCTTCAGGCCAGCTAGGTCTTTGGGTCCTGGCTCCTTCGCTTTGGGAGCAGTCGCTGGACGTTGGGCATGTTGGCCGGAGAGTGCTTCTCCGGCCGCGAACTGCAACCTGGCAGGTACATCCCAGGTTCCCGGCCCAACGAAAGCCCCCAGACCCAAATGGAGAGGGGCTGCTTGGGGGCCCCCTGGGGCCCCTTCAGGCCAGCTAGGTCTTTGGGTCCTGGCTCCTTCGTTTTGGGAGCAGTCGCTGGATACTGAGCATGTTGGCCGGAGAGTGCTTCTCGGGCCGCGAACTGCAACCTGGCAGGTACATCCCAGGTTCCCAGCCCAACGAAAGCCCCCAGACCCAAATGGAGAGGGGCTGCTTGGGGGCCCCCTGGGGCCCCTTCAGGCCAGCTAGGTCTTTGGGTCCTGGCTCCTTCGCTTTGGGAGCAGTCGCTCCACGTTTGGCATGTTGGCCGGAGAGTGCTTCTCGGGCCGCGAACTGCAACCTGGCAGGTACCTCCCAGGTTCCCGGCCCAACGAAAGCCCCAGACCCAAATGGAGAGGGGCTGCTTGGGGGCCCCCTGGGGCCCCTTCAGGCCAGCTAGGTCTTTGGGTCCTGGCTCCTTCGCTTTGGGAGCAGTCGCTCCACGTTTGGCATGTTGGCCGGAGAGTGCTTCTCCGGCCGCGATCTACAACCTGGCAGGTACCACCCAGGTTCCCGGCCCAACGAAAGCCCCCAGACCCAAATGGAGAGGGGCTGCTTGGGGGCCCCCTGGGGCCCCTTCAGGCCAGCTAGGTCTTTGGGTCCTGGCTCCTTCGCTTTGGGAGCAGTCGCTGGACGTTGGGCATGTTGGCCGGAGAGTGCTTCTCCGGCCGCGAACTGCAACCTGGCAGGTACCTGCCAGGTTCCCGGCCCAACGAAAGCCCCCAGACCCAAATGGAGAGGGGCTGCTTGGGGGCCCCCTGGGGCCCCTTCAGGCCAGCTAGGTCTTTGGGTCCTGGCTCCTTGGCTTTGGGAGCAGTCGCTCCACGTTTGGCATGTTGGCCGGAGAGTGCTTCTCCGGCCGCGAACTGCAACCTGGCAGGTACCTCCCAGGTTCCCGGCCCAACGAAAGCCCCCAGACCCAAATGGAGAGGGGCTCCTTGGGGGCCTCCTGAGGCCCCTTCAGGCCAGCTAGGTCTTTGGGTCCTGGCTCCTTCGCTTTGGGAGCAGTCGCTCCACGTTTGGCATGTTGGCCGGAGAGTGCTTCTCCGGCCGCGAACTGCAAGCCGGCAGGTACCTCCCAGGTTCCCGGCCCAACGAAAGCCCCCAGACCTAAATGGAGAGGGGCTGCTTGGGGGCCCCCTGGGGCCCCTTCAGGCCAGCTAGGTCTTTGGGTCCTGGCTCCTTCGTTTTGGGAGCAGTCGCTGGATGTTGGGCATGTTGGCCGGAGAGTGCTGCTCGGGCCACGAACTGCAACCTGGCAGGTACCTCCCAGGTTCCCGGCCCAACGAAAGTCCCCAGACCCAAATGGAGAGGGGCTGCTTGGGGGCCCCCTGGGGCCCCTTCAGGCCAGCTAGGTCTTTGGGTCCTGGCTCCTTCGCTTTGGGAGCAGTCGCTCCACGTTGGGCATGTTGGCCGGAGAGTGCTTCTCTGGCCGCGAACTGCAATCTGGCAGGTTCCTGCCAGGTTCCCGGCACAAAGAAAGCCCCCAGACCCAAAGGGAGAGGGGCTGCTTGGGGGCCCCCTGGGGCCCCTTCAGGCCAGCTAGGTCTTTGGGTCCTGGCTCCTTCGCTTTGGGAGCAGTCGCTGAACGTTTGGCATGTTGGCCGGAGAGTGCTTCTCCGGCCGCGAACTGCAACCTGGCAGGTACCTCCCACGTTCCCGGCCCAACGAAAGCCCCCAGACCCAAATGGAGAGGGGCTGCTTAGGGGCCCCCTGGGGCCCCTTCAGGCCAGCTAGGTCTTTGGGTCCTGGCTCCTTCGCTTTGGGAGCAGTCGCTCCACGTTTGGCATGTTGGCCGGAGAGTGCTTCTTGGGCCGCGAACTGCAACCTGGCAGGTACCTGCCAGGTTCCCGGCCCAACGAAAGCCCCCAGACCCAAATGGAGAGGGGCTGCTTGGGGGCCCCCTGGGGCCCCTTCAGGCCAGCTAGGTCTTTGGGTCCTGGCTCCTTCGCTTTGGGAGCAGTCGCTGGACGTTTGGCATGTTGGCCGGAGAGTGCTTCTCCGGCCGCGAACTGCAACCTGGCAGGTACCTCCCAGGTTCCCGGCCCAACGAAAGCCCCCAGACCCAAATGGAGAGGGGCTGCTTGGGGGCCCCCTGGGGCCCCTTCAGGCCAGCTAGGTCTTTGGGTCCTGGCTCCTTCGCTTTGGGAGCCGTCGCTCCACGTTTGGCATGTTGGCCGGAGAGTGCTTCTCCGGCCGCGAACTGCAACCTGGCAGGTACCACCCAGGTTCCCGGCCCAACGAAAGCCCCCAGACCCAAATGGAGAGGGGCTGCTTGGGGGCCCCCTGGGGCCCCTTCAGGCCAGCTAGGTCTTTGGGTCCTGGCTCCTTCGCTTTGGGAGCAGTCGCTGGACGTTGGGCATGTTGGCCGGAGAGAGTCTCCGGCCGCGAACTGCAACCTGGCAGGTACCTGCCAGGTTCCCGGCCCAACGAAAGCCCCCAGACCCAAATGGAGAGGGGCTGCTTGGGGGCCCCCTGGGGCCCCTTCAGGCCAGCTAGGTCTTTGGGTCCTGGCTCCTTGGCTTTGGGAGCCGTCGCTGGACGTTTGGCATGTTGGCCGGAGAGTGCTTCTCGGGCCGCGAACTGCAACCTGGCAGGTACCTGCTAGGTTCCCGGCACAACGAAAGCCCCCAGACCTAAATGGAGAGGGGCTGCTTGGGGGCCTCCTGGGGCCCCTTCAGGCCAGCTAGGTCTTTGGGTCCTGGCTCCTTCGCTTTGGGAGCAGTTGCTCCACGTTTGGCATGTTGGCCGGAGAGTGCTTCTCCGGCCGCGAACTGCAAGCCGGCAGGTACCTCCCAGGTTCCCGGCCCAACGAAAGCCCCCAGACCTAAATGGAGAGGGGCTGCTTGGGGGCCCCCTGGGGCCCCTTCAGGCCAGCTAGGTCTTTGGGTCCTGGCTCCTTCGTTTTGGGAGCAGTCGCTGGATGTTGGGCATGTTGGCCGGAGAGTGCTTCTCGGGCCGCGAACTGCAACCTGGCAGGTACATCCCAGGTTCCCAGCCCAACGAAAGCCCCCAGACCCAAATGGAGAGGGGCTGCTTGGGGGCCCCCTGGGGCCCCTTCAGGCCAGCTAGGTCTTTGGGTCCTGGCTCCTTCGCTTTGGGAGCAGTCGCTCCACGTTGGGCATGTTGGCCGGAGAGTGCTTCTCTGGCCGCGAACTGCAATCTGGCAGGTTCCTGCCAGGTTCCCGGCACAAAGAAAGCCCCCAGACCCAAAGGGAGAGGGGCTGCTTGGGGGCCCCCTGGGGCCCCTTCAGGCCAGCTAGGTCTTTGGGTCCTGGCTCCTTCGCTTTGGGAGCAGTCGCTGAACGTTTGGCATGTTGGCCGGAGAGTGCTTCTCCGGCCGCGAACTGCAACCTGGCAGGTACCTCCCACGTTCCCGGCCCAACGAAAGCCCCCAGACCCAAATGGAGAGGGGCTGCTTAGGGGCCCCCTGGGGCCCCTTCAGGCCAGCTAGGTCTTTGGGTCCTGGCTCCTTCGCTTTGGGAGCAGTCGCTCCACGTTTGGCATGTTGGCCGGAGAGTGCTTCTTGGGCCGCGAACTGCAACCTGGCAGGTACCTGCCAGGTTCCCGGCCCAACGAAAGCCCCCAGACCCAAATGGAGAGGGGCTGCTTGGGGGCCCCCTGGGGCCCCTTCAGGCCAGCTAGGTCTTTGGGTCCTGGCTCCTTCGCTTTGGGAGCAGTCGCTGGACGTTTGGCATGTTGGCCGGAGAGTGCTTCTCCGGCCGCGAACTGCAAGCCGGCAGGTACCTCCCAGGTTCCCGGCCCAACGAAAGCCCCCAGACCCAAATGGAGAGGGGCTGCTTGGGGGCCCCCTGGGGCCCCTTCAGGCCAGCTAGGTCTTTGGGTCCTGGCTCCTTCGCTTTGGGAGCCGTCGCTCCACGTTTGGCATGTTGGCCGGAGAGTGCTTCTCCGGCCGCGAACTGCAACCTGGCAGGTACCACCCAGGTTCCCGGCCCAACGAAAGCCCCCAGACCCAAATGGAGAGGGGCTGCTTGGGGGCCCCCTGGGGCCCCTTCAGGCCAGCTAGGTCTTTGGGTCCTGGCTCCTTCGCTTTGGGAGCAGTCGCTGGACGTTGGGCATGTTGGCCGGAGAGAGTCTCCGGCCGCGAACTGCAACCTGGCAGGTACCTGCCAGGTTCCCGGCCCAACGAAAGCCCCCAGACCCAAATGGAGAGGGGCTGCTTGGGGGCCCCCTGGGGCCCCTTCAGGCCAGCTAGGTCTTTGGGTCCTGGCTCCTTGGCTTTGGGAGCCGTCGCTGGACGTTTGGCATGTTGGCCGGAGAGTGCTTCTCGGGCCGCGAACTGCAACCTGGCAGGTACCTGCTAGGTTCCCGGCACAACGAAAGCCCCCAGACCTAAATGGAGAGGGGCTGCTTGGGGGCCTCCTGGGGCCCCTTCAGGCCAGCTAGGTCTTTGGGTCCTGGCTCCTTCGTTTTGGGAGCAGTTGCTCCACGTTTGGCATGTTGGCCGGAGAGTGCTTCTCCGGCCGCGAACTGCAAGCCGGCAGGTACCTCCCAGGTTCCCGGCCCAACGAAAGCCCCCAGACCTAAATGGAGAGGGGCTGCTTGGGGGCCCCCTGGGGCCCCTTCAGGCCAGCTAGGTCTTTGGGTCCTGGCTCCTTCGTTTTGGGAGCAGTCGCTGGATGTTGGGCATGTTGGCCGGAGAGTGCTTCTCGGGCCGCGAACTGCAACCTGGCAGGTACATCCCAGGTTCCCGGCCCAACGAAAGCCCCCAGACCCAAATGGAGAGGGGCTGCTTGGGGGCCCCCTGGGGCCCCTTCAGGCCAGCTAGGTCTTTGAGTCCTGGCTCCTTCGCTTTGGGAGCCGTCGCTGGACGTTTGGCATGTTGGCCCGAGAGTGCTGCTCGGGCCGCGAACTGCAACCTGGCAGGTACCACCCAGGTTCCCGGCCCAACGAAAGCCCCCAGACCCAAATGGAGAGGGGCTGCTTGGGGGCCCCCTGGGGCCCCTTCAGGCCAGCTAGGTCTTTGGGTCCTGGCTCCTTCGCTTTGGGAGCCGTCGCTCCACGTTTGGCATGTTGGCCGGAGAGTGATTCTCCGGCCGCGATCTACAACCTGGCAGGTACCACCCAGGTTCCCGGCCCAACGAAAGCCCCCAGACCCAAATGGAGAGGGGCTGCTTGGGGGCCCCCTGGGGCCCCTTCAGGCCAGCTAGGTCTTTGGGTCCTGGCTCCTTCGCTTTGGGAGCAGTCGCTGGACGTTGGGCATGTTGGCCGGAGAGAGTCTCCGGCCGCGAACTGCAACCTGGCAGGTAACTGCCAGGTTCCCGGCCCAACGAAAGCCCCCAGACCCAAATGGAGAGGGGCTGCTTGGGGGCCCCCTGGGGCCCCTTCAGGCCAGCTAGGTCTTTGGGTCCTGGCTCCTTGGCTTTGGGAGCCGTCGCTGGACGTTTGGCATGTTGGCCGGAGAGTGCTTCTCGGGCCGCGAACTGCAACCTGGCAGGTACCTGCTAGGTTCCCGGCACAACGAAAGCTCCCAGACCCAAATGGAGAGGGGCTGCTTGGGGGCCTCCTGGGGCCCCTTCAGGCCAGCTAGGTCTTTGGGTCCTGGCTCCTTCGCTTTGGGAGCAGTTGCTCCACGTTTGGCATGTTGGCCGGAGAGTGCTTCTCCGGCCGCGAACTGCAAGCCGGCAGGTACCTCCCAGGTTCCCGGCCCAACGAAAGCCCCCAGACCTAAATGGAGAGGGGCTGCTTGGGGGCCCCCTGGGGCCCCTTCAGGCCAGCTAGGTCTTTGGGTCCTGGCTCCTTCGTTTTGGGAGCAGTCGCTGGATGTTGGGCATGTTGGCCGGAGAGTGCTTCTCGGGCCGCGAACTGCAACCTGGCAGGTACATCCCAGGTTCCCAGCCCAACGAAAGCCCCCAGACCCAAATGGAGAGGGGCTGCTTGGGGGCCCCCTGGGGCCCCTTCAGGCCAGCTAGGTCTTTGAGTCCTGGCTCCTTCGCTTTGGGAGCCGTCGCTGGACGTTTGGCATGTTGGCCGGAGAGTGCTGCTCGTGCCGCGAACTGCAACCTGGCAGGTACCTGCCAGGTTCCCGGCCCAACGAAAGCCCCCAGACCCAAATGGAGAGGGGCTGCTTGGGGGCCCCCTGGGGCCCCTTCAGGCCAGCTAGGTCTTTGGGTCCTGGCTCCTTCGCTTTGGGAGCAGTCGCTCCACGTTGGGCATGTTGGCCGGAGAGTGCTTCTTGGGCCGCGAACTGCAACCTGGCAGGTACCTCCCAGGTTCCCGGCACAAAGAAAGCCCCCAGACCCAAAGGGAGAGGGGCTGCTTGGGGGCCCCCTGGGGCCCCTTCAGGCCAGCTAGGTCTTTGGGTCCTGGCTCCTTCGCTTTGGGAGCAGTCGCTCCACGTTTGGCATGTTGGCCGGAGAGTGTTTCTCCGGCCGCGAACTGCAACCTGGCAGGTACCTGCCAGGTTCCCGGCCCAACGAAAGCCCCCAGACCCAAATGGAGAGGGGCTGCTTGGGGGCCCCCTGGGGCCCCTTCAGGCCAGCTAGGTCTTTGGGTCCTGGCTCCTTCGCTTTGGGAGCCGTCGCTCCACGTTTGGCATGTTGGCCGGAGAGTGCTTCTCCGGCCGCGATCTACAACCTGGCAGGTACCTGCCAGGTTCCCGGCCCAACGAAAGCCCCCAGACCCAAATGGAGAGGGGCTGCTTGGGGGCCCCCTGGGGCCCCTTCAGGCCAGCTAGGTCTTTGGGTCCTGGCTCCTTCGCTTTGGGAGCAGTCGCTGGACGTTTGGCATGTTGGCCGGAGAGTGCTTCTCCGGCCGCGAACTGCAACCTGGCAGGTACCTCCCAGGTTCCCGGCCCAACGAAAGCCCCCAGACCCAAATGGAGAGGGGCTGCTTGGGGGCCCCCTGGGGCCCCTTCAGGCCAGCTAGGTCTTTGGGTCCTGGCTCCTTCGTTTTGGGAGCAGTCGCTGGATGTTGGGCATGTTGGCCGGAGAGTGCTTCTCGGGCCGCGAACTGCAACCTGGCAGGTACATCCCAGGTTCCCAGCCCAACGAAAGCCCTCAGACCCAAATGGAGAGGGGCTGCTTGGGGGCCCCCTGGGGCCCCTTCAGGCCAGCTAGGTCTTTGGGTCCTGGCTCCTTCGCTTTGGGAGCAGTCGCTCCACGTTTGGCATGTTGGCCGGAGAGTGCTTCTCGGGCCGCGAACTGCAACCTGGCAGGTACCTCCCAGGTTCCCGGCCCAACGAAAGCCCCCAGACCCAAATGGAGAGGGGCTGCTTGGGGGCCCCCTGGGGCCCCTTCAGGCCAGCTAGGTCTTTGGGTCCTGGCTCCTTCGCTTTGGGAGCCGTCGCTCCACGTTTGGCATGTTGGCCGGAGAGTGCTTCTCCGGCCGCGATCTACAACCTGGCAGGTACCACCCAGGTTCCCGGCCCAACGAAAGCCCCCAGACCCAAATGGAGAGGGGCTGCTTGGGGGCCCCCTGGGGCCCCTTCAGGCCAGCTAGGTCTTTGGGTCCTGGCTCCTTCGCTTTGGGAGCAGTCGCTGGACGTTGGGCATGTTGGCCGGAGAGTGCTTCTCCGGCCGCGAACTGCAACCTGGCAGGTACCTGCCAGGTTCCCGGCCCAACGAAAGCCCCCAGACCCAAATGGAGAGGGGCTGCTTGGGGGCCCCCTGGGGCCCCTTCAGGCCAGCTAGGTCTTTGGGTCCTGGCTCCTTGGCTTTGGGAGCAGTCGCTCCACGTTTGGCATGTTGGCCGGAGAGTGCTTCTCCGGCCGCGAACTGCAACCTGGCAGGTACCTCCCAGGTTCCCGGCCCAACGAAAGCCCCCAGACCCAAATGGAGAGGGGCTCCTTGGGGGCCTCCTGGGGCCCCTTCAGGCCAGCTAGGTCTTTGGGTCCTGGCTCCTTCGCTTTGGGAGCAGTTGCTCCACGTTTGGCATGTTGGCCGGAGAGTGCTTCTCCGGCCGCGAACTGCAAGCCGGCAGGTACCTCCCAGGTTCCCGGCCCAACGAAAGCCCCCAGACCTAAATGGAGAGGGGCTGCTTGGGGGCCCCCTGGGGCCCCTTCAGGCCAGCTAGGTCTTTGGGTCCTGGCTCCTTCGTTTTGGGAGCAGTCGCTGGATGTTGGGCATGTTGGCCGGAGAGTGCTTCTCGGGCCGCGAACTGCAACCTGGCAGGTACCTCCCAGGTTCCCGGCCCAACGAAAGTCCCCAGACCCAAATGGAGAGGGGCTGCTTGGGGGCCCCCTGGGGCCCCTTCAGGCCAGCTAGGTCTTTGGGTCCTGGCTCCTTCGCTTTGGGAGCAGTCGCTCCACGTTGGGCATGTTGGCCGGAGAGTGCTTCTCTGGCCGCGAACTGCAATCTGGCAGGTTCCTGCCAGGTTCCCGGCACAAAGAAAGCCCCCAGACCCAAAGGGAGAGGGGCTGCTTGGGGGCCCCCTGGGGCCCCTTCAGGCCAGCTAGGTCTTTGAGTCCTGGCTCCTTCGCTTTGGGAGCCGTCGCTCCACGTTTGGCATGTTGGCCGGAGAGTGCTGCTCGGGCCGCGAACTGCAACCTGGCAGGTACCTGCCAGGTTCCCGGCCCAACGAAAGCCCCCAGACCCAAATGGAGAGGGGCTGCTTGGGGGCCCCCTGGGGCCCCTTCAGGCCAGCTAGGTCTTTGGGTCCTGGCTCCTTCGCTTTGGGAGCAGTCGCTGGACGTTGGGCATGTTGGCCGGAGAGTGCTTCTCGGGCCGCGAACTCAACCTGGCAGGTACCTGCCAGGTTCCCGGCCCAACGAAAGCCCCCAGACCCAAATGGAGAGGGGCTGCTTGGGGGCCCCCTGGGGCCCCTTCAGGCCAGCTAGGTCTTTGGGTCCTGGCTCCTTCGCTTTGGGAGCAGTCGCTCCACGTTTGGCATGTTGGCCGGAGAGTGCTTCTCCGGCCGCGAACTGCAACCATGCAGGTACCTCCCAGGTTCCCGGCCCAACGAAAGCCCCCAGACCCAAAGGGAGAGGGGCTGCTTGGGGGCCCCCTGGGGCCCCTTCAGGCCAGCTAGGTCTTTGGGTCCTGGCTCCTTCGCTTTGGGAGCAGTCGCTCCACGTTTGGCATGTTGGCCGGAGAGTGCTTCTCCGGCCGCGAACTGCAACCTGGCAGGTACCTGCCAGGTTCCCGGCCCAACGAAAGCCCCCAGACCCAAATGGAGAGGGGCTGCTTGGGGGCCCCCTGGGGCCCCTTCAGGCCAGCTAGGTCTTTGGGTCCTGGCTCCTTCGCTTTGGGAGCAGTCGCTCCACGTTTGGCATGTTGGCCGGAGAGTGATTCTCCGGCCGCGAACTGCAACCTGGCAGGTACCTGCCAGGTTCCCGGCCCAACGAAAGCCCCCAGACCCAAATGGAGAGGGGCTGCTTGGGGGCCCCCTGGGGCCCCTTCAGGCCAGCTAGGTCTTTGGGTCCTGGCTCCTTCGCTTTGGGAGCCGTCGCTGGACGTTGGGCATGTTGGCCGGAGAGTGCTTCTCGGGCCGCGAACTGCAACCTGGCAGGTACATCCCAGGTTCCCGGCCCAACGAAAGTCCCCAGACCCAAATGGAGAGGGGCTGCTTGGGGACCCCCTGGGGCCCCTTCAGGCCAGCTAGGTCTTTGGGTCCTGGCTCCTTCGCTTTGGGAGCAGTCGCTGGACGTTGGGCATGTTGGCCGGAGAGTGCTTCTCCAGCCACGAACTGCAACCTGGCAGGTACCTCCCAGGTTCCCGGCCCAACGAAAGCCCCCAGACCCAAATGGAGAGGGGCTGCTTGGGGGCCCCCTGGGGCCCCTTCAGGCCAGCTAGGTCTTTGGGTCCTGGCTCCTTCGCTTTGGGAGCAGTCGCTCCACGTTTGGCATGTTGGCCGGAGAGTGCTTCTCCGGCCGCGATCTACAACCTGGCAGGTACCTGCCAGGTTCCCGGCCCAACGAAAGCCCCCAGACCCAAATGGAGAGGGGCTGCTTGGGGGCCCCCTGGGGCCCCTTCAGGCCAGCTAGGTCTTTGGGTCCTGGCTCCTTCGCTTTGGGAGCAGTCGCTGGACGTTGGGCATGTTGGCCGGAGAGTGCTTCTCCGGCCGCGAACTGCAACCTGGCAGGTACCTCCCAGGTTCCCGGCCCAACGAAAGCCCCCAGACCCAAATGGAGAGGGGCTGCTTGGGGGCCCCCTGGGGCCCCTTCAGGCCAGCTAGGTCTTTGGGTCCTGGCTCCTTCGTTTTGGGAGCAGTCGCTGGATGTTGGGCATGTTGGCCGGAGAGTGCTTCTCGGGCCGCGAACTGCAACCTGGCAGGTACATCCCAGGTTCCAGGCCCAACGAAAGCCCCCAGACCCAAATGGAGAGGGGCTGCTTGGGGGCCCCCTGGGGGTCCTTCAGGCCAGCTAGGTCTTTGAGTCCTGGCTCCTTCGCTTTGGGAGCCGTCGCTGGACGTTTGGCATGTTGGCCGGAGAGTGCTGCTCGGGCCGCGAACTGCAACCTGGCAGGTACCTCCCAGGTTCCCGGCCCAACGAAAGCCCCCAGACCCAAATGGAGAGGGGCTGCTTGGGGGCCCCCTGGGGCCCCTTCAGGCCAGCTAGGTCTTTGGGTCCTGGCTCCTTCGCTTTGGGAGCAGTCGCTCCACGTTTGGCATGTTGGCCGGAGAGTGCTTCTCCGGTCGCGAACTGCAACCTGGCAGGTACCTCCCAGGTTCCCGGCCCAACGAAAGCCCCCAGACCCAAATGGAGAGGGGCTGCTTGGGGGCCCCCTGGGGCCCCTTCAGGCCAGCTAGGTCTTTGGGTCCTGGCTCCTTCGCTTTGGGAGCCGTCGCTGGACGTTGGGCATGTTGGCCGGAGAGTGCTGCTCGGGCCGCGAACTGCAACCTGGCAGGTACATCCCAGGTTTCCGGCCCAACGAAAGCCCCCAGACCCAAATGGAGAGGGGCTGCTTGGGGGCCCCCTGGGGCCCCTTCAGGCCAGCTAGGTCTTTGGGTCCTGGCTCCTTCGCTTTGGGAGCAGTCGCTGGACGTTGGGCATGTTGGCCGGAGAGTGCTTCTCGGGCCGCGAACTGCAACCTGGCAGTTACCTGCTAGGTTCCCGGCACAACGAAAGCCCCCAGACCCAAATGGAGAGGGGCTGCTTGGGGGCCTCCTGGGGCCCCTTCAGGCCAGCTAGGTCTTTGGGTCCTGGCTCCTTCGCTTTGGGAGCAGTTGCTCCACGTTTGGCATGTTGGCCGGAGAGTGCTTCTCCGGCCGCGAACTGCAAGCCGGCAGGTACCTCCCAGGTTCCCGGCCCAACGAAAGCCCCCAGAACTAAATGGAGAGGGGCTGCTTGGGGGCCCCCTGGGGCCCCTTCAGGCCAGCTAGGTCTTTGGGTCCTGGCTCCTTCGTTTTGGGAGCAGTCGCTGGATGTTGGGCATGTTGGCCGGAGAGTGCTTCTCGGGCCGCGAACTGCAACCTGGCAGGTACATCCCAGGTTCCCAGCCCAACGAAAGCCCCCAGACCCAAATGGAGAGGGGCTGCTTGGGGGCCCCCTGGGGCCCCTTCAGGCCAGCTAGGTCTTTGAGTCCTGGCTCCTTCGCTTTGGGAGCCGTCGCTGGACGTTTGGCATGTTGGCCGGAGAGTGCTGCTCGGGCCGCGAACTGCAACCTGGCAGGTACCTGCCAGGTTCCCGCGACAACGAAAGCCCCCAGACCCAAATGGAGAGGGGCTGCTTGGGGGCCCCCTGGGGCCCCTTCAGGCCAGCTAGGTCTTTGGGTCCTGGCTCCTTCGCTTTGGGAGCAGTCGCTCCACGTTGGGCATGTTGGCCGGAGAGTGCTTCTCGGGCCGCGAACTGCAACCTGGCAGGTACCTGCTAGGTTCCCGGCACAAAGAAAGCCCCCAGACCCAAAGGGAGAGGGGCTGCTTGGGGGCCCCCTGGGGCCCCTTCAGGCCAGCTAGGTCTTTGGGTCCTGGCTCCTTCGCTTTGGGAGCAGTCGCTCTACGTTTGGCATGTTGGCCGGAGAGTGCTTCTCCGGCCGCGAACTGCAACCTGGCAGGTACCTGCCAGGTTCCCGGCCCAACGAAAGCCCCCAGACCCAAATGGAGAGGGGCTGCTTGGGGGCCCCCTGGGGCCCCTTCAGGCCAGCTAGGTCTTTGGGTCCTGGCTCCTTCGCTTTGGGAGCAGTCGCTCCACGTTGGGCATGTTGGCCGGAGAGTGCTGCTCGGGCCGCGAACTGCAACCTGGCAGGTACATCCCAGGCTCCCGGCCCAACGAAAGCCCCCAGACCCAAATGGAGAGGGGCTGCTTGGGGGCCCCCTGGGGCCCCTTCAGGCCAGCTAGGTCTTTGGGTCCTGGCTCCTTCGCTTTGGGAGCAGTCGCTGGACGTTGGGCATGTTGGCCGGAGAGTGCTTCTCGGGCCGCGAACTCAACCTGGCAGGTACCTGCCAGGTTCCCGGCACAACGAAAGCCCCCAGACCCAAATGGAGAGGGGCTGCTTGGGGGCCCCCTGGGGCCCCTTCAGGCCAGCTAGGTCTTTGGGTCCTGGCTCCTTCGCTTTGGGAGCAGTCGCTCCACGTTTGGCATGTTGGCCGGAGAGTGCTTCTCCGGCCGCGAACTGCAACCATGCAGGTACCTCCCAGGTTCCCGGCCCAACGAAAGCCCCCAGACCCAAAGGGAGAGGGGCTGCTTGGGGGCCCCCTGGGGCCCCTTCAGGCCAGCTAGGTCTTTGGGTCCTGGCTCCTTCGCTTTGGGAGCAGTCGCTCCACGTTTGGCATGTTGGCCGGAGAGTGCTTCTCCGGCCGCGAACTGCAACCTGGCATGTACCTGCCAGGTTCCCGGCCCAACGAAAGCCCCCAGACCCAAATGGAGAGGGGCTGCTTGGGGGCCCCCTGGGGCCCCTTCAGGCCAGCTAGGTCTTTGGGTCCTGGCTCCTTCGCTTTGGGAGCAGTCGCTCCACGTTTGGCATGTTGGCCGGAGAGTGATTCTCCGGCCGCGAACTGCAACCTGGCAGGTACCTGCCAGGTTCCCGGCCCAACGAAAGCCCCCAGGCCCAAATGGAGAGGGGCTGCTTGGGGGCCCCCTGGGGCCCCTTCAGGCCAGCTAGGTCTTTGGGTCCTGGCTCCTTCGCTTTGGGAGCCGTCGCTGGACGTTGGGCATGTTGGCCGGAGAGTGCTTCTCAGGCCGCGATCTACAACCTGGCAGGTACCTGCCAGGTTCCCGGCCCAAAGAAAGCCCCCAGACCCAAATGGAGAGGGGCTGCTTGGGGGCCCCCTGGGGCCCCTTCAGGCCAGCTAGGTCTTTGGGTCCTGGCTCCTTCGCTTTGGGAGCAGTCGCTGGACGTTGGGCATGTTGGCCGGAGAGTGCTTCTCCGGCCGCAAACTGCAACCTGGCAGGTACCTGCCAGGTTCCCGGCCCAACGAAAGCCCCCAGACCCAAATGGAGAGGGGCTGCTTGGGGGCCCCCTGGGGCCCCTTCAGGCCAGCTAGGTCTTTGGGTCCTGGCTCCTTCGCTTTGGGAGCAGTCGCTCCACGTTTGGCATGTTGGCCGGAGAGTGCTTCTCCGGCCGCGAACTGCAACCTGGCAGGTACCTGCCAGGTTCCCTGCCCAACGAAAGCCCCCAGACCCAAATGGAGAGGGGCTGCTTGGGGGCCCCCTGGGGCCCCTTCAGGCCAGCTAGGTCTTTGGGTCCTGGCTCCTTCGCTTTGGGAGCCGTCGCTGGACGTTGGGCATGTTGGCCGGAGAGTGCTGCTCGGGCCGCGAACTGCAACCTGGCAGGTACATCCCAGGTTCCCGGCCCAACGAAAGCCCCCAGACCCAAATGGAGAGGGGCTGCTTGGGGGCCCCCTGGGGCCCCTTCAGGCCAGCTAGGTCTTTGGGTCCTGGCTCCTTCGCTTTGGGAGCAGTCGCTGGACGTTGGGCATGTTGGCCGGAGAGTGCTTCTCGGGCCGCGAACTGCAACCTGGCAGGTACCTGCCAGGTTCCCGGCACAACGAAAGCCCCCAGACCCAAATGGAGAGGGGCTGCTTGGGGGCCTCCTGGGGCCCCTTCAGGCCAGCTAGGTCTTTGGGTCCTGGCTCCTTCGCTTTGGGAGCAGTTGCTCCACGTTTGGCATGTTGGCCGGAGAGTGCTTCTCCGGCCGCGAACTGCAAGCCGGCAGGTACCTCCCAGGTTCCCGGCCCAACGAAAGCCCCCAGACCTAAATGGAGAGGGGCTGCTTGGGGGCCCCCTGGGGCCCCTTCAGGCCAGCTAGGTCTTTGGGTCCTGGCTCCTTCGCTTTGGGAGCAGTCGCTCCACGTTGGGCATGTTGGCCGGAGAGTGCTTCTTGGGCCGCGAACTGCAACCTGGCAGGTACCTCCCAGGTTCCCGGCACAAAGAAAGCCCCCAGACCCAAAGGGAGAGGGGCTGCTTGGGGGCCCCCTGGGGCCCCTTCAGGCCAGCTAGGTCTTTGGGTCCTGGCTCCTTCGCTTTGGGAGCAGTCGCTGGACGTTGGGCATGTTGGCCGGAGAGTGCTTCTCCGGCCGCGATCTACAACCTGGCAGGTACCTCCCAGGTTCCCGGCCCAACGAAAGCCCCCAGACCCAAATGGAGAGGGGCTGCTTGGGGGCCCCCTGGGGCCCCTTCAGGCCAGCTAGGTCTTTGGGTCCTGGCTCCTTCGCTTTGGGAGCAGTCGCTGGACGTTGGGCATGTTGGCCGGAGAGTGCTTCTCCGGCCGCGAACTGCAACCTGGCAGGTACCTGCCAGGTTCCCGGCCCAACGAAAGCCCCCAGACCCAAATGGAGAGGGGCTGCTTGGGGGCCCCCTGGGGCCCCTTCAGGCCAGCTAGGTCTTTGGGTCCTGGCTCCTTCGCTTTGGGAGCAGTCGCTCCACGTTTGGCATGTTGGCCGGAGAGTGCTTCTCCGGCCGCGAACTGCAACCTGGCAGGTACCTGCCAGGTTCCCGGCCCAACGAAAGCCCCCAGACCCAAATGGAGAGGGGCTGCTTGGGGGCCCCCTGGGGCCCCTTCAGGCCAGCTAGGTCTTTGGGTCCTGGCTCCTTCGCTTTGGGAGCCGTCGCTGGACGTTGGGCATGTTGGCCGGAGAGTGCTGCTCGGGCCGCGAACTGCAACCTGGCAGGTACCTGCCAGGTTCCCGGCCCAACGAAAGCCCCCAGACCCAAATGGAGAGGGGCTGCTTGGGGGCCCCCTGGGGCCCCTTCAGGCCAGCTAGGTCTTTGGGTCCTGGCTCCTTCGCTTTGGGAGCAGTCGCTCCACGTTTGGCATGTTGGCCGGAGAGTGCTGCTCGGGCCGCGAACTGCAACCTGGCAGGTACCTGCCAGGTTCCCGGCCCAACGAAAGCCCCCAGACCCAAATGGAGAGGGGCTGCTTGGGGGCCCCCTGGGGCCCCTTCAGGCCAGCTAGGTCTTTGGGTCCTGGCTCCTTCGCTTTGGGAGCAGTCACTCCACGTTGGGCATGTTGGCCGGAGAGTGCTTCTCCGGCCGCGAACTGCAACCTGGCAGGTACCTCCCAGGTTCCCGGCACAAAGAAAGCCCCCAGACCCAAAGGGAGAGGGGCTGCTTGGGGGCCCCCTGGGGCCCCTTCAGGCCAGCTAGGTCTTTGGGTCCTGGCTCCTTCGCTTTGGGAGCAGTCGCTCCACGTTTGGCATGTTGGCCGGAGAGTGCTTCTCCGGCCGCGATCTACAACCTGGCAGGTACCACCCAGGTTCCCGGCCCAACGAAAGCCCCCAGACCCAAATGGAGAGGGGCTGCTTGGGGGCCCCCTGGGGCCCCTTCAGGCCAGCTAGGTCTTTGGGTCCTGGCTCCTTCGCTTTGGGAGCAGTCGCTGGACGTTGGGCATGTTGGCCGGAGAGTGCTTCTCCGGCCGCGAACTGCAACCTGGCAGGTACCTCCCAGGTTCCCGGCCCAACGAAAGCCCCCAGACCCAAATGGAGAGGGGCTGCTTGGGGGCCTCCTGGGGCCCCTTCAGGCCAGCTAGGTCTTTGGGTCCTGGCTCCTTCGCTTTGGGAGCAGTTGCTCCACGTTTGGCATGTTGGCCGGAGAGTGCTTCTCCGGCCGCAAACTGCAAGCCGGCAGGTACCTCCCAGGTTCCCGGCCCAACGAAAGCCCCCAGACCTAAATGGAGAGGGGCTGCTTGGGGGCCCCCTGGGGCCCCTTCAGGCCAGCTAGGTCTTTGGGTCCTGGCTCCTTCGTTTTGGGAGCAGTCGCTGGATGTTGGGCATGTTGGCCGGAGAGTGCTTCTCGGGCCGCGAACTGCAACCTGGCAGGTACATCCCAGGTTCCCAGCCCAACGAAAGCCCCCAGACCCAAATGGAGAGGGGCTGCTTGGGGGCCCCCTGGGGCCCCTTCAGGCCAGCTAGGTCTTTGAGTCCTGGCTCCTTCGCTTTGGGAGCCGTCGCTGGACGTTTGGCATGTTGGCCGGAGAGTGCTGCTCGGGCCGCGAACTGCAACCTGGCAGGTACCTGCCAGGTTCCCGCGACAACGAAAGCCCCCAGACCCAAATGGAGAGGGGCTGCTTGGGGGCCCCCTGGGGCCCCTTCAGGCCAGCTAGGTCTTTGGGTCCTGGCTCCTTCGCTTTGGGAGCAGTCGCTCCACGTTGGGCATGTTGGCCGGAGAGTGCTTCTTGGGCCGCGAACTGCAACCTGGCAGGTACCTCCCAGGTTCCCGGCACAAAGAAAGCCCCCAGACCCAAATGGAGAGGGGCTGCTTGGGGGCCCCCTGGGGCCCCTTCAGGCCAGCTAGGTCTTTGGGTCCTGGCTCCTTCGCTTTGGGAGCAGTCGCTCCACGTTTGGCATGTTGGCCGGAGAGTGATTCTCCGGCCGCGAACTGCAACCTGGCAGGTACCTCCCAGGTTCCCGCCCAACGAAAGCCCCCAGGCCCAAATGGAGAGGGGCTGCTTGGGGGCCCCCTGGGGCCCCTTCAGGCCAGCTAGGTCTTTGGGTCCTGGCTCCTTCGCTTTGGGAGCAGTCGCTCCACGTTTGGCATGTTGGCCGGAGAGTGCTTCTCCGGCCGTGAACTGCAACCTGGCAGGTACCTCCCAGGTTCCCGGCCCAACGAAAGCCCCCAGACCCAAATGGAGAGGGGCTGCTTGGGGGCCCCCTGGGGCCCCTTCAGGCCAGCTAGGTCTTTGGGTCCTGGCTCCTTCGCTTTGGGAGCCGTCGCTGGACGTTTGGCATGTTGGCCGGAGAGTGCTGCTCGGGCCGCGAACTGCAACCTGGCAGGTACATCCCAGGTTCCCGGCCCAACGAAAGCCCCCAGACCCAAATGGAGAGGGGCTGCTTGGGGGCCCCCTGGGGCCCCTTCAGGCCAGCTAGGTCTTTGGGTCCTGGCTCCTTCGCTTTGGGAGCAGTCGCTGGACGTTGGGCATGTTGGCCGGAGAGTGCTTCTCGGGCCGCGAACTCAACCTGGCATGTACCTGCCAGGTTCACGGCCCAACGAAAGCCCCCAGACCCAAATGGAGAGGGGCTGCTTGGGGGCCCCCTGGGGCCCCTTCAGGCCAGCTAGGTCTTTGGGTCCTGGCTCCTTCGCTTTGGGAGCAGTCGCTCCACGTTTGGCATGTTGGCCGGAGAGTGCTTCTCCGGCCGCGAACTGCAACCTGTCAGGTACCTGCCAGGTTCCCGGCCCAACGAAAGCCCCCAGACCCAAAGGGAGAGGGGCTGCTTGGGGGCCCCCTGGGGCCCCTTCAGGCCAGCTAGGTCTTTGGGTCCTGGCTCCTTCGCTTTGGGAGCAGTCGCTCCACGTTTGGCATGTTGGCCGGAGAGTGCTTCTCCGGCCGTGAACTGCAACCTGGCAGGTACCTGCCAGGTTCCCGGCCCAACGAAAGCCCCCAGACCCAAATGGAGAGGGGCTGCTTGGGGGCCCCCTGGGGCCCCTTCAGGCCAGCTAGGTCTTTGGGTCCTGGCTCCTTCGCTTTGGGAGCAGTCGCTCCACGTTTGGCATGTTGGCCGGAGAGTGCTTCTCCGGCCGCGAACTGCAACCTGGCAGGTACCTGCCAGGTTCCCGGCCCAACGAAAGCCCCCAGGCCCAAATGGAGAGGGGCTGCTTGGGGGCCCCCTGGGGCCCCTTCAGGCCAGCTAGGTCTTTGGGTCCTGGCTCCTTCGCTTTGGGAGCAGTCGCTCCACGTTTGGCATGTTGGCCGGAGAGTGCTTCTCCGGCCGCGAACTGCAACCTGGCAGGTACCTCCCAGGTTCCCGGCCCAACGAAAGCCCCCAGACCCAAATGGAGAGGGGCTGCTTGGGGGCCCCCTGGGGCCCCTTCAGGCCAGCTAGGTCTTTGGGTCCTGGCTCCTTCGCTTTGGGAGCCGTCGCTGGACGTTGGGCATGTTGGCCGGAGAGTGCTTCTCGGGCCGCGAACTGCAACCTGGCAGGTACATCCCAGGTTCCCGGCCCAACGAAAGCCCCCAGACCCAAATGGAGAGGGGCTGCTTGGGGGCCCCCTGGGGCCCCTTCAGGCCAGCTAGGTCTTTGGGTCCTGGCTCCTTCGCTTTGGGAGCAGTCGCTGGACGTTGGGCATGTTGGCCGGAGAGTGCTTCTCCAGCCACGAACTGCAACCTGGCAGGTACCTCCCAGGTTCCCGGCCCAACGAAAGCCCCCAGACCCAAATGGAGAGGGGCTGCTTGGGGGCCCCCTGGGGCCCCTTCAGGCCAGCTAGGTCTTTGGGTCCTGGCTCCTTCGCTTTGGGAGCAGTCGCTGAACGTTTGGCATGTTGGCCGGAGAGTGCTTCTCGGGCCGCGACCTGCAACCTGGCAGGTACATCCCAGGTTCCCGGCCCAACGAAAGCCCCCAGACCCAAATGGAGAGGGGCTGCTGGGGGGCCCCCTGGGGCCCCTTCAGGCCAGCTAGGTCTTTGGGTCCTGGCTCCTTCGCTTTGGGAGCAGTCGCTGGACGTTTGGCATGTTGGCCGGAGAGTGCTTCTCCGGCCGCGAACTGCAACCTGGCAGGTACCTGCCAGGTTCCCGGCCCAACGAAAGCCCCCAGACCCAAATGGAGAGGGGCTGCTTGGGGGCCCCCTGGGGCCCCTTCAGGCCAGCTAGGTCTTTGGGTCCTGGCTCCTTCGCTTTGGGAGCAGTCGCTCCACGTTTGGCATGTTGGCCGGAGAGTGCTGCTCGGGCCGCGAACTGCAACCTGGCAGGTACCTGCCAGGTTCCCGGCACAACGAAAGCCCCCAGACCCAAATGGAGAGGGGCTGCTTGGGGGTCCCCTGGGGCCCCTTCAGGCCAGCTAGGTCTTTGGGTCCTGGCTCCTTCGCTTTGGGAGCAGTCGCTCCACGTTTGGCATGTTGGCCGGAGAGTGCTTCTCCGGCCGCGATCTACAACCTGGCAGGTACCACCCAGGTTCCCGGCCCAACGAAAGCCCCCAGACCCAAATGGAGAGGGGCTGCTTGGGGGCCCCCTGGGGCCCCTTCAGGCCAGCTAGGTCTTTGGGTCCTGGCTCCTTCGCTTTGGGAGCAGTCGCTCCACGTTTGGCATGTTGGCCGGAGAGTGCTTCTCCGGCCGCGAACTGCAACCTGGCAGGTACCTGCCAGGTTCCCGGCCCAACGAAAGCCCCCAGACCCAAATGGAGAGGGGCTGCTTGGGGGCCCCCTGGGGCCCCTTCAGGCCAGCTAGGTCTTTGAGTCCTGGCTCCTTCGCTTTGGGAGCCGTCGCTGGACGTTTGGCATGTTGGCCGGAGAGTGCTGCTCGGGCCGCGAACTGCAACCTGGCAGGTACCTCCCAGGTTCCCGGCACAAAGAAAGCCCCCAGACCCAAAGGGAGAGGGGCTGCTTGGGGGCCCCCTGGGGCCCCTTCAGGCCAGCTAGGTCTTTGGGTCCTGGCTCCTTCGCTTTGGGAGCAGTCGCTCCACGTTTGGCATGTTGGCCGGAGAGTGATTCTCCGGCCGCGAACTGCAACCTGGCAGGTACCTGCCAGGTTCCCGGCCCAACGAAAGCCCCCAGGCCCAAATGGAGAGGGGCTGCTTGGGGGCCCCCTGGGGCCCCTTCAGGCCAGCTAGGTCTTTGGGTCCTGGCTCCTTCGCTTTGGGAGCAGTCGCTGGACGTTTGGCATGTTGGCCGGAGAGTGCTTCTCCGGCCGCGAACTGCAACCTGGCAGGTACCTCCCAGGTTCCCGGCCCAACGAAAGCCCCCAGACCCAAATGGAGAGGGGCTGCTTGGGGGCCCCCTGGGGCCCCTTCAGGCCAGCTAGGTCTTTGGGTCCTGGCTCCTTCGCTTTGGGAGCCGTCGCTGGACGTTGGGCATGTTGGCCGGAGAGTGCTTCTCGGGCCGCGAACTGCAACCTGGCAGGTACATCCCAGGTTCCCGGCCCAACGAAAGCCCCCAGACCCAAATGGAGAGGGGCTGCTTGGGGGCCCCCTGGGGCCCCTTCAGGCCAGCTAGGTCTTTGGGTCCTGGCTCCTTCGCTTTGGGAGCAGTCGCTCCACGTTTGGCATGTTGGCCGGAGAGTGCTTCTCGGGCCGCGAACTGCAACCTGGCAGGTACCTCCCAGGTTCCCGGCCCAACGAAAGCCCCCAGACCCAAATGGAGAGGGGCTGCTTGGGGGCCCCCTGGGGCCCCTTCAGGCCAGCTAGGTCTTTGGGTCCTGGCTCCTTCGCTTTGGGAGCCGTCGCTGGACGTTGGGCATGTTGGCCGGAGAGTGCTTCTCGGGCCGCGAACTGCAACCTGGCAGGTACCTGCCAGGTTCCCGGCCCAACGAAAGCCCCCAGACCCAAATGGAGAGGGGCTGCTTGGGGGCCCCCTGGGGCCCCTTCAGGCCAGCTAGGTCTTTGGGTCCTGGCTCCTTCGTTTTGGGAGCAGTCGCTGGACGTTGGGCATGTTGGCCGGAGAGTGCTTCTCGGGCCGCGAACTGACACCTGGCAGGTACCTCCCAGGTTCCCGGCCCAACGAAAGCCCCCAGACCCAAATGGAGAGGGGCTGCTTGGGGGCCCCCTAGGGCCCCTTCAGGCCAGCTAGGTCTTTGGGTCCTGGCTCCTTCGCTTTGGGAGCAGTCGCTGGACGTTTGGCATGTTGGCCGAAGAGTGCTTCTCGGGCCGCGAACTGCAACCTGGCAGGTACCTCCCAGGTTCCCGGCCCAACGAAAGCCCCCAGACCCAAATGGAGAGGGGCTGCTTGGGGGCCCCCTGGGGGCCCTTCAGGCCAGCTAGGTCTTTGGGTCCTGGCTCCTTCGCTTTGGGAGCAGTCGCTGGACGTTTGGCATGTTGGCCGGAGAGTGCTTCTCGGGCCGCGAACTGCAACCTGGCAGGTACATCCCAGGTTCCCGGCCCAACGAAAGCCCCCAGACCCAAATGGAGAGGGGCTGCTTGGGGGCCCCCTGGGGCCCCTTCAGGCCAGCTAGGTCTTTGGGTCCTGGCTCCTTCGCTTTGGGAGCAGTCGCTGGACGTAGGGCATGTTGGCCGGAGAGTGCTTCTCAGGCCGCGAACTGCAACCTGGCAGGTACCTCCCAGGTTCCCGGCCCAACGAAAGCCCCCAGGCCCAAATGGAGAGGGGCTGCTTGGGGGCCCCCTGGGGCCCCTTCAGGCCAGCTAGGTCTTTGGGTCCTGGCTCCTTCGCTTTGGGAGCCGTCGCTGGACGTTTGGCATGTTGGCCGGAGAGTGCTGCTCGGGCCGCGAACTGCAACCTGGAAGGTACCTGCCTGGTTCCCGGCCCAACGAAAGCCCCCAGACCCAAATGGAGAGGGGCTGCTTGGGGGCCCCCTGGGGCCCCTTCAGGCCAGCTAGGTCTTTGGGTCCTGGCTCCTTCGCTTTGGGAGCATTCGCTGGACCTTGGGCATGTTGGCCGTAGAGTGCTTCTCCGGACGCGAACTGCAACCATGCAGGTACCTCCCAGGTTCCCGGCCCAACGAAAGCCCCCAGACCCAAATGGAGAGGGACTGCTTGGGGGCCCCCTGGGGCCCCTTCAGGCCAGCTAGGTCTTTGGGTCCTGGCTCCTTCGCTTTGGGAGCAGTCGCTGGACGTTGGGCATGTTGGCCGGAGAGTGCTTCTCGGGCCGCGAACTGCAACCTGGCAGGTACCTGCTAGGTTCCCGGCACAACGAAAGCCCCCAGACCCAAATGGAGAGGGGCTGCTTGGGGGCCTCCTGGGGCCCCTTCAGGCCAGCTAGGTCTTTGGGTCCTGGCTCCTTCGCTTTGGGAGCAGTTGCTCCACGTTTGGCATGTAGGCCGGAGAGTGCTTCTCCGGCCGCGAACTGCAAGCCGGCAGGTACCTCCCAGGTTCCCGGCCCAACGAAAGCCCCCAGAACTAAATGGAGAGGGGCTGCTTGGGGGCCCCCTGGGGCCCCTTCAGGCCAGCTAGGTCTTTGGGTCCTGGCTCCTTCGTTTTGGGAGCAGTCGCTGGATGTTGGGCATGTTGGCCGGAGAGTGCTTCTCGGGCCGCGAACTGCAACCTGGCAGGTACATCCCAGGTTCCCAGCCCAACGAAAGCCCCCAGACCCAAATGGAGAGGGGCTGCTTGGGGGCCCCCTGGGGCCCCTTCAGGCCAGCTAGGTCTTTGAGTCCTGGCTCCTTCGCTTTGGGAGCCGTCGCTGGACGTTTGGCATGTTGGCCGGAGAGTGCTGCTCGGGCCGCGAACTGCAACCTGGCAGGTACCTGCCAGGTTCCCGGCCCAACGAAAGCCCCCAGACCCAAATGGAGAGGGGCTGCTTGGGGGCCCCCTGGGGCCCCTTCAGGCCAGCTAGGTCTTTGGGTCCTGGCTCCTTCGCTTTGGGAGCCGTCGCTGGACGTTGGGCATGTTGGCCGGAGAGTGCTTCTCGGGCCGCGAACTGCAACCTGGCAGGTACATCCCAGGTTCCCGGCCCAACGAAAGCCCCCAGACCCAAATGGAGAGGGGCTGCTTGGGGGCTCTCTGGGTTCCCTCCAGGCCAGCTAGGTCTTTGGGTCCTGGCTCCTTCGCTTTGGGAGCAGTCGCTCCACGTTTGGCATGTTGGCCGGAGAGTGATTCTCCGGCCGCGAACTGCAACCTGGCAGGTACCTGCCAGGTTCCCGGCCCAACGAAAGCCCCCAGACCCAAATGGAGAGGGGCTGCTTGGGGGCCCCCTGGGGCCCCTTCAGGCCAGCTAGGTCTTTGGGTCCTGGCTCCTTCGCTTTGGGAGCAGTCGCTGAACGTTTGGCATGTTGGCCGGAGAGTGCTTCTCCGGCCGCGACCTGCAACCTGGCAGGTACATCCCAGGTTCCCGGCCCAACGAAAGCCCCCAGACCCAAATGGAGAGGGGCTGCTTGGGGGCCCCCTGGGGCCCCTTCAGGCCAGCTAGGTCTTTGGGTCCTGGCTCCTTCGCTTTGGGAGCAGTCGCTGGACCTTGGGCATGTTGGCCGGAGAGTGCTTCTCGGGCCGCGAACTCAACCTGGCAGGTACCTGCCAGGTTCCCGGCCCAACGAAAGCCCCCAGACCCAAATGGAGAGGGGCTGCTTGGGGGCCCCCTGGGGCCCCTTCAGGCCAGCTAGGTCTTTGGGTCCTGGCTCCTTCGCTTTGGGAGCAGTCGCTCCAAGTTTGGCATGTTGGCCGGAGAGTGCTTCTCGGGCCGCGAACTGCAACCTGGCAGGTACCTGCCAGGTTCCCGGCCCAATGAAAGCCCCCAGACCCAAATGGAGAGGGGCTGCTTGGGGGCCCCCTGGGGCCCCTTCAGGCCAGCTAGGTCTTTGGGTCCTGGCTCCTTCGCTTTGGGAGCAGTCGCTCCACGTTGGGCATGTTGGCCGGAGAGTGCTTCTTGGGCCGCGAACTGCAACCTGGCAGGTACCTCCCAGGTTCCCGGCACAAAGAAAGCCCCCAGACCCAAAGGGAGAGGGGCTGCTTGGGGGCCCCCTGGGGCCCCTTCAGGCCAGCTAGGTCTTTGGGTCCTGGCTCCTTCGCTTTGGGAGCAGTCGCTCCACGTTTGGCATGTTGGCCGGAGAGTGCTTCTCCGGCCGCGAACTGCAACCTGGCAGGTACCTGCCAGGTTCCCGGCCCAACGAAAGCCCCCAGACCCAAATGGAGAGGGGCTGCTGGAGGGCCCCCTGGGGCCCCTTCAGGCCAGCTAGGTCTTTGGGTCCTGGCTCCTTCGCTTTGGGAGCAGTCGCTGGACGTTTGGCATGTTGGCCGGAGAGTGCTTCTCCGGCCGCGAACTGCAACCTGGCAGGTACCTGCCAGGTTCCCGGCCCAACGAAAGCCCCCAGACCCAAATGGAGAGGGGCTGCTTGGGGGCCCCCTGGGGCCCCTTCAGGCCAGCTAGGTCTTTGGGTCCTGGCTCCTTCGCTTTGGGAGCAGTCGCTCCACGTTTGGCATGTTGGCCGGAGAGTGCTTCTCCGGCCGCGAACTGCAACCTGGCAGGTACCTGCCAGGTTCCCGGCACAACGAAAGCCCCCAGTCCCAAATGGAGAGGGGCTGCTTGGGGGTCCCCTGGGGCCCCTTCAGGCCAGCTAGGTCTTTGGGTCCTGGCTCCTTCGCTTTGGGAGCAGTCGCTCCACGTTTGGCATGTTGGCCGGAGAGTGCTTCTCCGGCCGCGATCTACAACCTGGCAGGTACCTGCCAGGTTCCCGGCCCAACGAAAGCCCCCAGACCCAAATGGAGAGGGGCTGCTTGGGGGCCCCCTGGGGCCCCTTCAGGCCAGCTAGGTCTTTGGGTCCTGGCTCCTTCGCTTTGGGAGCAGTCGCTGGACGTTGGGCATGTTGGCCGGAGAGTGCTTCTCCGGCCGCGAACTGCAACCTGGCAGGTACCTGCCAGGTTCCCGGCCCAACGAAAGCCCCCAGACCCAAATGGAGAGGGGCTGCTTGGGGGCCCCCTGGGGCCCCTTCAGGCCAGCTAGGTCTTTGAGTCCTGGCTCCTTCGCTTTGGGAGCCGTCGCTGGACGTTTGGCATGTTGGCCGGAGAGTGCTGCTCGGGCCGCGAACTGCAACCTGGCAGGTACCTCCCAGGTTCCTGGTACAAAGAAAGCCCCCAGACCCAAAGGGAGAGGGGCTGCTTGGGGGCCCCCTGGGGCCCCTTCAGGCCAGCTAGGTTTTTGGGTCCTGGCTCCTTCGCTTTGGGAGCAGTCGCTCCACGTTTGGCATGTTGGCCGGAGAGTGATTCTCCGGCCGCGAACTGCAACCTGGCAGGTACCTGCCAGGTTCCCGGCCCAACGAAAGCCCCCAGGCCCAAATGGAGAGGGGCTGCTTGGGGGCCCCCTGGGGCCCCTTCAGGCCAGCTAGGTCTTTGGGTCCTGGCTCCTTCGCTTTGGGAGCAGTCGCTCCACGTTTGGCATGTTGGCCGGAGAGTGCTTCTCCGGCCGCGAACTGCAACCTGGCAGGTACCTCCCAGGTTCCCGGCCCAACGAAAGCCCCCAGACCCAAATGGAGAGGGGCTGCTTGGGGGCCCCCTGGGGCCCCTTCAGGCCAGCTAGGTCTTTGGGTCCTGGCTCCTTCGCTTTGGGAGCCGTCGCTGGACGTTGGGCATGTTGGCCGGAGAGTGCTTCTCGGGCCGCGAACTGCAACCTGGCAGGTACATCCCAGGTTCCCGGCCCAACGAAAGCCCCCAGACCCAAATGGAGAGGGGCTGCTTGGGGGCCCCCTGGGGCCCCTTCAGGCCAGCTAGGTCTTTGGGTCCTGGCTCCTTCGCTTTGGGAGCAGTCGCTGGACGTTGGGCATGTTGGCCGGAGAGTGCTTCTCCGGCCGCGAACTGCAACCTGGCAGGTACCTCCCAGGTTCCCGGCCCAACGAAAGCCCCCAGGCCCAAATGGAGAGGGGCTGCTTGGGGGCCCCCTGGGGCCCCTTCAGGCCAGCTAGGTCTTTGGGTCCTGGCTCCTTCGCTTTGGGAGCCGTCGCTGGACGTTTGGCATGTTGGCCGAAGAGTGCTGCTGGGGCAGCGATCTGCAACCTGGCAGGTACCTGCCAGGTTCCCGGCCCAACGAAAGCCCCCAGACCCAAATGGAGAGGGGCTGCTTGGGGGCCCCCTGGGGCCCCTTCAGGCCAGCTAGGTCTTTGGGTCCTGGCTCCTTCGCTTTGGGAGCATTCGCTGGACATTGGGCATGTTGGCCGGAGAGTGCTTCTCCGGACGCGAACTGCAACCATGCAGGTACCTCCCAGGTTCCCGGCCCAACGAAAGCCCCCAGACCCAAATGGAGAGGGACTGCTTGGGGGCCCCCTGGGGCCCCTTCAGGCCAGCTAGGTCTTTGGGTCCTGGCTCCTTCGTTTTGGGAGCAGTCGCTGGACGTTGGGCATGTTGGCCGGAGAGTGCTGCTCGGGCCGCGAACTGCAACCTGGCAGGTACCTCCCAGGTTCCCGGCCCAACGAAAGCCCCCAGACCCAAATGGAGAGGGGCTGCTTGGGGGCCCCCTGGGGCCCCTTCAGGCCAGCTAGGTCTTTGGGTCCTGGCTCCTTCGCTTTGGGAGCAGTCGCTGGACGTTGGGCATGTTGGCCGGAGAGTGCTTCTCGGGCCGCGAACTGCAACCTGGCAGGTACCTGCCAGGTTCCCGACACAACGAAAGCCCCCAGACCCAAATGGAGAGGGGCTGCTTGGGGGCCCCCTGGGGCCCCTTCAGGCCAGCTAGGTCTTTGGGTCCTGGCTCCTTCGCTTTGGGAGCAGTCCCTGGACGTTGGGCATGTTGGCCGGAGAGTGCTTCTCGGGCCGCGAACTGCAACCTGGCAGGTACCTGCCAGGTTCCCGGCCCAACGAAAGCCCCCAGACCCAAATGGAGAGGGGCTGCTTGGGGGACCCCTGGGGCCCCTTCAGGCCAGCTAGGTCTTTGGGTCCTGGCTCCTTCGCTTTGGGAGCAGTCGCTCCACGTTTGGCATGTTGGCCGGAGAGTGCTTCTCGGGCCGCGAACTGCAACCTGGCAGGTACCTGCCAGGTTCCCGGCCCAACGAAAGCCCCCAGACCCAAATGGAGAGGGGCTGCTTGGGGGCCCCCTGGGGCCCCTTCAGGCCAGCTAGGTCTTTGGGTCCTGGCTCCTTCGCTTTGGGAGCAGTCGCTGGACGTTGGGCATGTTGGCCGGAGAGTGCTTCTCCGGCCGCAAACTGCAACCTGGCAGGTACCTCCCAGGTTCCCGGCCCAACGAAAGCCCCCAGGCCCAAATGGAGAGGGGCTGCTTGGGGGCCCCCTGGGGCCCCTTCAGGCCAGCTAGGTCTTTGGGTCCTGGCTCCTTCGCTTTGGGAGCAGTCGCTGGACGTTGGGCATGTTGGCCGGAGAGTGCTTCTCCGGCCGCAAACTGCAACCTTGCAGGTACCTCCCAGGTTCCCGGCCCAACGAAAGCCCCCAGGCCCAAATGGAGAGGGGCTGCTTGGGGGCCCCCTGGGGCCCCTTCAGGCCAGCTAGGTCTTTGGGTCCTGGCTCCTTCGCTTTGGGAGCCGTCGCTGGACGTTTGGCATGTTGGCCGGAGAGTGCTGCTCGGGCCGCGAATTGCAACCTGGCAGGTACCTCCCAGGTTCCCGGCCCAACGAAAGCCCCCAGACCCAAATGGAGAGGGGCTGCTTGGGGGCCCCCTGGGGCCCCTTCAGGCCAGCTAGGTCTTTGGGTCCTGGCTCCTTCGCTTTGGGAGCAGTCGCTGGACGTTGGGCATGTTGGCCGGAGAGTGCTTCTCCAGCCACGAACTGCAACCTGGCAGGTACATCCCAGGTTCCCGGCCCAACGAAAGCCCCCAGACCCAAATGGAGAGGGGCTGCTTGGGGGCCCCCTGGGGCCCCTTCAGGCCAGCTAGGTCTTTGGGTCCTGGCTCCTTCGCTTTGGGAGCAGTCGCTCCACGTTTGGCATGTTGGCCGGAGAGTGCTTCTCGGGCCGCGAACTGCAACCTGGCAGGTACCTGCCAGGTTCCCGGCCCAACGAAAGCCCCCAGACCCAAATGGAGAGGGGCTGCTTGGGGGCCCCCTGGGGCCCCTTCAGGCCAGCTAGGTCTTTGGGTCCTGGCTCCTTCGCTTTGGGAGCAGTCGCTGGACCTTGGGCATGTTGGCCGGAGAGTGCTTCTCGGGCCGCGAACTGCAACCTGGCAGGTACCTGCCAGGTTCCCGGCCCAACGAAAGCCCCCAGACCCAAATGGAGAGGGGCTGCTTGGGGGCCCCCTGGGGCCCCTTCAGGCCAGCTAGGTCTTTGGGTCCTGGCTCCTTCGCTTTGGGAGCAGTCGCTGGACGTTGGGCATGTTGGCCGGAGAGTGCTTCTCCGGCCGCAAACTGCAACCTGGCAGGTACCTGCCAGGTTCCCGGCCCAACGAAAGCCCCCAGGCCCAAATGGAGAGGGGCTGCTTGGGGGCCCCCTGGGGCCCCTTCAGGCCAGCTAGGTCTTTGGGTCCTGGCTCCTTCGCTTTGGGAGCCGTCGCTGGACGTTTGGCATGTTGGCCGGAGAGTGCTGCTCGGGCCGCGAACTGCAACCTGGCAGGTACCTCCCAGGTTCCCGGCCCAACGAAAGCCCCCAGACCCAAATGGAGAGGGGCTGCTTGGGGGCCCCCTGAGGCCCCTTCAGGCCAGCTAGGTCTTTGGGTCCTGGCTCCTTCGCTTTGGGAGCAGTCGCTGGACGTTGGGCATGTTGGCCGGAGAGTGCTTCTCCAGCCACGAACTGCAACCTGGCAGGTACATCCCAGGTTCCCGGCCCAACGAAAGCCCCCAGACCCAAATGGAGAGGGGCTGCTTGGGGGCCCCCTGGGGCCCCTTCAGGCCAGCTAGGTCTTTGGGTCCTGGCTCCTTCGCTTTGGGAGCAGTCGCTCCACGTTTGGCATGTTGGCCGGAGAGTGCTTCTCGGGCCGCGAACTGCAACCTGGCAGGTACCTGCCAGGTTCCCGGCCCAACGAAAGCCCCCAGACCCAAATGGAGAGGGGCTGCTTGGGGGCCCCCTGGGGCCCCTTCAGGCCAGCTAGGTCTTTGGGTCCTGGCTCCTTCGCTTTGGGAGCAGTCGCTCCACGTTTGGCATGTTGGCCGGAGAGTGCTTCTCCGGCCGCGAACTGCAACCTGGCAGGTACCTCCCAGGTTCCCGGCCCAACGAAAGCCCCCAGACCCAAATGGAGAGGGGCTGCTTGGGGGCCCCCTGGGGCCCCTTCAGGCCAGCTAGGTCTTTGGGTCCTGGCTCCTTCGCTTTGGGAGCAGTCGCTGGACGTTGGGCATGTTGGCCGGAGAGTGCTTCTCCGGCCGCGAACTGCAACCTGGCAGGTACCTGCCAGGTTCCCGGCCCAACGAAAGCCCCCAGACCCAAATGGAGAGGGGCTGCTTGGGGGCCCCCTGGGGCCCCTTCAGGCCAGCTAGGTCTTTGGGTCCTGGCTCCTTCGCTTTGGGAGCAGTCGCTCCACGTTTGGCATGTTGGCCGGAGAGTGCTTCTCGGGCCGCGAACTGCAACCTGGCAGGTACATCCCAGGTTCCCGGCACAAAGAAAGCCCCCAGACCCAAATGGAGAGGGGCTGCTTGGGGGCCCCCTGGGGCCCCTTCAGGCCAGCTAGGTCTTTGGGTCCTGGCTCCTTCGCTTTGGGAGCAGTCGCTCCACGTTTGGCATGTTGGCCGGAGAGTGCTTCTCGGGCCGCGAACTGCAACCTGGCAGGTACCTCCCAGGTTCCCGGCCCAACGAAAGCCCCCAGACCCAAATGGAGAGGGGCTGCTTGGGGGCCCCCTGGGGCCCCTTCAGGCCAGCTAGGTCTTTGGGTCCTGGCTCCTTCGCTTTGGGAGCAGTCGCTCCACGTTTGGCATGTTGGCCGGAGAGTGCTTCTCGGGCCGCGAACTGCAACCTGGCAGGTACCTCCCAGGTTCCCGGCCCAACGAAAGCCCCCAGACCCAAATGGAGAGGGGCTGCTTGGGGGCCCCCTGGGGCCCCTTCAGGCCAGCTAGGTCTTTGGGTCCTGGCTCCTTCGCTTTGGGAGCAGTCGCTGGACGTTGGGCATGTTGGCCGGAGAGTGCTTCTCGGGCCGCGAACTGCAACCTGGCAGGTACCTGCCAGGTTCCCGACACAACGAAAGCCCCCAGACCCAAATGGAGAGGGGCTGCTTGGGGGCCCCCTGGGGCCCCTTCAGGCCAGCTAGGTCTTTGGGTCCTGGCTCCTTCGCTTTGGGAGCAGTCCCTGGACGTTGGGCATGTTGGCCGGAGAGTGCTTCTCGGGCCGCGAACTGCAACCTGGCAGGTACCTGCCAGGTTCCCGGCCCAACGAAAGCCCCCAGACCCAAATGGAGAGGGGCTGCTTGGGGGACCCCTGGGGCCCCTTCAGGCCAGCTAGGTCTTTGGGTCCTGGCTCCTTCGCTTTGGGAGCAGTCGCTCCACGTTTGGCATGTTGGCCGGAGAGTGCTTCTCGGGCCGCGAACTGCAACCTGGCAGGTACCTGCCAGGTTCCCGGCCCAACGAAAGCCCCCAGACCCAAATGGAGAGGGGCTGCTTGGGGGCCCCCTGGGGCCCCTTCAGGCCAGCTAGGTCTTTGGGTCCTGGCTCCTTCGCTTTGGGAGCAGTCGCTGGACGTTGGGCATGTTGGCCGGAGAGTGCTTCTCCGGCCGCAAACTGCAACCTGGCAGGTACCTCCCAGGTTCCCGGCCCAACGAAAGCCCCCAGGCCCAAATGGAGAGGGGCTGCTTGGGGGCCCCCTGGGGCCCCTTCAGGCCAGCTAGGTCTTTGGGTCCTGGCTCCTTCGCTTTGGGAGCAGTCGCTGGACGTTGGGCATGTTGGCCGGAGAGTGCTTCTCCGGCCGCAAACTGCAACCTTGCAGGTACCTCCCAGGTTCCCGGCCCAACGAAAGCCCCCAGGCCCAAATGGAGAGGGGCTGCTTGGGGGCCCCCTGGGGCCCCTTCAGGCCAGCTAGGTCTTTGGGTCCTGGCTCCTTCGCTTTGGGAGCCGTCGCTGGACGTTTGGCATGTTGGCCGGAGAGTGCTGCTCGGGCCGCGAATTGCAACCTGGCAGGTACCTCCCAGGTTCCCGGCCCAACGAAAGCCCCCAGACCCAAATGGAGAGGGGCTGCTTGGGGGCCCCCTGGGGCCCCTTCAGGCCAGCTAGGTCTTTGGGTCCTGGCTCCTTCGCTTTGGGAGCAGTCGCTGGACGTTGGGCATGTTGGCCGGAGAGTGCTTCTCCAGCCACGAACTGCAACCTGGCAGGTACATCCCAGGTTCCCGGCCCAACGAAAGCCCCCAGACCCAAATGGAGAGGGGCTGCTTGGGGGCCCCCTGGGGCCCCTTCAGGCCAGCTAGGTCTTTGGGTCCTGGCTCCTTCGCTTTGGGAGCAGTCGCTCCACGTTTGGCATGTTGGCCGGAGAGTGCTTCTCGGGCCGCGAACTGCAACCTGGCAGGTACCTGCCAGGTTCCCGGCCCAACGAAAGCCCCCAGACCCAAATGGAGAGGGGCTGCTTGGGGGCCCCCTGGGGCCCCTTCAGGCCAGCTAGGTCTTTGGGTCCTGGCTCCTTCGCTTTGGGAGCAGTCGCTGGACCTTGGGCATGTTGGCCGGAGAGTGCTTCTCGGGCCGCGAACTGCAACCTGGCAGGTACCTGCCAGGTTCCCGGCCCAACGAAAGCCCCCAGACCCAAATGGAGAGGGGCTGCTTGGGGGCCCCCTGGGGCCCCTTCAGGCCAGCTAGGTCTTTGGGTCCTGGCTCCTTCGCTTTGGGAGCAGTCGCTGGACGTTGGGCATGTTGGCCGGAGAGTGCTTCTCCGGCCGCAAACTGCAACCTGGCAGGTACCTGCCAGGTTCCCGGCCCAACGAAAGCCCCCAGGCCCAAATGGAGAGGGGCTGCTTGGGGGCCCCCTGGGGCCCCTTCAGGCCAGCTAGGTCTTTGGGTCCTGGCTCCTTCGCTTTGGGAGCCGTCGCTGGACGTTTGGCATGTTGGCCGGAGAGTGCTGCTCGGGCCGCGAACTGCAACCTGGCAGGTACCTCCCAGGTTCCCGGCCCAACGAAAGCCCCCAGACCCAAATGGAGAGGGGCTGCTTGGGGGCCCCCTGAGGCCCCTTCAGGCCAGCTAGGTCTTTGGGTCCTGGCTCCTTCGCTTTGGGAGCAGTCGCTGGACGTTGGGCATGTTGGCCGGAGAGTGCTTCTCCAGCCACGAACTGCAACCTGGCAGGTACATCCCAGGTTCCCGGCCCAACGAAAGCCCCCAGACCCAAATGGAGAGGGGCTGCTTGGGGGCCCCCTGGGGCCCCTTCAGGCCAGCTAGGTCTTTGGGTCCTGGCTCCTTCGCTTTGGGAGCAGTCGCTCCACGTTTGGCATGTTGGCCGGAGAGTGCTTCTCGGGCCGCGAACTGCAACCTGGCAGGTACCTGCCAGGTTCCCGGCCCAACGAAAGCCCCCAGACCCAAATGGAGAGGGGCTGCTTGGGGGCCCCCTGGGGCCCCTTCAGGCCAGCTAGGTCTTTGGGTCCTGGCTCCTTCGCTTTGGGAGCAGTCGCTCCACGTTTGGCATGTTGGCCGGAGAGTGCTTCTCCGGCCGCGAACTGCAACCTGGCAGGTACCTCCCAGGTTCCCGGCCCAACGAAAGCCCCCAGACCCAAATGGAGAGGGGCTGCTTGGGGGCCCCCTGGGGCCCCTTCAGGCCAGCTAGGTCTTTGGGTCCTGGCTCCTTCGCTTTGGGAGCAGTCGCTGGACGTTGGGCATGTTGGCCGGAGAGTGCTTCTCCGGCCGCGAACTGCAACCTGGCAGGTACCTGCCAGGTTCCCGGCCCAACGAAAGCCCCCAGACCCAAATGGAGAGGGGCTGCTTGGGGGCCCCCTGGGGCCCCTTCAGGCCAGCTAGGTCTTTGGGTCCTGGCTCCTTCGCTTTGGGAGCAGTCGCTGGACCTTGGGCATGTTGGCCGGAGAGTGCTTCTCGGGCCGCGAACTGCAACCTGGCAGGTACCTGCCAGGTTCCCGGCCCAACGAAAGCCCCCAGACCCAAATGGAGAGGGGCTGCTTGGGGGCCCCCTGGGGCCCCTTCAGGCCAGCTAGGTCTTTGGGTCCTGGCTCCTTCGCTTTGGGAGCAGTCGCTGGACGTTGGGCATGTTGGCCGGAGAGTGCTTCTCCGGCCGCAAACTGCAACCTGGCAGGTACCTGCCAGGTTCCCGGCCCAACGAAAGCCCCCAGGCCCAAATGGAGAGGGGCTGCTTGGGGGCCCCCTGGGGCCCCTTCAGGCCAGCTAGGTCTTTGGGTCCTGGCTCCTTCGCTTTGGGAGCCGTCGCTGGACGTTTGGCATGTTGGCCGGAGAGTGCTGCTCGGGCCGCGAACTGCAACCTGGCAGGTACCTCCCAGGTTCCCGGCCCAACGAAAGCCCCCAGACCCAAATGGAGAGGGGCTGCTTGGGGGCCCCCTGAGGCCCCTTCAGGCCAGCTAGGTCTTTGGGTCCTGGCTCCTTCGCTTTGGGAGCAGTCGCTGGACGTTGGGCATGTTGGCCGGAGAGTGCTTCTCCAGCCACGAACTGCAACCTGGCAGGTACATCCCAGGTTCCCGGCCCAACGAAAGCCCCCAGACCCAAATGGAGAGGGGCTGCTTGGGGGCCCCCTGGGGCCCCTTCAGGCCAGCTAGGTCTTTGGGTCCTGGCTCCTTCGCTTTGGGAGCAGTCGCTCCACGTTTGGCATGTTGGCCGGAGAGTGCTTCTCGGGCCGCGAACTGCAACCTGGCAGGTACCTGCCAGGTTCCCGGCCCAACGAAAGCCCCCAGACCCAAATGGAGAGGGGCTGCTTGGGGGCCCCCTGGGGCCCCTTCAGGCCAGCTAGGTCTTTGGGTCCTGGCTCCTTCGCTTTGGGAGCAGTCGCTCCACGTTTGGCATGTTGGCCGGAGAGTGCTTCTCCGGCCGCGAACTGCAACCTGGCAGGTACCTCCCAGGTTCCCGGCCCAACGAAAGCCCCCAGACCCAAATGGAGAGGGGCTGCTTGGGGGCCCCCTGGGGCCCCTTCAGGCCAGCTAGGTCTTTGGGTCCTGGCTCCTTCGCTTTGGGAGCAGTCGCTGGACGTTGGGCATGTTGGCCGGAGAGTGCTTCTCCGGCCGCGAACTGCAACCTGGCAGGTACCTGCCAGGTTCCCGGCCCAACGAAAGCCCCCAGACCCAAATGGAGAGGGGCTGCTTGGGGGCCCCCTGGGGCCCCTTCAGGCCAGCTAGGTCTTTGGGTCCTGGCTCCTTCGCTTTGGGAGCAGTCGCTCCACGTTTGGCATGTTGGCCGGAGAGTGCTTCTCGGGCCGCGAACTGCAACCTGGCAGGTACATCCCAGGTTCCCGGCACAAAGAAAGCCCCCAGACCCAAATGGAGAGGGGCTGCTTGGGGGCCCCCTGGGGCCCCTTCAGGCCAGCTAGGTCTTTGGGTCCTGGCTCCTTCGCTTTGGGAGCAGTCGCTCCACGTTTGGCATGTTGGCCGGAGAGTGCTTCTCGGGCCGCGAACTGCAACCTGGCAGGTACCTCCCAGGTTCCCGGCCCAACGAAAGCCCCCAGACCCAAATGGAGAGGGGCTGCTTGGGGGCCCCCTGGGGCCCCTTCAGGCCAGCTAGGTCTTTGGGTCCTGGCTCCTTCGCTTTGGGAGCAGTCGCTCCACGTTTGGCATGTTGGCCGGAGAGTGCTTCTCGGGCCGCGAACTGCAACCTGGCAGGTACCTCCCAGGTTCCCGGCCCAACGAAAGCCCCCAGACCCAAATGGAGAGGGGCTGCTTGGGGGCCCCCTGGGGCCCCTTCAGGCCAGCTAGGTCTTTGGGTCCTGGCTCCTTCGCTTTGGGAGCCGTCGCTGGACGTTTGGCATGTTGGCCGGAGAGTGCTTCTCGGGCAGCGAACTGCAACCTTGCAGGTACCTCCGAGGTTCCCGGCCCAACGAAAGCCCCCAGACCCAAATGGAGAGGGGCTGCTTGGGGGCCCCCTGGGGCCCCTTCAGGCCAGCTAGGTCTTTGGGTCCTGGCTCCTTCGCTTTGGGAGCAGTCGCTCCACGTTTGGCATGTTGGCCGGAGAGTGCTTCTCCGGCCGCGAACTGCAACCTGGCAGGTACATCCCAGGTTCCCGGCCCAACGAAAGCCCCCAGACCCAAATGGAGAGGGGCTGCTTGGGGGCCCCCTGGGGCCCCTTCAGGCCAGCTAGGTCTTTGGGTCCTGGCTCCTTCGCTTTGGGAGCAGTCGCTGGACGTTGGGCATGTTGGCCGGAGAGTGCCTCTCGGGCCGCGAACTGCAACCTGGCAGGTACCTGCCAGGTTCCCGGCCCAACGAAAGCCCCCAGACCCAAATGGAGAGGGGCTGCTTGGGGGCCCCCTGGGGCCCCTTCAGGCCAGCTAGGTCTTTGGGTCCTGGCTCCTTCGCTTTGGGAGCAGTCGCTCCACGTTTGGCATGTTGGCCGGAGAGTGCTTCTCCGGCCGCGAACTGCAACCTGGCAGGTACCTCCCAGGTTCCCGGCCCAACGAAAGCCCCCATACCCAAATGGAGAGGGGCTGCTTGGGGGCCCCCTGGGGCCCCTTCAGGCCAGCTAGGTCTTTGGGTCCTGGCTCCTTCGCTTTGGGAGCAGTCGCTCCACGTTTGGCATGTTGGCCGGAGAGTGCTTCTCCGGCCGCGAACTGCAACCTGGCAGATACCTCCCAGGTTCCCGGCACAACGAAAGCCCCCAAACCCAAATGGAGAGGGGCTGCTTGGGAGCCCCCGGGGGCCCCTTCAGGCCAGCTAGGTCTTTGGGTCCTGGCTCCTTCGCTTTGGGAGCAGTCGCTCCACGTTTGGCATGTTGGCCGGAGAGTGCTTCTCCGGCCGCGACCTACAACCTGGCAGGTACCTGCCAGGTTCCCGGCCCAACGAAAGTCCCCAGACCCAAATGGAGAGGGGCTGCTTGGGGGCCCCCTGGGGCCCCTTCAGGCCAGCTAGGTCTTTGGGTCCTGGCTCCTTCGCTTTGGGAGCAGTCGCTCCACGTTTGGCATGTTGGCCGGAGAGTGCTTCTCAGGCCGTGAACTGCAAGCCGGCAGGTACCTGCCAGGTTCCCGGCCCAACGAAAGCCCCCAGACCCAAATGGAGAGGGGCTGCTTGGGGGCCCCCTGGGGCCCCTTCAGGCCAGCTAGGTCTTTGGGTCCTGGCTCCTTCGCTTTGGGAGCAGTCGCTCCACGTTTGGCATGTTGGCCGGAGAGTGCTTCTCCGGCCGCGAACTGCAACCTGGCAGGTACCTGCCAGGTTCCCGGCCCAACGAAAGCCCCCAGACCCAAATGGAGAGGGGCTGCTTGGGGGCCCCCTGGGGCCCCTTCAGGCCAGCTAGGTCTTTGGGTCCTGGCTCCTTCGCTTTGGGAGCCGTCGCTCCACGTTTGGCATGTTGGCCGGAGAGTGCTTCTCCGGCCGCGATCTACAACCTGGCAGGTACCTGCCAGGTTCCCGGCCCAACGAAAGCCCCCAGACCCAAATGGAGAGGGGCTGCTTGGGGGCCCCCTGGGGCCCCTTCAGGCCAGCTAGGTCTTTGGGTCCTGGCTCCTTCGCTTTGGGAGCAGTCGCTGGACGTTTGGCATGTTGGCCGGAGAGTGCTTCTCCGGCCGCGAACTGCAACCTGGCAGGTACCTGCCAGGTTCCCGGCCCAACGAAAGCCCCCAGACCCCAATGGAGAGGGGCTGCTTGGGGGCCCCCTGGGGCCCCTTCAGGCCAGCTAGGTCTTTGGGTCCTGGCTCCTTCGTTTTGGGAGCAGTCGCTGGATGTTGGGCATGTTGGCCGGAGAGTGCTTCTCGGGCCGCGAACTGCAACCTGGCAGGTACATCCCAGGTTCCCAGCCCAACGAAAGCCCCCAGACCCAAATGGAGAGGGGCTGCTTGGGGGCCCCCTGGGGCCCCTTCAGGCCAGCTAGGTCTTTGGGTCCTGGCTCCTTCGCTTTGGGAGCAGTCGCTCCACGTTTGGCATGTTGGCCGGAGAGTGCTTCTCGGGCCGCGAACTGCAACCTGGCAGGTACCTGCCAGGTTCCCGGCCCAACGAAAGCCCCCAGACCCAAATGGAGAGGGGCTGCTTGGGGGCCCCCTGGGGCCCCTTCAGGCCAGCTAGGTCTTTGGGTCCTGGCTCCTTCGCTTTGGGAGCCGTCGCTCCACGTTTGGCATGTTGGCCGGAGAGTGCTTCTCCGGCCGCGATCTACAACCTGGCAGGTACCACCCAGGTTCCCGGCCCAACGAAAGCCCCCAGACCCAAATGGAGAGGGGCTGCTTGGGGGCCCCCTGGGGCCCCTTCAGGCCAGCTAGGTCTTTGGGTCCTGGCTCCTTCGCTTTGGGAGCAGTCGCTGGACGTTGGGCATGTTGGCCGGAGAGTGCTTCTCCGGCCGCGAACTGCAACCTGGCAGGTACCTGCCAGGTTCCCGGCCCAACGAAAGCCCCCAGACCCAAATGGAGAGGGGCTGCTTGGGGGCCCCCTGGGGCCCCTTCAGGCCAGCTAGGTCTTTGGGTCCTGGCTCCTTGGCTTTGGGAGCAGTCGCTCCACGTTTGGCATGTTGGCCGGAGAGTGCTTCTCCGGCCGCGAACTGCAACCTGGCAGGTACCTCCCAGGTTCCCGGCCCAACGAAAGCCCCCAGACCCAAATGGAGAGGGGCTCCTTGGGGGCCTCCTGGGGCCCCTTCAGGCCAGCTAGGTCTTTGGGTCCTGGCTCCTTCGCTTTGGGAGCAGTTGCTCCACGTTTGGCATGTTGGCCGGAGAGTGCTTCTCCGGCCGCGAACTGCAAGCCGGCAGGTACCTCCCAGGTTCCCGGCCCAACGAAAGCCCCCAGACCTAAATGGAGAGGGGCTGCTTGGGGGCCCCCTGGGGCCCCTTCAGGCCAGCTAGGTCTTTGGGTCCTGGCTCCTTCGTTTTGGGAGCAGTCGCTGGATGTTGGGCATGTTGGCCGGAGAGTGCTTCTCGGGCCGCGAACTGCAACCTGGCAGGTACCTCCCAGGTTCCCGGCCCAACGAAAGTCCCCAGACCCAAATGGAGAGGGGCTGCTTGGGGGCCCCCTGGGGCCCCTTCAGGCCAGCTAGGTCTTTGGGTCCTGGCTCCTTCGCTTTGGGAGCAGTCGCTCCACGTTGGGCATGTTGGCCGGAGAGTGCTTCTCTGGCCGCGAACTGCAATCTGGCAGGTTCCTGCCAGGTTCCCGGCACAAAGAAAGCCCCCAGACCCAAAGGGAGAGGGGCTGCTTGGGGGCCCCCTGGGGCCCCTTCAGGCCAGCTAGGTCTTTGGGTCCTGGCTCCTTCGCTTTGGGAGCAGTCGCTCCACGTTTGGCATGTTGGCCGGAGAGTGCTTCTCGGGCCGCGAACTGCAACCTGGCAGGTACATCCCAGGTTCCCAGCCCAACGAAAGCCCCCAGACCCAAATGGAGAGGGGCTGCTTGGGGGCCCCCTGGGGCCCCTTCAGGCCAGCTAGGTCTTTGAGTCCTGGCTCCTTCGCTTTGGGAGCCGTCGCTCCACGTTTGGCATGTTGGCCGGAGAGTGCTGCTCGGGCCGCGAACTGCAACCTGGCAGGTACCTGCCAGGTTCCCGGCCCAACGAAAGCCCCCAGACCCAAATGGAGAGGGGCTGCTTGGGGGCCCCCTGGGGCCCCTTCAGGCCAGCTAGGTCTTTGGGTCCTGGCTCCTTCGCTTTGGGAGCAGTCGCTGGACGTTGGGCATGTTGGCCGGAGAGTGCTTCTCGGGCCGCGAACTCAACCTGGCAGGTACCTGCCAGGTTCCCGGCCCAACGAAAGCCCCCAGACCCAAATGGAGAGGGGCTGCTTGGGGGCCCCCTGGGGCCCCTTCAGGCCAGCTAGGTCTTTGGGTCCTGGCTCCTTCGCTTTGGGAGCAGTCGCTCCACGTTTGGCATGTTGGCCGGAGAGTGCTTCTCCGGCCGCGAACTGCAACCATGCAGGTACCTCCCAGGTTCCCGGCCCAACGAAAGCCCCCAGACCCAAAGGGAGAGGGGCTGCTTGGGGGCCCCCTGGGGCCCCTTCAGGCCAGCTAGGTCTTTGGGTCCTGGCTCCTTCGCTTTGGGAGCAGTCGCTCCACGTTTGGCATGTTGGCCGGAGAGTGCTTCTCCGGCCGCGAACTGCAACCTGGCAGGTACCTGCCAGGTTCCCGGCCCAACGAAAGCCCCCAGACCCAAATGGAGAGGGGCTGCTTGGGGGCCCCCTGGGGCCCCTTCAGGCCAGCTAGGTCTTTGGGTCCTGGCTCCTTCGCTTTGGGAGCAGTCGCTCCACGTTTGGCATGTTGGCCGGAGAGTGATTCTCCGGCCGCGAACTGCAACCTGGCAGGTACCTGCCAGGTTCCCGGCCCAACGAAAGCCCCCAGACCCAAATGGAGAGGGGCTGCTTGGGGGCCCCCTGGGGCCCCTTCAGGCCAGCTAGGTCTTTGGGTCCTGGCTCCTTCGCTTTGGGAGCAGTCGCTCCACGTTTGGCATGTTGGCCGGAGAGTGCTTCTCCGGCCGCGAACTGCAACCTGGCAGGTACCTCCCAGGTTCCCGGCCCAACGAAAGCCCCCAGACCCAAATGGAGAGGGGCTGCTTGGGGGCCCCCTGGGGCCCCTTCAGGCCAGCTAGGTCTTTGGGTCCTGGCTCCTTCGCTTTGGGAGCCGTCGCTGGACGTTGGGCATGTTGGCCGGAGAGTGCTTCTCCGGCCGCGAACTGCAACCTGGCAGGTACATCCCAGGTTCCCGGCCCAACGAAAGTCCCCAGACCCAAATGGAGAGGGGCTGCTTGGGGACCCCCTGGGGCCCCTTCAGGCCAGCTAGGTCTTTGGGTCCTGGCTCCTTCGCTTTGGGAGCAGTCGCTGGACGTTGGGCATGTTGGCCGGAGAGTGCTTCTCCAGCCACGAACTGCAACCTGGCAGGTACCTCCCAGGTTCCCGGCCCAACGAAAGCCCCCAGACCCAAATGGAGAGGGGCTGCTTGGGGGCCCCCTGGGGCCCCTTCAGGCCAGCTAGGTCTTTGGGTCCTGGCTCCTTCGCTTTGGGAGCAGTCGCTGGACCTTGGGCATGTTGGCCGGAGAGTGCTTCTCCGGCCGCGAACTGCAACCTGGCAGGTACCTCCCAGGTTCCCGGCCCAACGAAAGCCCCCAGACCCAAATGGAGAGGGGCTGCTTGGGGGCCCCCTGGGGCCCCTTCAGGCCAGCTAGGTCTTTGGGTCCTGGCTCCTTCGTTTTGGGAGCAGTCGCTGGATGTTGGGCATGTTGGCCGGAGAGTGCTTCTCGGGCCGCGAACTGCAACCTGGCAGGTACATCCCAGGTTCCAGGCCCAACGAAAGCCCCCAGACCCAAATGGAGAGGGGCTGCTTGGGGGCCCCCTGGGGCCCCTTCAGGCCAGCTAGGTCTTTGAGTCCTGGCTCCTTCGCTTTGGGAGCCGTCGCTGGACTTTTGGCATGTTGGCCGGAGAGTGCTGCTCGGGCCGCGAACTGCAACCTGGCAGGTACCTCCCAGGTTCCCGGCCCAACGAAAGCCCCCAGACCCAAATGGAGAGGGGCTGCTTGGGGGCCCCCTGGGGCCCCTTCAGGCCAGCTAGGTCTTTGGGTCCTGGCTCCTTCGCTTTGGGAGCAGTCGCTCCACGTTGGGCATGTTGTCCGGAGAGTGCTTCTTGGGCCGCTAACTGCAACCTGGCAGGTACCTGCCAGGTTCCGGCACAAAGAAAGCCCCCAGACCCAAAGGGAGAGGGGCTGCTTGGGGGCCCCCTGGGGCCCCTTCAGGCCAGCTAGGTCTTTGGGTCCTGGCTCCTTCGCTTTGGGAGCAGTCGCTCCACGTTTGGCATGTTGGCCGGAGAGTGCTTCTCCGGTCGCGAACTGCAACCTGGCAGGTACCTCCCAGGTTCCCGGCCCAACGAAAGCCCCCAGACCCAAATGGAGAGGGGCTGCTTGGGGGCCTCCTGGGGCCCCTTCAGGCCAGCTAGGTCTTTGGGTCCTGGCTCCTTCGCTTTGGGAGCAGTCGCTCCACGTTGGGCATGTTGGCCGGAGAGTGCTTCTTGGGCCGCGAACTGCAACCTGGCAGGTACCTCCCAGGTTCCCGGCCCAACGAAAGCCCCCAGACCCAAATGGAGAGGGGCTGCTTGGGGGCCCCCTGGGGCCCCTTCAGGCCAGCTAGGTCTTTGGGTCCTGGCTCCTTCGCTTTGGGAGCAGTCGCTCCACGTTTGGCATGTTGGCCGGAGAGTGCTTCTCCGGCCGCGAACTGCAACCTGGCAGGTACCTCCCAGGTTCCCGGCCCAACGAAAGCCCCCAGACCCAAATGGAGAGGGGCTGCTTGGGGGCCCCCTGGGGCCCCTTCAGGCCAGCTAGGTCTTTGGGTCCTGGCTCCTTCGCTTTGGGAGCAGTCGCTCCACGTTGGGAATGTTGGCCGGAGAGTGCTGCTCGGGCCGCGAACTGCAACCTGGCAGGTACATCCCAGGCTCCCGGCCCAACGAAAGCCCCCAGACCCAAATGGAGAGGGGCTGCTTGGGGGCCCCCTGGGGCCCCTTCAGGCCAGCTAGGTCTTTGGGTCCTGGCTCCTTCGCTTTGGGAGCAGTCGCTGGACGTTGGGCATGTTGGCCGGAGAGTGCTTCTCGGGCCGCGAACTCAACCTGGCAGGTACCTGCCAGGTTCCCGGCCCAACGAAAGCCCCCAGACCCAAATGGAGAGGGGCTGCTTGGGGGCCCCCTGGGGCCCCTTCAGGCCAGCTAGGTCTTTGGGTCCTGGCTCCTTCGCTTTGGGAGCAGTCGCTCCACGTTTGGCATGTTGGCCGGAGAGTGCTTCTCCGGCCGCGAACTGCAACCTGGCAGGTACCTCCCAGGTTCCCGGCCCAACGAAAGCCCCCAGACCCAAAGGGAGAGGGGCTGCTTGGGGGCCCCCTGGGGCCCCTTCAGGCCAGCTAGGTCTTTGGGTCCTGGCTCCTTCGCTTTGGGAGCAGTCGCTCCACGTTTGGCATGTTGGCCGGAGAGTGCTTCTCCGGCCGCGAACTGCAACCTGGCAGGTACCTGCCAGGTTCCCGGCACAACGAAAGCCCACAGACCCAAATGGAGAGGGGCTGCTTGGGGGCCCCCTGGGGCCCCTTCAGGCCAGCTAGGTCTTTGGGTCCTGGCTCCTTCGCTTTGGGAGCAGTCGCTCCACGTTTGGCATGTTGGCCGGAGAGTGCTTCTCCGGCCGCGAACTGCAAGCCGGCAGGTACCTCCCAGGTTCCCGGCCCAACGAAAGCCCCCAGACCTAAATGGAGAGGGGCTGCTTGGGGGCCCCCTGGGGCCCCTTCAGGCCAGCTAGGTCTTTGGGTCCTGGCTCCTTCGTTTTGGGAGCAGTCGCTGGATGTTGGGCATGTTGGCCGGAGAGTGCTGCTCGGGCTGCGAACTGCAACCTGGCAGGTACATCCCAGGCTCCCGGCCCAACGAAAGCCCCCAGACCCAAATGGAGAGGGGCTGCTTGGGGGCCCCCTGGGGCCCCTTCAGGCCAGCTAGGTCTTTGAGTCCTGGCTCCTTCGCTTTGGGAGCCGTCGCTGAACGTTTGGCATGTTGGCCGGAGAGTGCTGCTCAGGCCGCGAACTGCAACCTGGCAGGTACATCCCAGGTTCCCGGCCCAACGAAAGCCCCCAGACCCAAATGGAGAGGGGCTGCTTGGGGGCCCCCTGGGGCCCCTTCAGGCCAGCTAGGTCTTTGGGTCCTGGCTCCTTCGCTTTGGGAGCAGTCGCTCCACGTTTGGCATGTTGGCCGGAGAGTGCTTCTCCGGCCGCGAACTGCAACCTGGCAGGTACCTGCCAGGTTCCCGGCCCAACGAAAGCCCCCAGACCCAAATGGAGAGGGGCTGCTTGGGGGCCCCCTGGGGCCCCTTCAGGCCAGCTAGGTCTTTGGGTCCTGGCTCCTTCGCTTTGGGAGCAGTCGCTCCACGTTTGGCATGTTGGCCGGAGAGTGCTTCTCCGGCCGCGAACTGCAACCTGGCAGGTACCTGCCAGGTTCCCGGCCCAACGAAAGCCCCCAGACCCAAATGGAGAGGGGCTGCTTGGGGGCCCCCTGGGGCCCCTTCAGGCCAGCTAGGTCTTTGGGTCCTGGCTCCTTCGGTTTGGGAGCCGTCGCTCCACGTTTGGCATGTTGGCCGGAGAGTGCTTCTCCGGCCGCGATCTACAACCTGGCAGGTACCTGCCAGGTTCCCGGCCCAACGAAAGCCCCCAGACCCAAATGGAGAGGGGCTGCTTGGGGGCCCCCTGGGGCCCCTTCAGGCCAGCTAGGTCTTTGGGTCCTGGCTCCTTCGCTTTGGGAGCAGTCGCTGGACGTTGGGCATGTTGGCCGGAGAGTGCTTCTCCGGCCGCGAACTGCAACCTGGCAGGTACATCCCAGGTTCCCGGCCCAACGAAAGCCCCCAGACCCAAATGGAGAGGGGCTGCTTGGGGGCCCCCTGGGGCCCCTTCAGGCCAGCTAGGTCTTTGGGTCCTGGCTCCTTCGTTTTGGGAGCAGTCGCTGGATATTGAGCATGTTGGCCGGAGAGTGCTTCTCGGGCCGCGAACTGCAACCTGGCAGGTACATCCCAGGTTCCCAGCCCAACGAAAGCCCCCAGACCCAAATGGAGAGGGGCTGCTTGGGGGCCCCCTGGGGCCCCTTCAGGCCAGCTAGGTCTTTGGGTCCTGGCTCCTTCGCTTTGGGAGCAGTCGCTCCACGTTTGGCATGTTGGCCGGAGAGTGCTTCTCGGGCCGCGAACTGCAACCTGGCAGGTACCTCCCAGGTTCCCGGCCCAACGAAAGCCCCAGACCCAAATGGAGAGGGGCTGCTTGGGGGCCCCCTGGGGCCCCTTCAGGCCAGCTAGGTCTTTGGGTCCTGGCTCCTTCGCTTTGGGAGCAGTCGCTCCACGTTTGGCATGTTGGCCGGAGAGTGCTTCTCCGGCCGCGATCTACAACCTGGCAGGTACCACCCAGGTTCCCGGCCCAACGAAAGCCCCCAGACCCAAATGGAGAGGGGCTGCTTGGGGGCCCCCTGGGGCCCCTTCAGGCCAGCTAGGTCTTTGGGTCCTGGCTCCTTCGCTTTGGGAGCAGTCGCTGGACGTTGGGCATGTTGGCCGGAGAGTGCTTCTCCGGCCGCGAACTGCAACCTGGCAGGTACCTGCCAGGTTCCCGGCCCAACGAAAGCCCCCAGACCCAAATGGAGAGGGGCTGCTTGGGGGCCCCCTGGGGCCCCTTCAGGCCAGCTAGGTCTTTGGGTCCTGGCTCCTTGGCTTTGGGAGCAGTCGCTCCACGTTTGGCATGTTGGCCGGAGAGTGCTTCTCCGGCCGCGAACTGCAACCTGGCAGGTACCTCCCAGGTTCCCGGCCCAACGAAAGCCCCCAGACCCAAATGGAGAGGGGCTCCTTGGGGGCCTCCTGAGGCCCCTTCAGGCCAGCTAGGTCTTTGGGTCCTGGCTCCTTCGCTTTGGGAGCAGTCGCTCCACGTTTGGCATGTTGGCCGGAGAGTGCTTCTCCGGCCGCGAACTGCAAGCCGGCAGGTACCTCCCAGGTTCCCGGCCCAACGAAAGCCCCCAGACCTAAATGGAGAGGGGCTGCTTGGGGGCCCCCTGGGGCCCCTTCAGGCCAGCTAGGTCTTTGGGTCCTGGCTCCTTCGTTTTGGGAGCAGTCGCTGGATGTTGGGCATGTTGGCCGGAGAGTGCTGCTCGGGCCACGAACTGCAACCTGGCAGGTACCTCCCAGGTTCCCGGCCCAACGAAAGTCCCCAGACCCAAATGGAGAGGGGCTGCTTGGGGGCCCCCTGGGGCCCCTTCAGGCCAGCTAGGTCTTTGGGTCCTGGCTCCTTCGCTTTGGGAGCAGTCGCTCCACGTTGGGCATGTTGGCCGGAGAGTGCTTCTCTGGCCGCGAACTGCAATCTGGCAGGTTCCTGCCAGGTTCCCGGCACAAAGAAAGCCCCCAGACCCAAAGGGAGAGGGGCTGCTTGGGGGCCCCCTGGGGCCCCTTCAGGCCAGCTAGGTCTTTGGGTCCTGGCTCCTTCGCTTTGGGAGCAGTCGCTGGACGTTGGGCATGTTGGCCGGAGAGTGCTTCTCCGGCCGCGAACTGCAACCTGGCAGGTACCTGCCAGGTTCCCGGCCCAACGAAAGCCCCCAGACCCAAATGGAGAGGGGCTGCTTGGGGGCCCCCTGGGGCCCCTTCAGGCCAGCTAGGTCTTTGGGTCCTGGCTCCTTGGCTTTGGGAGCAGTCGCTCCACGTTTGGCATGTTGGCCGGAGAGTGCTTCTCCGGCCGCGAACTGCAACCTGGCAGGTACCTCCCAGGTTCCCGGCCCAACGAAAGCCCCCAGACCCAAATGGAGAGGGGCTCCTTGGGGGCCTCCTGGGGCCCCTTCAGGCCAGCTAGGTCTTTGGGTCCTGGCTCCTTCGCTTTGGGAGCAGTCGCTCCACGTTGGGCATGTTGGCCGGAGAGTGCTTCTCTGGCCGCGAACTGCAATCTGGCAGGTTCCTGCCAGGTTCCCGGCACAAAGCAAGCCCCCAGACCCAAAGGGAGAGGGGCTGCTTGGGGGCCCCCTGGGGCCCCTTCAGGCCAGCTAGGTCTTTGGGTCCTGGCTCCTTCGCTTTGGGAGCAGTCGCTGAACGTTTGGCATGTTGGCCGGAGAGTGCTTCTCCGGCCGCGAACTGCAACCTGGCAGGTACCTCCCACGTTCCCGGCCCAACGAAAGCCCCCAGACCCAAATGGAGAGGGGCTGCTTAGGGGCCCCCTGGGGCCCCTTCAGGCCAGCTAGGTCTTTGGGTCCTGGCTCCTTCGCTTTGGGAGCAGTCGCTCCACGTTTGGCATGTTGGCCGGAGAGTGCTTCTCGGGCCGCGAACTGCAACCTGGCAGGTACCTGCCAGGTTCCCGGCCCAACGAAAGCCCCCAGACCCAAATGGAGAGGGGCTGCTTGGGGGCCCCCTGGGGCCCCTTCAGGCCAGCTAGGTCTTTGAGTCCTGGCTCCTTCGCTTTGGGAGCCGTCGCTGGACGTTTGGCATGTTGGCCGGAGAGTGCTTCTCGGGCCGCGAACTGCAACCTGGCAGGTACATCCCAGGTTCCCGGCCCAACGAAAGCCCCCAGACCCAAATGGAGAGGGGCTGCTTGGGGGCCCCCTGGGGCCCCTTCAGGCCAGCTAGGTCTTTGGGTCCTGGCTCCTTCGCTTTGGAAGCAGTCGCTCCACGTTGGGCATGTTGGCCGGAGAGTGCTTCTTGGGCCGCGAACTGCAACCTGGCAGGTACCTCCCAGGTTCCCGGCCCAACGAAAGCCCCCAGACCCAAATGGAGAGGGGCTGCTTGGGGGCCCCCTGGGGCCCCTTCAGGCCAGCTAGGTCTTTGGGTCCTGGCTCCTTCGCTTTGGGAGCAGTCGCTCCACGTTTGGCATGTTGGCCGGAGAGTGCTTCTCCGGCCGCGAACTGCAACCTGGCAGGTACCTCCCAGGTTCCCGGCCCAACGAAAGCCCCCAGACCCAAATGGAGAGGGGCTGCTTGGGGGCCCCCTGGGGCCCCTTCAGGCCAGCTAGGTCTTTGGGTCCTGGCTCCTTCGCTTTGGGAGCAGTCGCTCCACGTTGGGCATGTTGGCCGGAGAGTGCTGCTCGGGCCGCGAACTGCAACCTGGCAGGTACATCCCAGGCTCCCGGCCCAACGAAAGCCCCCAGACCCAAATGGAGAGGGGCTGCTTGGGGGCCCCCTGGGGCCCCTTCAGGCCAGCTAGGTCTTTGGGTCCTGGCTCCTTCGCTTTGGGAGCAGTCGCTGGACGTTGGGCATGTTGGCCGGAGAGTGCTTCTCGGGCCGCGAACTCAACCTGGCAGGTACCTGCCAGGTTCCCGGCCCAACGAAAGCCCCCAGACCCAAATGGAGAGGGGCTGCTTGGGGGCCCCCTGGGGCCCCTTCAGGCCAGCTAGGTCTTTGGGTCCTGGCTCCTTCGCTTTGGGAGCAGTCGCTCCACGTTTGGCATGTTGGCCGGAGAGTGCTTCTCCGGCCGCGAACTGCAACCTGGCAGGTACCTCCCAGGTTCCCGGCCCAACGAAAGCCCCCAGACCCAAAGGGAGAGGGGCTGCTTGGGGGCCCCCTGGGGCCCCTTCAGGCCAGCTAGGTCTTTGGGTCCTGGCTCCTTCGCTTTGGGAGCAGTCGCTCCACGTTTGGCATGTTGGCCGGAGAGTGCTTCTCCGGCCGCGAACTGCAACCTGGCAGGTACCTGCCAGGTTCCCGGCACAACGAAAGCCCACAGACCCAAATGGAGAGGGGCTGCTTGGGGGCCCCCTGGGGCCCCTTCAGGCCAGCTAGGTCTTTGGGTCCTGGCTCCTTCGCTTTGGGAGCAGTCGCTCCACGTTTGGCATGTTGGCCGGAGAGTGCTTCTCCGGCCGCGAACTGCAAGCCGGCAGGTACCTCCCAGGTTCCCGGCCCAACGAAAGCCCCCAGACCTAAATGGAGAGGGGCTGCTTGGGGGCCCCCTGGGGCCCCTTCAGGCCAGCTAGGTCTTTGGGTCCTGGCTCCTTCGTTTTGGGAGCAGTCGCTGGATGTTGGGCATGTTGGCCGGAGAGTGCTGCTCGGGCTGCGAACTGCAACCTGGCAGGTACATCCCAGGCTCCCGGCCCAACGAAAGCCCCCAGACCCAAATGGAGAGGGGCTGCTTGGGGGCCCCCTGGGGCCCCTTCAGGCCAGCTAGGTCTTTGAGTCCTGGCTCCTTCGCTTTGGGAGCCGTCGCTGAACGTTTGGCATGTTGGCCGGAGAGTGCTTCTCCGGCCGCGAACTGCAACCTGGCAGGTACATCCCAGGTTCCCGGCCCAACGAAAGCCCCCAGACCCAAATGGAGAGGGGCTGCTTGGGGGCCCCCTGGGGCCCCTTCAGGCCAGCTAGGTCTTTGGGTCCTGGCTCCTTCGCTTTGGGAGCAGTCGCTCCACGTTTGGCATGTTGGCCGGAGAGTGCTTCTCCGGCCGCGAACTGCAACCTGGCAGGTACCTGCCAGGTTCCCGGCCCAACGAAAGCCCCCAGACCCAAATGGAGAGGGGCTGCTTGGGGGCCCCCTGGGGCCCCTTCAGGCCAGCTAGGTCTTTGGGTCCTGGCTCCTTCGCTTTGGGAGCAGTCGCTCCACGTTTGGCATGTTGGCCGGAGAGTGCTTCTCCGGCCGCGAACTGCAACCTGGCAGGTACCTGCCAGGTTCCCGGCCCAACGAAAGCCCCCAGACCCAAATGGAGAGGGGCTGCTTGGGGGCCCCCTGGGGCCCCTTCAGGCCAGCTAGGTCTTTGGGTCCTGGCTCCTTCGGTTTGGGAGCCGTCGCTCCACGTTTGGCATGTTGGCCGGAGAGTGCTTCTCCGGCCGCGATCTACAACCTGGCAGGTACCTGCCAGGTTCCCGGCCCAACGAAAGCCCCCAGACCCAAATGGAGAGGGGCTGCTTGGGGGCCCCCTGGGGCCCCTTCAGGCCAGCTAGGTCTTTGGGTCCTGGCTCCTTCGCTTTGGGAGCAGTCGCTGGACGTTGGGCATGTTGGCCGGAGAGTGCTTCTCCGGCCGCGAACTGCAACCTGGCAGGTACATCCCAGGTTCCCGGCCCAACGAAAGCCCCCAGACCCAAATGGAGAGGGGCTGCTTGGGGGCCCCCTGGGGCCCCTTCAGGCCAGCTAGGTCTTTGGGTCCTGGCTCCTTCGTTTTGGGAGCAGTCGCTGGATATTGAGCATGTTGGCCGGAGAGTGCTTCTCGGGCCGCGAACTGCAACCTGGCAGGTACATCCCAGGTTCCCAGCCCAACGAAAGCCCCCAGACCCAAATGGAGAGGGGCTGCTTGGGGGCCCCCTGGGGCCCCTTCAGGCCAGCTAGGTCTTTGGGTCCTGGCTCCTTCGCTTTGGGAGCAGTCGCTCCACGTTTGGCATGTTGGCCGGAGAGTGCTTCTCGGGCCGCGAACTGCAACCTGGCAGGTACCTCCCAGGTTCCCGGCCCAACGAAAGCCCCAGACCCAAATGGAGAGGGGCTGCTTGGGGGCCCCCTGGGGCCCCTTCAGGCCAGCTAGGTCTTTGGGTCCTGGCTCCTTCGCTTTGGGAGCAGTCGCTCCACGTTTGGCATGTTGGCCGGAGAGTGCTTCTCCGGCCGCGATCTACAACCTGGCAGGTACCACCCAGGTTCCCGGCCCAACGAAAGCCCCCAGACCCAAATGGAGAGGGGCTGCTTGGGGGCCCCCTGGGGCCCCTTCAGGCCAGCTAGGTCTTTGGGTCCTGGCTCCTTCGCTTTGGGAGCAGTCGCTGGACGTTGGGCATGTTGGCCGGAGAGTGCTTCTCCGGCCGCGAACTGCAACCTGGCAGGTACCTGCCAGGTTCCCGGCCCAACGAAAGCCCCCAGACCCAAATGGAGAGGGGCTGCTTGGGGGCCCCCTGGGGCCCCTTCAGGCCAGCTAGGTCTTTGGGTCCTGGCTCCTTGGCTTTGGGAGCAGTCGCTCCACGTTTGGCATGTTGGCCGGAGAGTGCTTCTCCGGCCGCGAACTGCAACCTGGCAGGTACCTCCCAGGTTCCCGGCCCAACGAAAGCCCCCAGACCCAAATGGAGAGGGGCTCCTTGGGGGCCTCCTGAGGCCCCTTCAGGCCAGCTAGGTCTTTGGGTCCTGGCTCCTTCGCTTTGGGAGCAGTCGCTCCACGTTTGGCATGTTGGCCGGAGAGTGCTTCTCCGGCCGCGAACTGCAAGCCGGCAGGTACCTCCCAGGTTCCCGGCCCAACGAAAGCCCCCAGACCTAAATGGAGAGGGGCTGCTTGGGGGCCCCCTGGGGCCCCTTCAGGCCAGCTAGGTCTTTGGGTCCTGGCTCCTTCGTTTTGGGAGCAGTCGCTGGATGTTGGGCATGTTGGCCGGAGAGTGCTGCTCGGGCCACGAACTGCAACCTGGCAGGTACCTCCCAGGTTCCCGGCCCAACGAAAGTCCCCAGACCCAAATGGAGAGGGGCTGCTTGGGGGCCCCCTGGGGCCCCTTCAGGCCAGCTAGGTCTTTGGGTCCTGGCTCCTTCGCTTTGGGAGCAGTCGCTCCACGTTGGGCATGTTGGCCGGAGAGTGCTTCTCTGGCCGCGAACTGCAATCTGGCAGGTTCCTGCCAGGTTCCCGGCACAAAGAAAGCCCCCAGACCCAAAGGGAGAGGGGCTGCTTGGGGGCCCCCTGGGGCCCCTTCAGGCCAGCTAGGTCTTTGGGTCCTGGCTCCTTCGCTTTGGGAGCAGTCGCTGAACGTTTGGCATGTTGGCCGGAGAGTGCTTCTCCGGCCGCGAACTGCAACCTGGCAGGTACCTCCCACGTTCCCGGCCCAACGAAAGCCCCCAGACCCAAATGGAGAGGGGCTGCTTAGGGGCCCCCTGGGGCCCCTTCAGGCCAGCTAGGTCTTTGGGTCCTGGCTCCTTCGCTTTGGGAGCAGTCGCTCCACGTTTGGCATGTTGGCCGGAGAGTGCTTCTTGGGCCGCGAACTGCAACCTGGCAGGTACCTGCCAGGTTCCCGGCCCAACGAAAGCCCCCAGACCCAAATGGAGAGGGGCTGCTTGGGGGCCCCCTGGGGCCCCTTCAGGCCAGCTAGGTCTTTGGGTCCTGGCTCCTTCGCTTTGGGAGCAGTCGCTGGACGTTTGGCATGTTGGCCGGAGAGTGCTTCTCCGGCCGCGAACTGCAACCTGGCAGGTACCTCCCAGGTTCCCGGCCCAACGAAAGCCCCCAGACCCAAATGGAGAGGGGCTGCTTGGGGGCCCCCTGGGGCCCCTTCAGGCCAGCTAGGTCTTTGGGTCCTGGCTCCTTCGCTTTGGGAGCCGTCGCTCCACGTTTGGCATGTTGGCCGGAGAGTGCTTCTCCGGCCGCGAACTGCAACCTGGCAGGTACCACCCAGGTTCCCGGCCCAACGAAAGCCCCCAGACCCAAATGGAGAGGGGCTGCTTGGGGGCCCCCTGGGGCCCCTTCAGGCCAGCTAGGTCTTTGGGTCCTGGCTCCTTCGCTTTGGGAGCAGTCGCTGGACGTTGGGCATGTTGGCCGGAGAGAGTCTCCGGCCGCGAACTGCAACCTGGCAGGTACCTGCCAGGTTCCCGGCCCAACGAAAGCCCCCAGACCCAAATGGAGAGGGGCTGCTTGGGGGCCCCCTGGGGCCCCTTCAGGCCAGCTAGGTCTTTGGGTCCTGGCTCCTTGGCTTTGGGAGCCGTCGCTGGACGTTTGGCATGTTGGCCGGAGAGTGCTTCTCGGGCCGCGAACTGCAACCTGGCAGGTACCTGCTAGGTTCCCGGCACAACGAAAGCCCCCAGACCTAAATGGAGAGGGGCTGCTTGGGGGCCTCCTGGGGCCCCTTCAGGCCAGCTAGGTCTTTGGGTCCTGGCTCCTTCGCTTTGGGAGCAGTTGCTCCACGTTTGGCATGTTGGCCGGAGAGTGCTTCTCCGGCCGCGAACTGCAAGCCGGCAGGTACCTCCCAGGTTCCCGGCCCAACGAAAGCCCCCAGACCTAAATGGAGAGGGGCTGCTTGGGGGCCCCCTGGGGCCCCTTCAGGCCAGCTAGGTCTTTGGGTCCTGGCTCCTTCGTTTTGGGAGCAGTCGCTGGATGTTGGGCATGTTGGCCGGAGAGTGCTTCTCGGGCCGCGAACTGCAACCTGGCAGGTACATCCCAGGTTCCCAGCCCAACGAAAGCCCCCAGACCCAAATGGAGAGGGGCTGCTTGGGGGCCCCCTGGGGCCCCTTCAGGCCAGCTAGGTCTTTGGGTCCTGGCTCCTTCGCTTTGGGAGCAGTCGCTCCACGTTGGGCATGTTGGCCGGAGAGTGCTTCTCTGGCCGCGAACTGCAATCTGGCAGGTTCCTGCCAGGTTCCCGGCACAAAGAAAGCCCCCAGACCCAAAGGGAGAGGGGCTGCTTGGGGGCCCCCTGGGGCCCCTTCAGGCCAGCTAGGTCTTTGGGTCCTGGCTCCTTCGCTTTGGGAGCAGTCGCTGAACGTTTGGCATGTTGGCCGGAGAGTGCTTCTCCGGCCGCGAACTGCAACCTGGCAGGTACCTCCCACGTTCCCGGCCCAACGAAAGCCCCCAGACCCAAATGGAGAGGGGCTGCTTAGGGGCCCCCTGGGGCCCCTTCAGGCCAGCTAGGTCTTTGGGTCCTGGCTCCTTCGCTTTGGGAGCAGTCGCTCCACGTTTGGCATGTTGGCCGGAGAGTGCTTCTTGGGCCGCGAACTGCAACCTGGCAGGTACCTGCCAGGTTCCCGGCCCAACGAAAGCCCCCAGACCCAAATGGAGAGGGGCTGCTTGGGGGCCCCCTGGGGCCCCTTCAGGCCAGCTAGGTCTTTGGGTCCTGGCTCCTTCGCTTTGGGAGCAGTCGCTGGACGTTTGGCATGTTGGCCGGAGAGTGCTTCTCCGGCCGCGAACTGCAACCTGGCAGGTACCTCCCAGGTTCCCGGCCCAACGAAAGCCCCCAGACCCAAATGGAGAGGGGCTGCTTGGGGGCCCCCTGGGGCCCCTTCAGGCCAGCTAGGTCTTTGGGTCCTGGCTCCTTCGCTTTGGGAGCCGTCGCTCCACGTTTGGCATGTTGGCCGGAGAGTGCTTCTCCGGCCGCGAACTGCAACCTGGCAGGTACCACCCAGGTTCCCGGCCCAACGAAAGCCCCCAGACCCAAATGGAGAGGGGCTGCTTGGGGGCCCCCTGGGGCCCCTTCAGGCCAGCTAGGTCTTTGGGTCCTGGCTCCTTCGCTTTGGGAGCAGTCGCTGGACGTTGGGCATGTTGGCCGGAGAGAGTCTCCGGCCGCGAACTGCAACCTGGCAGGTACCTGCCAGGTTCCCGGCCCAACGAAAGCCCCCAGACCCAAATGGAGAGGGGCTGCTTGGGGGCCCCCTGGGGCCCCTTCAGGCCAGCTAGGTCTTTGGGTCCTGGCTCCTTGGCTTTGGGAGCCGTCGCTGGACGTTTGGCATGTTGGCCGGAGAGTGCTTCTCGGGCCGCGAACTGCAACCTGGCAGGTACCTGCTAGGTTCCCGGCACAACGAAAGCCCCCAGACCTAAATGGAGAGGGGCTGCTTGGGGGCCTCCTGGGGCCCCTTCAGGCCAGCTAGGTCTTTGGGTCCTGGCTCCTTCGCTTTGGGAGCAGTTGCTCCACGTTTGGCATGTTGGCCGGAGAGTGCTTCTCCGGCCGCGAACTGCAAGCCGGCAGGTACCTCCCAGGTTCCCGGCCCAACGAAAGCCCCCAGAGCTAAATGGAGAGGGGCTGCTTGGGGGCCCCCTGGGGCCCCTTCAGGCCAGCTAGGTCTTTGGGTCCTGGCTCCTTCGTTTTGGGAGCAGTCGCTGGATGTTGGGCATGTTGGCCGGAGAGTGCTTCTCGGGCCGCGAACTGCAACCTGGCAGGTACATCCCAGGTTCCCAGCCCAACGAAAGCCCCCAGACCCAAATGGAGAGGGGCTGCTTGGGGGCCCCCTGGGGCCCCTTCAGGCCAGCTAGGTCTTTGAGTCCTGGCTCCTTCGCTTTGGGAGCCGTCGCTGGACGTTTGGCATGTTGGCCCGAGAGTGCTGCTCGGGCCGCGAACTGCAACCTGGCAGGTACCACCCAGGTTCCCGGCCCAACGAAAGCCCCCAGACCCAAATGGAGAGGGGCTGCTTGGGGGCCCCCTGGGGCCCCTTCAGGCCAGCTAGGTCTTTGGGTCCTGGCTCCTTCGCTTTGGGAGCCGTCGCTCCACGTTTGGCATGTTGGCCGGAGAGTGATTCTCCGGCCGCGATCTACAACCTGGCAGGTACCACCCAGGTTCCCGGCCCAACGAAAGCCCCCAGACCCAAATGGAGAGGGGCTGCTTGGGGGCCCCCTGGGGCCCCTTCAGGCCAGCTAGGTCTTTGGGTCCTGGCTCCTTCGCTTTGGGAGCAGTCGCTGGACGTTGGGCATGTTGGCCGGAGAGAGTCTCCGGCCGCGAACTGCAACCTGGCAGGTAACTGCCAGGTTCCCGGCCCAACGAAAGCCCCCAGACCCAAATGGAGAGGGGCTGCTTGGGGGCCCCCTGGGGCCCCTTCAGGCCAGCTAGGTCTTTGGGTCCTGGCTCCTTGGCTTTGGGAGCCGTCGCTGGACGTTTGGCATGTTGGCCGGAGAGTGCTTCTCGGGCCGCGAACTGCAACCTGGCAGGTACCTGCTAGGTTCCCGGCACAACGAAAGCTCCCAGACCCAAATGGAGAGGGGCTGCTTGGGGGCCTCCTGGGGCCCCTTCAGGCCAGCTAGGTCTTTGGGTCCTGGCTCCTTCGCTTTGGGAGCAGTTGCTCCACGTTTGGCATGTTGGCCGGAGAGTGCTTCTCCGGCCGCGAACTGCAAGCCGGCAGGTACCTCCCAGGTTCCCGGCCCAACGAAAGCCCCCAGACCTAAATGGAGAGGGGCTGCTTGGGGGCCCCCTGGGGCCCCTTCAGGCCAGCTAGGTCTTTGGGTCCTGGCTCCTTCGTTTTGGGAGCAGTCGCTGGATGTTGGGCATGTTGGCCGGAGAGTGCTTCTCGGGCCGCGAACTGCAACCTGGCAGGTACATCCCAGGTTCCCAGCCCAACGAAAGCCCCCAGACCCAAATGGAGAGGGGCTGCTTGGGGGCCCCCTGGGGCCCCTTCAGGCCAGCTAGGTCTTTGAGTCCTGGCTCCTTCGCTTTGGGAGCCGTCGCTGGACGTTTGGCATGTTGGCCGGAGAGTGCTGCTCGTGCCGCGAACTGCAACCTGGCAGGTACCTGCCAGGTTCCCGGCCCAACGAAAGCCCCCAGACCCAAATGGAGAGGGGCTGCTTGGGGGCCCCCTGGGGCCCCTTCAGGCCAGCTAGGTCTTTGGGTCCTGGCTCCTTCGCTTTGGGAGCAGTCGCTCCACGTTGGGCATGTTGGCCGGAGAGTGCTTCTTGGGCCGCGAACTGCAACCTGGCAGGTACCTCCCAGGTTCCCGGCACAAAGAAAGCCCCCAGACCCAAAGGGAGAGGGGCTGCTTGGGGGCCCCCTGGGGCCCCTTCAGGCCAGCTAGGTCTTTGGGTCCTGGCTCCTTCGCTTTGGGAGCAGTCGCTCCACGTTTGGCATGTTGGCCGGAGAGTGTTTCTCCGGCCGCGAACTGCAACCTGGCAGGTACCTGCCAGGTTCCCGGCCCAACGAAAGCCCCCAGACCCAAATGGAGAGGGGCTGCTTGGGGGCCCCCTGGGGCCCCTTCAGGCCAGCTAGGTCTTTGGGTCCTGGCTCCTTCGCTTTGGGAGCCGTCGCTCCACGTTTGGCATGTTGGCCGGAGAGTGCTTCTCCGGCCGCGATCTACAACCTGGCAGGTACCTGCCAGGTTCCCGGCCCAACGAAAGCCCCCAGACCCAAATGGAGAGGGGCTGCTTGGGGGCCCCCTGGGGCCCCTTCAGGCCAGCTAGGTCTTTGGGTCCTGGCTCCTTCGCTTTGGGAGCAGTCGCTGGACGTTTGGCATGTTGGCCGGAGAGTGCTTCTCCGGCCGCGAACTGCAACCTGGCAGGTACCTCCCAGGTTCCCGGCCCAACGAAAACCCCCAGACCCAAATGGAGAGGGGCTGCTTGGGGGCCCCCTGGGGCCCCTTCAGGCCAGCTAGGTCTTTGGGTCCTGGCTCCTTCGTTTTGGGAGCAGTCGCTGGATGTTGGGCATGTTGGCCGGAGAGTGCTTCTCGGGCCGCGAACTGCAACCTGGCAGGTACATCCCAGGTTCCCAGCCCAACGAAAGCCCTCAGACCCAAATGGAGAGGGGCTGCTTGGGGGCCCCCTGGGGCCCCTTCAGGCCAGCTAGGTCTTTGGGTCCTGGCTCCTTCGCTTTGGGAGCAGTCGCTCCACGTTTGGCATGTTGGCCGGAGAGTGCTTCTCGGGCCGCGAACTGCAACCTGGCAGGTACCTCCCAGGTTCCCGGCCCAACGAAAGCCCCCAGACCCAAATGGAGAGGGGCTGCTTGGGGGCCCCCTGGGGCCCCTTCAGGCCAGCTAGGTCTTTGGGTCCTGGCTCCTTCGCTTTGGGAGCCGTCGCTCCACGTTTGGCATGTTGGCCGGAGAGTGCTTCTCCGGCCGCGATCTACAACCTGGCAGGTACCACCCAGGTTCCCGGCCCAACGAAAGCCCCCAGACCCAAATGGAGAGGGGCTGCTTGGGGGCCCCCTGGGGCCCCTTCAGGCCAGCTAGGTCTTTGGGTCCTGGCTCCTTCGCTTTGGGAGCAGTCGCTGGACGTTGGGCATGTTGGCCGGAGAGTGCTTCTCCGGCCGCGAACTGCAACCTGGCAGGTACCTGCCAGGTTCCCGGCCCAACGAAAGCCCCCAGACCCAAATGGAGAGGGGCTGCTTGGGGGCCCCCTGGGGCCCCTTCAGGCCAGCTAGGTCTTTGGGTCCTGGCTCCTTGGCTTTGGGAGCAGTCGCTCCACGTTTGGCATGTTGGCCGGAGAGTGCTTCTCCGGCCGCGAACTGCAACCTGGCAGGTACCTCCCAGGTTCCCGGCCCAACGAAAGCCCCCAGACCCAAATGGAGAGGGGCTCCTTGGGGGCCTCCTGGGGCCCCTTCAGGCCAGCTAGGTCTTTGGGTCCTGGCTCCTTCGCTTTGGGAGCAGTTGCTCCACGTTTGGCATGTTGGCCGGAGAGTGCTTCTCCGGCCGCGAACTGCAAGCCGGCAGGTACCTCCCAGGTTCCCGGCCCAACGAAAGCCCCCAGACCTAAATGGAGAGGGGCTGCTTGGGGGCCCCCTGGGGCCCCTTCAGGCCAGCTAGGTCTTTGGGTCCTGGCTCCTTCGTTTTGGGAGCAGTCGCTGGATGTTGGGCATGTTGGCCGGAGAGTGCTTCTCGGGCCGCGAACTGCAACCTGGCAGGTACCTCCCAGGTTCCCGGCCCAACGAAAGTCCCCAGACCCAAATGGAGAGGGGCTGCTTGGGGGCCCCCTGGGGCCCCTTCAGGCCAGCTAGGTCTTTGGGTCCTGGCTCCTTCGCTTTGGGAGCAGTCGCTCCACGTTGGGCATGTTGGCCGGAGAGTGCTTCTCTGGCCGCGAACTGCAATCTGGCAGGTTCCTGCCAGGTTCCCGGCACAAAGAAAGCCCCCAGACCCAAAGGGAGAGGGGCTGCTTGGGGGCCCCCTGGGGCCCCTTCAGGCCAGCTAGGTCTTTGAGTCCTGGCTCCTTCGCTTTGGGAGCCGTCGCTCCACGTTTGGCATGTTGGCCGGAGAGTGCTGCTCGGGCCGCGAACTGCAACCTGGCAGGTACCTGCCAGGTTCCCGGCCCAACGAAAGCCCCCAGACCCAAATGGAGAGGGGCTGCTTGGGGGCCCCCTGGGGCCCCTTCAGGCCAGCTAGGTCTTTGGGTCCTGGCTCCTTCGCTTTGGGAGCAGTCGCTGGACGTTGGGCATGTTGGCCGGAGAGTGCTTCTCGGGCCGCGAACTCAACCTGGCAGGTACCTGCCAGGTTCCCGGCCCAACGAAAGCCCCCAGACCCAAATGGAGAGGGGCTGCTTGGGGGCCCCCTGGGGCCCCTTCAGGCCAGCTAGGTCTTTGGGTCCTGGCTCCTTCGCTTTGGGAGCAGTCGCTCCACGTTTGGCATGTTGGCCGGAGAGTGCTTCTCCGGCCGCGAACTGCAACCATGCAGGTACCTCCCAGGTTCCCGGCCCAACGAAAGCCCCCAGACCCAAAGGGAGAGGGGCTGCTTGGGGGCCCCCTGGGGCCCCTTCAGGCCAGCTAGGTCTTTGGGTCCTGGCTCCTTCGCTTTGGGAGCAGTCGCTCCACGTTTGGCATGTTGGCCGGAGAGTGCTTCTCCGGCCGCGAACTGCAACCTGGCAGGTACCTGCCAGGTTCCCGGCCCAACGAAAGCCCCCAGACCCAAATGGAGAGGGGCTGCTTGGGGGCCCCCTGGGGCCCCTTCAGGCCAGCTAGGTCTTTGGGTCCTGGCTCCTTCGCTTTGGGAGCCGTCGCTGGACGTTGGGCATGTTGGCCGGAGAGTGCTTCTCGGGCCGCGAACTGCAACCTGGCAGGTACATCCCAGGTTCCCGGCCCAACGAAAGTCCCCAGACCCAAATGGAGAGGGGCTGCTTGGGGACCCCCTGGGGCCCCTTCAGGCCAGCTAGGTCTTTGGGTCCTGGCTCCTTCGCTTTGGGAGCAGTCGCTGGACGTTGGGCATGTTGGCCGGAGAGTGCTTCTCCAGCCACGAACTGCAACCTGGCAGGTACCTCCCAGGTTCCCGGCCCAACGAAAGCCCCCAGACCCAAATGGAGAGGGGCTGCTTGGGGGCCCCCTGGGGCCCCTTCAGGCCAGCTAGGTCTTTGGGTCCTGGCTCCTTCGCTTTGGGAGCAGTCGCTCCACGTTTGGCATGTTGGCCGGAGAGTGCTTCTCCGGCCGCGATCTACAACCTGGCAGGTACCTGCCAGGTTCCCGGCCCAACGAAAGCCCCCAGACCCAAATGGAGAGGGGCTGCTTGGGGGCCCCCTGGGGCCCCTTCAGGCCAGCTAGGTCTTTGGGTCCTGGCTCCTTCGCTTTGGGAGCAGTCGCTGGACGTTGGGCATGTTGGCCGGAGAGTGCTTCTCCGGCCGCGAACTGCAACCTGGCAGGTACCTCCCAGGTTCCCGGCCCAACGAAAGCCCCCAGACCCAAATGGAGAGGGGCTGCTTGGGGGCCCCCTGGGGCCCCTTCAGGCCAGCTAGGTCTTTGGGTCCTGGCTCCTTCGTTTTGGGAGCAGTCGCTGGATGTTGGGCATGTTGGCCGGAGAGTGCTTCTCGGGCCGCGAACTGCAACCTGGCAGGTACATCCCAGGTTCCAGGCCCAACGAAAGCCCCCAGACCCAAATGGAGAGGGGCTGCTTGGGGGCCCCCTGGGGCCCCTTCAGGCCAGCTAGGTCTTTGAGTCCTGGCTCCTTCGCTTTGGGAGCCGTCGCTGGACGTTTGGCATGTTGGCCGGAGAGTGCTGCTCGGGCCGCGAACTGCAACCTGGCAGGTACCTCCCAGGTTCCCGGCCCAACGAAAGCCCCCAGACCCAAATGGAGAGGGGCTGCTTGGGGGCCCCCTGGGGCCCCTTCAGGCCAGCTAGGTCTTTGGGTCCTGGCTCCTTCGCTTTGGGAGCAGTCGCTCCACGTTTGGCATGTTGGCCGGAGAGTGCTTCTCCGGTCGCGAACTGCAACCTGGCAGGTACCTCCCAGGTTCCCGGCCCAACGAAAGCCCCCAGACCCAAATGGAGAGGGGCTGCTTGGGGGCCCCCTGGGGCCCCTTCAGGCCAGCTAGGTCTTTGGGTCCTGGCTCCTTCGCTTTGGGAGCCGTCGCTGGACGTTGGGCATGTTGGCCGGAGAGTGCTGCTCGGGCCGCGAACTGCAACCTGGCAGGTACATCCCAGGTTTCCGGCCCAACGAAAGCCCCCAGACCCAAATGGAGAGGGGCTGCTTGGGGGCCCCCTGGGGCCCCTTCAGGCCAGCTAGGTCTTTGGGTCCTGGCTCCTTCGCTTTGGGAGCAGTCGCTGGACGTTGGGCATGTTGGCCGGAGAGTGCTTCTCGGGCCGCGAACTGCAACCTGGCAGTTACCTGCTAGGTTCCCGGCACAACGAAAGCCCCCAGACCCAAATGGAGAGGGGCTGCTTGGGGGCCTCCTGGGGCCCCTTCAGGCCAGCTAGGTCTTTGGGTCCTGGCTCCTTCGCTTTGGGAGCAGTTGCTCCACGTTTGGCATGTTGGCCGGAGAGTGCTTCTCCGGCCGCGAACTGCAAGCCGGCAGGTACCTCCCAGGTTCCCGGCCCAACGAAAGCCCCCAGAACTAAATGGAGAGGGGCTGCTTGGGGGCCCCCTGGGGCCCCTTCAGGCCAGCTAGGTCTTTGGGTCCTGGCTCCTTCGTTTTGGGAGCAGTCGCTGGATGTTGGGCATGTTGGCCGGAGAGTGCTTCTCGGGCCGCGAACTGCAACCTGGCAGGTACATCCCAGGTTCCCAGCCCAACGAAAGCCCCCAGACCCAAATGGAGAGGGGCTGCTTGGGGGCCCCCTGGGGCCCCTTCAGGCCAGCTAGGTCTTTGAGTCCTGGCTCCTTCGCTTTGGGAGCCGTCGCTGGACGTTTGGCATGTTGGCCGGAGAGTGCTGCTCGGGCCGCGAACTGCAACCTGGCAGGTACCTGCCAGGTTCCCGCGACAACGAAAGCCCCCAGACCCAAATGGAGAGGGGCTGCTTGGGGGCCCCCTGGGGCCCCTTCAGGCCAGCTAGGTCTTTGGGTCCTGGCTCCTTCGCTTTGGGAGCAGTCGCTCCACGTTGGGCATGTTGGCCGGAGAGTGCTTCTCGGGCCGCGAACTGCAACCTGGCAGGTACCTGCTAGGTTCCCGGCACAAAGAAAGCCCCCAGACCCAAAGGGAGAGGGGCTGCTTGGGGGCCCCCTGGGGCCCCTTCAGGCCAGCTAGGTCTTTGGGTCCTGGCTCCTTCGCTTTGGGAGCAGTCGCTCTACGTTTGGCATGTTGGCCGGAGAGTGCTTCTCCGGCCGCGAACTGCAACCTGGCAGGTACCTGCCAGGTTCCCGGCCCAACGAAAGCCCCCAGACCCAAATGGAGAGGGGCTGCTTGGGGGCCCCCTGGGGCCCCTTCAGGCCAGCTAGGTCTTTGGGTCCTGGCTCCTTCGCTTTGGGAGCAGTCGCTCCACGTTGGGCATGTTGGCCGGAGAGTGCTGCTCGGGCCGCGAACTGCAACCTGGCAGGTACATCCCAGGCTCCCGGCCCAACGAAAGCCCCCAGACCCAAATGGAGAGGGGCTGCTTGGGGGCCCCCTGGGGCCCCTTCAGGCCAGCTAGGTCTTTGGGTCCTGGCTCCTTCGCTTTGGGAGCAGTCGCTGGACGTTGGGCATGTTGGCCGGAGAGTGCTTCTCGGGCCGCGAACTCAACCTGGCAGGTACCTGCCAGGTTCCCGGCACAACGAAAGCCCCCAGACCCAAATGGAGAGGGGCTGCTTGGGGGCCCCCTGGGGCCCCTTCAGGCCAGCTAGGTCTTTGGGTCCTGGCTCCTTCGCTTTGGGAGCAGTCGCTCCACGTTTGGCATGTTGGCCGGAGAGTGCTTCTCCGGCCGCGAACTGCAACCATGCAGGTACCTCCCAGGTTCCCGGCCCAACGAAAGCCCCCAGACCCAAAGGGAGAGGGGCTGCTTGGGGGCCCCCTGGGGCCCCTTCAGGCCAGCTAGGTCTTTGGGTCCTGGCTCCTTCGCTTTGGGAGCAGTCGCTCCACGTTTGGCATGTTGGCCGGAGAGTGCTTCTCCGGCCGCGAACTGCAACCTGGCAGGTACCTGCCAGGTTCCCTGCCCAACGAAAGCCCCCAGACCCAAATGGAGAGGGGCTGCTTGGGGGCCCCCTGGGGCCCCTTCAGGCCAGCTAGGTCTTTGGGTCCTGGCTCCTTCGCTTTGGGAGCCGTCGCTGGACGTTGGGCATGTTGGCCGGAGAGTGCTGCTCGGGCCGCGAACTGCAACCTGGCAGGTACATCCCAGGTTCCCGGCCCAACGAAAGCCCCCAGACCCAAATGGAGAGGGGCTGCTTGGGGGCCCCCTGGGGCCCCTTCAGGCCAGCTAGGTCTTTGGGTCCTGGCTCCTTCGCTTTGGGAGCAGTCGCTGGACGTTGGGCATGTTGGCCGGAGAGTGCTTCTCGGGCCGCGAACTGCAACCTGGCAGGTACCTGCCAGGTTCCCGGCACAACGAAAGCCCCCAGACCCAAATGGAGAGGGGCTGCTTGGGGGCCTCCTGGGGCCCCTTCAGGCCAGCTAGGTCTTTGGGTCCTGGCTCCTTCGCTTTGGGAGCAGTTGCTCCACGTTTGGCATGTTGGCCGGAGAGTGCTTCTCCGGCCGCGAACTGCAAGCCGGCAGGTACCTCCCAGGTTCCCGGCCCAACGAAAGCCCCCAGACCTAAATGGAGAGGGGCTGCTTGGGGGCCCCCTGGGGCCCCTTCAGGCCAGCTAGGTCTTTGGGTCCTGGCTCCTTCGCTTTGGGAGCAGTCGCTCCACGTTGGGCATGTTGGCCGGAGAGTGCTTCTTGGGCCGCGAACTGCAACCTGGCAGGTACCTCCCAGGTTCCCGGCACAAAGAAAGCCCCCAGACCCAAAGGGAGAGGGGCTGCTTGGGGGCCCCCTGGGGCCCCTTCAGGCCAGCTAGGTCTTTGGGTCCTGGCTCCTTCGCTTTGGGAGCAGTCGCTGGACGTTGGGCATGTTGGCCGGAGAGTGCTTCTCCGGCCGCGATCTACAACCTGGCAGGTACCTCCCAGGTTCCCGGCCCAACGAAAGCCCCCAGACCCAAATGGAGAGGGGCTGCTTGGGGGCCCCCTGGGGCCCCTTCAGGCCAGCTAGGTCTTTGGGTCCTGGCTCCTTCGCTTTGGGAGCAGTCGCTGGACGTTGGGCATGTTGGCCGGAGAGTGCTTCTCCGGCCGCGAACTGCAACCTGGCAGGTACCTGCCAGGTTCCCGGCCCAACGAAAGCCCCCAGACCCAAATGGAGAGGGGCTGCTTGGGGGCCCCCTGGGGCCCCTTCAGGCCAGCTAGGTCTTTGGGTCCTGGCTCCTTCGCTTTGGGAGCAGTCGCTCCACGTTTGGCATGTTGGCCGGAGAGTGCTTCTCCGGCCGCGAACTGCAACCTGGCAGGTACCTGCCAGGTTCCCGGCCCAACGAAAGCCCCCAGACCCAAATGGAGAGGGGCTGCTTGGGGGCCCCCTGGGGCCCCTTCAGGCCAGCTAGGTCTTTGGGTCCTGGCTCCTTCGCTTTGGGAGCCGTCGCTGGACGTTGGGCATGTTGGCCGGAGAGTGCTGCTCGGGCCGCGAACTGCAACCTGGCAGGTACCTGCCAGGTTCCCGGCCCAACGAAAGCCCCCAGACCCAAATGGAGAGGGGCTGCTTGGGGGCCCCCTGGGGCCCCTTCAGGCCAGCTAGGTCTTTGGGTCCTGGCTCCTTCGCTTTGGGAGCAGTCGCTCCACGTTTGGCATGTTGGCCGGAGAGTGCTGCTCGGGCCGCGAACTGCAACCTGGCAGGTACCTGCCAGGTTCCCGGCCCAACGAAAGCCCCCAGACCCAAATGGAGAGGGGCTGCTTGGGGGCCCCCTGGGGCCCCTTCAGGCCAGCTAGGTCTTTGGGTCCTGGCTCCTTCGCTTTGGGAGCAGTCACTCCACGTTGGGCATGTTGGCCGGAGAGTGCTTCTCCGGCCGCGAACTGCAACCTGGCAGGTACCTCCCAGGTTCCCGGCACAAAGAAAGCCCCCAGACCCAAAGGGAGAGGGGCTGCTTGGGGGCCCCCTGGGGCCCCTTCAGGCCAGCTAGGTCTTTGGGTCCTGGCTCCTTCGCTTTGGGAGCAGTCGCTCCACGTTTGGCATGTTGGCCGGAGAGTGCTTCTCCGGCCGCGATCTACAACCTGGCAGGTACCACCCAGGTTCCCGGCCCAACGAAAGCCCCCAGACCCAAATGGAGAGGGGCTGCTTGGGGGCCCCCTGGGGCCCCTTCAGGCCAGCTAGGTCTTTGGGTCCTGGCTCCTTCGCTTTGGGAGCAGTCGCTGGACGTTGGGCATGTTGGCCGGAGAGTGCTTCTCCGGCCGCGAACTGCAACCTGGCAGGTACCTGCCAGGTTCCCGGCCCAACGAAAGCCCCCAGACCCAAATGGAGAGGGGCTGCTTGGGGGCCTCCTGGGGCCCCTTCAGGCCAGCTAGGTCTTTGGGTCCTGGCTCCTTCGCTTTGGGAGCAGTTGCTCCACGTTTGGCATGTTGGCCGGAGAGTGCTTCTCCGGCCGCGAACTGCAAGCCGGCAGGTACCTCCCAGGTTCCCGGCCCAACGAAAGCCCCCAGACCTAAATGGAGAGGGGCTGCTTGGGGGCCCCCTGGGGCCCCTTCAGGCCAGCTAGGTCTTTGGGTCCTGGCTCCTTCGTTTTGGGAGCAGTCGCTGGATGTTGGGCATGTTGGCCGGAGAGTGCTTCTCGGGCCGCGAACTGCAACCTGGCAGGTACATCCCAGGTTCCCAGCCCAACGAAAGCCCCCAGACCCAAATGGAGAGGGGCTGCTTGGGGGCCCCCTGGGGCCCCTTCAGGCCAGCTAGGTCTTTGAGTCCTGGCTCCTTCGCTTTGGGAGCCGTCGCTGGACGTTTGGCATGTTGGCCGGAGAGTGCTGCTCGGGCCGCGAACTGCAACCTGGCAGGTACCTGCCAGGTTCCCGCGACAACGAAAGCCCCCAGACCCAAATGGAGAGGGGCTGCTTGGGGGCCCCCTGGGGCCCCTTCAGGCCAGCTAGGTCTTTGGGTCCTGGCTCCTTCGCTTTGGGAGCAGTCGCTCCACGTTGGGCATGTTGGCCGGAGAGTGCTTCTTGGGCCGCGAACTGCAACCTGGCAGGTACCTCCCAGGTTCCCGGCACAAAGAAAGCCCCCAGACCCAAATGGAGAGGGGCTGCTTGGGGGCCCCCTGGGGCCCCTTCAGGCCAGCTAGGTCTTTGGGTCCTGGCTCCTTCGCTTTGGGAGCAGTCGCTCCACGTTTGGCATGTTGGCCGGAGAGTGATTCTCCGGCCGCGAACTGCAACCTGGCAGGTACCTCCCAGGTTCCCGCCCAACGAAAGCCCCCAGGCCCAAATGGAGAGGGGCTGCTTGGGGGCCCCCTGGGGCCCCTTCAGGCCAGCTAGGTCTTTGGGTCCTGGCTCCTTCGCTTTGGGAGCAGTCGCTCCACGTTTGGCATGTTGGCCGGAGAGTGCTTCTCCGGCCGTGAACTGCAACCTGGCAGGTACCTCCCAGGTTCCCGGCCCAACGAAAGCCCCCAGACCCAAATGGAGAGGGGCTGCTTGGGGGCCCCCTGGGGCCCCTTCAGGCCAGCTAGGTCTTTGGGTCCTGGCTCCTTCGCTTTGGGAGCCGTCGCTGGACGTTTGGCATGTTGGCCGGAGAGTGCTGCTCGGGCCGCGAACTGCAACCTGGCAGGTACATCCCAGGTTCCCGGCCCAACGAAAGCCCCCAGACCCAAATGGAGAGGGGCTGCTTGGGGGCCCCCTGGGGCCCCTTCAGGCCAGCTAGGTCTTTGGGTCCTGGCTCCTTCGCTTTGGGAGCAGTCGCTGGACGTTGGGCATGTTGGCCGGAGAGTGCTTCTCGGGCCGCGAACTCAACCTGGCATGTACCTGCCAGGTTCACGGCCCAACGAAAGCCCCCAGACCCAAATGGAGAGGGGCTGCTTGGGGGCCCCCTGGGGCCCCTTCAGGCCAGCTAGGTCTTTGGGTCCTGGCTCCTTCGCTTTGGGAGCAGTCGCTCCACGTTTGGCATGTTGGCCGGAGAGTGCTTCTCCGGCCGCGAACTGCAACCTGTCAGGTACCTGCCAGGTTCCCGGCCCAACGAAAGCCCCCAGACCCAAAGGGAGAGGGGCTGCTTGGGGGCCCCCTGGGGCCCCTTCAGGCCAGCTAGGTCTTTGGGTCCTGGCTCCTTCGCTTTGGGAGCAGTCGCTCCACGTTTGGCATGTTGGCCGGAGAGTGCTTCTCCGGCCGTGAACTGCAACCTGGCAGGTACCTGCCAGGTTCCCGGCCCAACGAAAGCCCCCAGACCCAAATGGAGAGGGGCTGCTTGGGGGCCCCCTGGGGCCCCTTCAGGCCAGCTAGGTCTTTGGGTCCTGGCTCCTTCGCTTTGGGAGCAGTCGCTCCACGTTTGGCATGTTGGCCGGAGAGTGCTTCTCCGGCCGCGAACTGCAACCTGGCAGGTACCTGCCAGGTTCCCGGCCCAACGAAAGCCCCCAGGCCCAAATGGAGAGGGGCTGCTTGGGGGCCCCCTGGGGCCCCTTCAGGCCAGCTAGGTCTTTGGGTCCTGGCTCCTTCGCTTTGGGAGCAGTCGCTCCACGTTTGGCATGTTGGCCGGAGAGTGCTTCTCCGGCCGCGAACTGCAACCTGGCAGGTTCCTCCCAGGTTCCCGGCCCAACGAAAGCCCCCAGACCCAAATGGAGAGGGGCTGCTTGGGGGCCCCCTGGGGCCCCTTCAGGCCAGCTAGGTCTTTGGGTCCTGGCTCCTTCGCTTTGGGAGCCGTCGCTGGACGTTGGGCATGTTGGCCGGAGAGTGCTTCTCGGGCCGCGAACTGCAACCTGGCAGGTACATCCCAGGTTCCCGGCCCAACGAAAGCCCCCAGACCCAAATGGAGAGGGGCTGCTTGGGGGCCCCCTGGGGCCCCTTCAGGCCAGCTAGGTCTTTGGGTCCTGGCTCCTTCGCTTTGGGAGCAGTCGCTGGACGTTTGGCATGTTGGCCGGAGAGTGCTTCTCCGGCCGCGAACTGCAACCTGGCAGGTACCTGCCAGGTTCCCGGCCCAACGAAAGCCCCCAGACCCAAATGGAGAGGGGCTGCTTGGGGGCCCCCTGGGGCCCCTTCAGGCCAGCTAGGTCTTTGAGTCCTGGCTCCTTCGCTTTGGGAGCCGTCGCTGGACGTTTGGCATGTTGGCCGGAGAGTGCTGCTCGGGCCGCGAACTGCAACCTGGCAGGTACCTCCCAGGTTCCCGGCACAAAGAAAGCCCCCAGACCCAAAGGGAGAGGGGCTGCTTGGGGGCCCCCTGGGGCCCCTTCAGGCCAGCTAGGTCTTTGGGTCCTGGCTCCTTCGCTTTGGGAGCAGTCGCTCCACGTTTGGCATGTTGGCCGGAGAGTGATTCTCCGGCCGCGAACTGCAACCTGGCAGGTACCTGCCAGGTTCCCGGCCCAACGAAAGCCCCCAGGCCCAAATGGAGAGGGGCTGCTTGGGGGCCCCCTGGGGCCCCTTCAGGCCAGCTAGGTCTTTGGGTCCTGGCTCCTTCGCTTTGGGAGCAGTCGCTGGACGTTTGGCATGTTGGCCGGAGAGTGCTTCTCCGGCCGCGAACTGCAACCTGGCAGGTACCTCCCAGGTTCCCGGCCCAACGAAAGCCCCCAGACCCAAATGGAGAGGGGCTGCTTGGGGGCCCCCTGGGGCCCCTTCAGGCCAGCTAGGTCTTTGGGTCCTGGCTCCTTCGCTTTGGGAGCCGTCGCTGGACGTTGGGCATGTTGGCCGGAGAGTGCTTCTCGGGCCGCGAACTGCAACCTGGCAGGTACATCCCAGGTTCCCGGCCCAACGAAAGCCCCCAGACCCAAATGGAGAGGGGCTGCTTGGGGGCCCCCTGGGGCCCCTTCAGGCCAGCTAGGTCTTTGGGTCCTGGCTCCTTCGCTTTGGGAGCAGTCGCTCCACGTTTGGCATGTTGGCCGGAGAGTGCTTCTCGGGCCGCGAACTGCAACCTGGCAGGTACCTCCCAGGTTCCCGGCCCAACGAAAGCCCCCAGACCCAAATGGAGAGGGGCTGCTTGGGGGCCCCCTGGGGCCCCTTCAGGCCAGCTAGGTCTTTGGGTCCTGGCTCCTTCGCTTTGGGAGCCGTCGCTGGACGTTGGGCATGTTGGCCGGAGAGTGCTTCTCGGGCCGCGAACTGCAACCTGGCAGGTACCTGCCAGGTTCCCGGCCCAACGAAAGCCCCCAGACCCAAATGGAGAGGGGCTGCTTGGGGGCCCCCTGGGGCCCCTTCAGGCCAGCTAGGTCTTTGGGTCCTGGCTCCTTCGTTTTGGGAGCAGTCGCTGGACGTTGGGCATGTTGGCCGGAGAGTGCTTCTCGGGCCGCGAACTGACACCTGGCAGGTACCTCCCAGGTTCCCGGCCCAACGAAAGCCCCCAGACCCAAATGGAGAGGGGCTGCTTGGGGGCCCCCTAGGGCCCCTTCAGGCCAGCTAGGTCTTTGGGTCCTGGCTCCTTCGCTTTGGGAGCAGTCGCTGGACGTTTGGCATGTTGGCCGAAGAGTGCTTCTCGGGCCGCGAACTGCAACCTGGCAGGTACCTCCCAGGTTCCCGGCCCAACGAAAGCCCCCAGACCCAAATGGAGAGGGGCTGCTTGGGGGCCCCCTGGGGGCCCTTCAGGCCAGCTAGGTCTTTGGGTCCTGGCTCCTTCGCTTTGGGAGCAGTCGCTGGACGTTTGGCATGTTGGCCGGAGAGTGCTTCTCGGGCCGCGAACTGCAACCTGGCAGGTACATCCCAGGTTCCCGGCCCAACGAAAGCCCCCAGACCCAAATGGAGAGGGGCTGCTTGGGGGCCCCCTGGGGCCCCTTCAGGCCAGCTAGGTCTTTGGGTCCTGGCTCCTTCGCTTTGGGAGCAGTCGCTGGACGTAGGGCATGTTGGCCGGAGAGTGCTTCTCAGGCCGCGAACTGCAACCTGGCAGGTACCTCCCAGGTTCCCGGCCCAACGAAAGCCCCCAGGCCCAAATGGAGAGGGGCTGCTTGGGGGCCCCCTGGGGCCCCTTCAGGCCAGCTAGGTCTTTGGGTCCTGGCTCCTTCGCTTTGGGAGCCGTCGCTGGACGTTTGGCATGTTGGCCGGAGAGTGCTGCTCGGGCCGCGAACTGCAACCTGGAAGGTACCTGCCTGGTTCCCGGCCCAACGAAAGCCCCCAGACCCAAATGGAGAGGGGCTGCTTGGGGGCCCCCTGGGGCCCCTTCAGGCCAGCTAGGTCTTTGGGTCCTGGCTCCTTCGCTTTGGGAGCATTCGCTGGACCTTGGGCATGTTGGCCGTAGAGTGCTTCTCCGGACGCGAACTGCAACCATGCAGGTACCTCCCAGGTTCCCGGCCCAACGAAAGCCCCCAGACCCAAATGGAGAGGGACTGCTTGGGGGCCCCCTGGGGCCCCTTCAGGCCAGCTAGGTCTTTGGGTCCTGGCTCCTTCGCTTTGGGAGCAGTCGCTGGACGTTGGGCATGTTGGCCGGAGAGTGCTTCTCGGGCCGCGAACTGCAACCTGGCAGGTACCTGCTAGGTTCCCGGCACAACGAAAGCCCCCAGACCCAAATGGAGAGGGGCTGCTTGGGGGCCTCCTGGGGCCCCTTCAGGCCAGCTAGGTCTTTGGGTCCTGGCTCCTTCGCTTTGGGAGCAGTTGCTCCACGTTTGGCATGTAGGCCGGAGAGTGCTTCTCCGGCCGCGAACTGCAAGCCGGCAGGTACCTCCCAGGTTCCCGGCCCAACGAAAGCCCCCAGAACTAAATGGAGAGGGGCTGCTTGGGGGCCCCCTGGGGCCCCTTCAGGCCAGCTAGGTCTTTGGGTCCTGGCTCCTTCGTTTTGGGAGCAGTCGCTGGATGTTGGGCATGTTGGCCGGAGAGTGCTTCTCGGGCCGCGAACTGCAACCTGGCAGGTACATCCCAGGTTCCCAGCCCAACGAAAGCCCCCAGACCCAAATGGAGAGGGGCTGCTTGGGGGCCCCCTGGGGCCCCTTCAGGCCAGCTAGGTCTTTGAGTCCTGGCTCCTTCGCTTTGGGAGCCGTCGCTGGACGTTTGGCATGTTGGCCGGAGAGTGCTGCTCGGGCCGCGAACTGCAACCTGGCAGGTACCTGCCAGGTTCCCGGCCCAACGAAAGCCCCCAGACCCAAATGGAGAGGGGCTGCTTGGGGGCCCCCTGGGGCCCCTTCAGGCCAGCTAGGTCTTTGGGTCCTGGCTCCTTCGCTTTGGGAGCCGTCGCTGGACGTTGGGCATGTTGGCCGGAGAGTGCTTCTCGGGCCGCGAACTGCAACCTGGCAGGTACATCCCAGGTTCCCGGCCCAACGAAAGCCCCCAGACCCAAATGGAGAGGGGCTGCTTGGGGGCTCTCTGGGTTCCCTCCAGGCCAGCTAGGTCTTTGGGTCCTGGCTCCTTCGCTTTGGGAGCAGTCGCTCCACGTTTGGCATGTTGGCCGGAGAGTGATTCTCCGGCCGCGAACTGCAACCTGGCAGGTACCTGCCAGGTTCCCGGCCCAACGAAAGCCCCCAGACCCAAATGGAGAGGGGCTGCTTGGGGGCCCCCTGGGGCCCCTTCAGGCCAGCTAGGTCTTTGGGTCCTGGCTCCTTCGCTTTGGGAGCAGTCGCTGGACGTTTAGCATGTTGGCCGGAGAGTGCTTCTCGGGCAGCGAACTGCAACCTGGCAGGTACCTCCCAGGTTCCCGGCCCAACGAAAGCCCCCAGACCCAAATGGAGAGGGGCTGCTTGGGGGCCCCCTGGGGCCCCTTCAGGCCAGCTAGGTCTTTGGGTCCTGGCTCCTTCGCTTTGGGAGCAGTCGCTCCACGTTTGGCATGTTGGCCGGAGAGTGCTTCTTCGGCCGCGAACTGCAACCTGGCAGGTACATCCCAGGTTCCCGGCCCAACGAAAGCCCCCAGACCCAAATGGAGAGGGGCTGCTTGGGGGCCCCCTGGGGCCCCTTCAGGCCAGCTAGGTCTTTGGGTCCTGGCTCCTTCGCTTTGGGAGCAGTCGCTCCACGTTTGGCATGTTGGCCGGAGAGTGCTTCTCCGGCCGCGAACTGCAACCTGGCAGGTACCTGCCAGGTTCCCGGCCCAACGAAAGCCCCCAGACCCAAATGGAGAGGGGCTGCTTGGGGGCCCCCTGGGGCCCCTTCAGGCCAGCTAGGTCTTTGGGTCCTGGCTCCTTCGCTTTGGGAGCAGTCTCTCCACGTTTGGCATGTTGGCCGGAGAGTGCTTCTCCGGCCGCGAACTGCAACCTGGCAGGTACCTGCCAGGTTCCCGGCCCAACGAAAGCCCCCAGACCCAAATGGAGAGGGGCTGCTTGGGGGCCCCCTGGGGCCCCTTCAGGCCAGCTAGGTCTTTGGGTCCTGGCTCCTTCGCTTTGGGAGCAGTCGCTGAACGTTTGGCATGTTGGCCGGAGAGTGCTTCTCGGGCCGCGAACTTCAACCTTGCAGGTACCTCCCAGGTTCCCGGCCCAACGAAAGCCCCTAGACCCAAATGGAGAGGGGCTGCTTGGTGGCCCTCTGGGGGCCCTTCAGGCCAGCTAGGTCTTTGGGTCCTGGCTCCTTCGGTTTGGGAGCTGTTGCTGGACGTTGGGCATGTTGGCCGGAGAGTGCTTCTCGGGCCGCGAACTGCAACCTTGCAGGTACCTCCCAGGTTCCCGGCCCAACGAAAGCCCCCAGACCCAAATGGAGAGGGGCTGCTTGGGGGCCCCCTGGGGCCCCTTCAGGCCAGCTAGGTCTTTGGGTCCTGGCTCCTTCGCTTTGGGAGCAGTCGCTGAACGTTTAGCATGTTGGCCGGAGAGTGCTTCTCGGGCCGCGAACTGCAACCTGGCAGGTACCTGCCAGGTTCCCGGCCCAACGAAAGCCCCCAGACCCAAATGGAGAGGGGCTGCTTGGGGGCCCCCTGGGGCCCCTTCAGGCCAGCTAGGTCTTTGGGTCCTGGCTCCTTCGCTTTGGGAGCAGTCGCTCCACGTTTGGCATGTTGGCCGGAGAGTGCTTCTCGGGCCGCGAACTGCAACCTGGCAGGTACCTCCCAGGTTCCCGGCCCAACGAAAGCCCCCAGGCCCAAATGGAGAGGGGCTGCTTGGGGGCCCCCTGGGGCCCCTTCAGGCCAGCTAGGTCTTTGGGTCCTGGCTCCTTCGCTTTGGGAGCAGTCGCTCCACGTTTGGCATGTTGGCCGGAGAGTGCTTCTCGGGCCGCGAACTGCAACCTGGCAGGTACCTGCCAGGTTCCCGGCCCAACGAAAGCCCCCAGACCCAAATGGAGAGGGGCTGCTTGGGGGCCCCCTGGGGCCCCTTCAGGCCAGCTAGGTCTTTGGGTCCTGGCTCCTTCGCTTTGGGAGCAGTCGCTGGACGTTGGGCATGTTGGCCGGAGAGTGCTTCTCCGGCCGCGAACTGCAACCTGGCAGGTACCTCCCAGGTTCCCGGCCCAACGAAAGCCCCCAGCCCTAAATGGAGAGGGGCTGCTTGGGGGCCCCCTGGGGCCCCTTCAGGCCAGCTAGGTCTTTGGGTCCTGGCTCCTTCGTTTTGGGAGCAGTCGGTGGACGTTGGGCATGTGTGCCGGAGAGTGCTTCTCGGGCCGCGAACTGCAACCTGTCAGGTACCTCCCAGGTTCCCGGCCCAACGAAAGCCCCCAGACCCAAATGGAGAGGGGCTGCTTGGGGGCCCCCTGGGTCCCCTTCAGGCCAGCTAGGTCTTTGGGTCCTGGCTCCTTCGCTTTGGGAGCAGTCGCTGGACGTTGGGCATGTTGGCCGGAGAGTGCTTCTCGGGCCGCGAACTGCAACCTGGCAGGTACCTCCCAGGTTCCCGGCCCAACGAAAGCCCCCAGACCCAAATGGAGAGGGGCTGCTTGGGGGCCCGCTGGGGCCCCTTCAGGCCAGCTAGGTCTTTGGGTCCTGGCTCCTTCGCTTTGGGAGCAGTCGCTGGACGTTGGGCATGTTGGCCGGAGAGTGCTTCTCGGGCCGCGAACTGCAACCTGGCAGGTACCTGCCAGGTTCCCGGCCCAACGAAAGCCCCCAGACCCAAATGAAGAGGGGCTGCTTGGGGGCCCCCTGGGGCCCCTTCAGGCCAGCTAGGTCTTTGTGTCCTGGCTCCTTCGCTTTGGGAGCAGTCGCTGGACGTTGGGCATGTTGGCCGGAGAGTGCTTCTCGGGCCGCGAACTGCAACCTGGCAGGTACCTGCCAGGTTCCCGGCCCAACGAAAGCCCCCAGACCCAAATGGAGAGGGGCTGCTTGGGGGCCCCCTGGGGCCCCTTCAGGCCAGCTAGGTCTTTGGGTCCTGCCTCCTTCGCTTTGGGAGCAGTCGCTCCACGTTTGGCATGTTGGCCGGAGAGTGCTTCTCCGGCCGCGAACTGCAACCTGGCAGGTACCTCCCAGGTTCCCGGCCCAACGAAAGCCCCCAGACCCAAATGGAGAGGGGCTGCTTGGGGGCCCCCTGGGGCCCCTTCAGGCCAGCTAGGTCTTTGGGTCCTGGCTCCTTCGCTTTGGGAGCAGTCGCTCCACGTTTGGCATGTTGGCCGAAGAGTGCTTCTCCGGCCGCAAACTGCAACCTGGCAGGTACCTGCCAGGTTCCCGGCCCAACGAAAGCCCCCAGACCCAAATGGAGAGGGGCTGCTTGGGGGCCCCCTGGGGCCCCTTCAGGCCAGCTAGGTCTTTGGGTCCTGGCTCCTTCGCTTTGGGAGCAGTCGCTCCACGTTTGGCATGTTGGCCGGAGAGTGATTCTCGGTCCGCGAACTGCAACCTGGCAGGTACCTCCCAGGTTCCCGGCCCAACGAAAGCCCCCAGACCCAAATGGAGAGGGGCTGCTTGGGGGCCCCCTGGGGCCCCTTCAGGCCAGCTAGGTCTTTGGGTCCTGGCTCCTTCGCTTTGGGAGCCGTCGCTGGACGTTTGGCATGTTGTCCGGAGAGTTCTGCTCGGGCTGCGAAATGCAACCTGGCAGATACCTCCCAGGTTTCCGGCCCAACGAAAGCCCCCAGACCCAAATGGAGAGGGGCTGCTTGGGGGCCCCCTGGGGCCCCTTCAGGCCAGCTAGGTCTTTGGGTCCTGGCTCCTTCGCTTTGGGAGCAGTCGCTGGACGTTGGGCATGTTGGCCGGAGAGTGCTTCTCCAGCCACGAACTGCAACCTGGCAGGTACCTCCCAGGTTCCCGGCCCAATGAAAGCCCCCAGACCCAAATGGAGAGGGGCTGCTTGGGGGCCCCCTGGGGCCCCTTCAGGCCAGCTAGGTCTTTGGGTCCTGGCTCCTTCGCTTTGGGAGCAGTCGCTGGACGTTGGGCATGTTGGCCGGAGAGTGCTTCTCGGGCCGCGAACTGCAACCTGGCAGGTACCTCCCAGGTTCCCGGCCCAACGAAAGCCCCCAGACCCAAATGGAGAGGGGCTGCTTGGGGGCCCCCTGGGGCCCCTTCAGGCCAGCTAGGTCTTTGGGTCCTGGCTCCTTCGCTTTGGGAGCAGTCGCTCCACGTTTGGCATGTTGGCCGGAGAGTGCTTCTCGGGCCGCGAACTGCAACCTGGCAGGTACCTGCCAGGTTCCCGACACAACGAAAGCCCCCAGACCCAAATGGAGATGGGCTGCTTGGGGGCCCCCTGGGGCCCCTTCAGGCCAGCTAGGTCTTTGGGTCCTGGCTCCTTCGCTTTGGGAGCAGTCGCTGAACGTTTAGCATGTTGGCCGGAGAGTGCTTCTCGGGCCGCGAACTGCAACCTGGCAGGTACATCCCAGGTTTCCGGCCCAACGAAAGCCCCCAGACCCAAATGGAGAGGGGCTGCTTGGGGGCCCCCTGGGGCCCCTTCAGGCCAGCTAGGTCTTTGGGTCCTGGCTCCTTCGCTTTGGGAGCAGTCGCTGGACGTTGGGCATGTTGGCCGGAGAGTGCTTCTCCAGCCACGAACTGCAACCTGGCAGGTATCTCCCAGGTTCCCGGCCCAACGAAAGCCCCCAGACCCAAATGGAGAGGGGCTGCTTGGGGGCCCCCTGGGGCCCCTTCAGGCCAGCTAGGTCTTTGGGTCCTGGCTCCTTCGCTTTGGGAGCAGTCGCTGGACGTTGGGCATGTTGGCCGGAGAGTGCTTCTCGGGCCGCGAACTGCAACCTGGCAGGTACCTCCCAGGTTCCCGGCCAAACGAAAGCCCCCAGACCCAAATGGAGAGGGGCTGCTTGGGGGCCCTCTGGGGCCCCTTCAGGCCAGCTTGCTCTTTGGGTCCTGGCTCCTTCGCTTTGGGAGCAGTCGCTGGACGTTGGGCATGTTGGCCGGAGAGTGCTTCTCCGGCCGCGAACTGCAACCTGGCAGGTACCTGCCAGGTTCCCGGCCCAACGAAAGCTCCCAGACCCAAATGGAGAGGGGCTGCTTGGGGGCCCCCTGGGGCCCCTTCAGGCCAGCTAGGTCTTTGGGTCCTGGCTCCTTCGCTTTGGGAGCAGTCGCTCCACGTTTGGCATGTTGGCCGGAGAGTGCTTCTCGGGCCGCGAACTGCAACCTGGCAGGTACCTCCCAGGTTCCCGGCCCAACGAAAGCCCCCAGACCCAAATGGAGAGGGGCTGCTTGGGGGCCCCCTGGGGCCCCTTCAGGCCAGCTAGGTCTTTGGGTCCTGGCTCCTTCGCTTTGGGAGCAGTCGCTACACGTTTGGCATGTTGGCCGGAGAGTGCTTCTCCGGCCGCAAACTGCAACCTGGCAGGTACCTCCCAGGTTCCCGGCCCAACGAAAGCCCCCAGACCCAAATGGAGAGGGGCTGCTTGGGGGCCCCCTGGGGCCCCTTCAGGCCAGCTAGGTCTTTGGGTCCTGCCTCCTTCGCTTTGGGAGCAGTCGCTCCACGTTTGGCATGTTGGCCGGAGAGTGATTCTCGGGCCGCGAACTGCAATCTGTCAGGTACCTCCCAGGTTCCCGGCCCAACGAAAGCCCCCAGACCCAAATGGAGAGGGGCTGCTTGGGGGCCCCCTGGGGCCCCTTCAGGCCAGCTAGGTCTTTGGGTCCTGGCTCCTTCGCTTTGGGAGCCGTCGCTGGACGTTTGGCATGTTGGCCGGAGAGTGCTTCTCGGGCTGCGAACTGCAACCTGGCAGGTACATCCCAGGTTTCCGGCCCAACGAAAGCCCCCAGACCCAAATGGAGAGGGGCTGCTTGGGGGCCCCCTGGGGCCCCTTCAGGCCAGCTAGGTCTTTGGGTCCTGGCTCCTTCGCTTTGGGAGCAGTCGCTGGACGTTGGGCATGTTGGCCGGAGAGTGCTTCTCCAGCCACGAACTGCAACCTGGCAGGTACCTGCCAGGTTCCCGGCCCAACGAAAGCCCCCAGACCCAAATGGAGAGGGGCTGCTTGGGGGCCACCTGGGGCCCCTTCAGGCCAGCTAGGTCTTTGGGTCCTGGCTCCTTCGCTTTGGGAGCAGTCGCTGGACGTTGGGCATGTTGGCCGGAGAGTGCTTCTCGGGCCGCGAACTGCAACCTGGCAGGTACCTCCCAGGTTCCCGGCCCAACGAAAGCCCCCAGACCCAAATGGAGAGGGGCTGCTTGGGGGCCCCCTGGGGCCCCTTCAGGCCAGCTAGGTCTTTGGGTCCTGGCTCCTTCGCTTTGGGAGCAGTCGCTGGACGTTGGCATGTTGGCCGGAGAGTGCTTCTCGGGCCGCGAACTGCAACCTGGCAGGTACCTGCCAGGTTCCCGACACAACGAAAGCCCCCAGACCCAAATGGAGAGGGGCTGCTTGGGGGCCCCCTGGGGCCCCTTCAGGCCAGCTAGGTCTTTGGGTCCTGGCTCCTTCGCTTTGGGAGCAGTCGCTGAACGTTTAGCATGTTGGCCGGAGAGTGCTTCTCGGGCCGCGAACTGCAACCTGGCAGGTACATCCCAGGTTCCCGGCCCAACGAAAGCCCCCAGACCCAAATGGAGAGGGGCTGCTTGGGGGCCCCCTGGGGCCCCTTCAGGCCAGCTAGGTCTTTGGGTCCTGGCTCCTTCGCTTTGGGAGCAGTCGCTGGACGTTGGGCATGTTGGCCGGAGAGTGCTTCTCGGGCCGCGAACTGCAACCTGGCAGGTACCTGCCAGGTTCCCGACACAACGAAAGCCCCCAGACCCAAATGGAGAGGGGCTGCTTGGGGGCCCCCTGGGGCCCCTTCAGGCCAGCTAGGTCTTTGGGTCCTGGCTCCTTCGCTTTGGGAGCAGTCGCTGAACGTTTAGCATGTTGGCCGGAGAGTGCTTCTCCGGCCGCAAACTGCAACCTGGCAGGTACCTGCCAGGTTCCCGGCCCAACGAAAGCCCCCAGGCCCAAATGGAGAGGGGCTGCTTGGGGGCCCCCTGGGGCCCCTTCAGGCCAGCTAGGTCTTTGGGTCCTGGCTCCTTCGCTTTGGGAGCAGTCGCTCCACGTTTGGCATGTTGGCCGGAGAGTGATTCTCGGGCCGCGAACTGCAATCTGTCAGGTACCTCCCAGGTTCCCGGCCCAACGAAAGCCCCCAGACCCAAATGGAGAGGGGCTGCTTGGGGGCCACCTGGGGCCCCTTCAGGCCAGCTAGGTCTTTGGGTCCTGGCTCCTTCGCTTTGGGAGCAGTCGCTGGACGTTTGGCATGTTGGCCGGAGAGTGATTCTCGGGCTGCGAACTTCAACCTGGCAGGTACATCCCAGGTTCCCGGCCCAACGAAAGCCCCCAGACCCAAATGGAGAGGGGCTGCTTGGGGGACCCCTGGGGCCCCTTCAGGCCAGCTAGGTCTTTGGGTCCTGGCTCCTTCGCTTTGGGAGCAGTCGCTGGACGTTGGGCATGTTGGCCGGAGAGTGCTTCTCCAGCCACGAACTGCAACCTGGCAGGTATCTCCCAGGTTCCCAGCCCAACGAAAGCCCCCAGACCCAAATGGAGAGGGGCTGCTTGGGGGCCCCCTGGGGCCCCTTCAGGCCAGCTAGGTCTTTGGGTCCTGGCTCCTTCGCTTTGGGAGCAGTCGCTCCACGTTTGGCATGTTGGCCGGAGAGTGCTTCTCGGGCCGCGAACTGCAACCTGGCAGGTACCTCCCAGGTTCCCGGCCCAACGAAAGCCCCCAGACCCAAATGGAGAGGGGCTGCTTGGGGGCCCTCTGGGGCCCCTTCAGGCCAGCTAGGTCTTTGGGTCCTGGCTCCTTCGCTTTGGGAGCAGTCGCTGGACGTTGGGCATGTTGGCCGGAGAGTGCTTCTCCGGCCGCGAACTGCAACCTGGCAGGTACCTGCCAGGTTCCCGGCCCAACGAAAGCTCCCAGACCCAAATGGAGAGGGGCTGCTTGGGGGCCCCCTGGGGCCCCTTCAGGCCAGCTAGGTCTTTGGGTCCTGGCTCCTTCGCTTTGGGAGCAGTCGCTGGACGTTTGGCATGTTGGCCGGAGAGTGCTTCTCGGGCCGCGAACTGCAACCTGGCAGGTACCTCCCAGGTTCCCGGCCCAACGAAAGCCCCCAGACCCAAATGGAGAGGGGCTGCTTGGGGGCCCCCTGGGGCCCCTTCAGGCCAGCTAGGTCTTTGGGTCCTGGCTCCTTCGCTTTGGGAGCAGTCGCTGGACGTTGGCATGTTGGCCGGAGAGTGCTGCTCGGGCCGCGAACTGCAACCTGGCAGGTACCTGCCAGGTTCCCGACACAACGAAAGCCCCCAGACCCAAATGGAGAGGGGCTGCTTGGGGGCCCCCTGGGGCCCCTTCAGGCCAGCTAGGTCTTTGGGTCCTGGCTCCTTCGCTTTGGGAGCAGTCGCTGAACGTTTAGCATGTTGGCCGGAGAGTGCTTCTCGGGCCGCGAACTGCAACCTGGCAGGTACATCCCAGGTTCCCGGCCCAACGAAAGCCCCCAGACCCAAATGGAGAGGGGCTGCTTGGGGGCCCCCTGGGGCCCCTTCAGGCCAGCTAGGTCTTTGGGTCCTGGCTCCTTCGCTTTGGGAGCAGTCGCTGGACGTTTGGCATGTTGGCCGGAGAGTGCTTCTCGGGCCGCGAACTGCAACCTGGCAGGTACCTGCCAGGTTCCCGGCCCAACGAAAGCCCCCAGACCCAAATGGAGAGGGGCTGCTTGGGGGCCACCTGGGGCCCCTTCAGGCCAGCTAGGTCTTTGGGTCCTGGCTCCTTCGCTTTGGGAGCAGTCGCTCCACGTTTGGCATGTTGGCCGGAGAGTGCTTCTCGGGCCGCGAACTGCAACCTGGCAGGTACCTCCCAGGTTCCCGGCCCAACGAAAGCCCCCAGACCCAAATGGAGAGGGGCTGCTTGGGGGCCCCCTGGGGCCCCTTCAGGCCAGCTAGGTCTTTGGGTCCTGGCTCCTTCGCTTTGGGAGCAGTCGCTCCACGTTTGGCATGTTGGCCGGAGAGTGCTTCTCCGGCCGCAAACTGCAACCTGGCAGGTACCTCCCAGGTTCCCGGCCCAACGAAAGCCCCCAGACCCAAATGGAGAGGGGCTGCTTGGGGGCCCCCTGGGGCCCCTTCAGGCCAGCTAGGTCTTTGGGTCCTGGCTCCTTCGCTTTGGGAGCAGTCGCTCCACGTTTGGCATGTTGGCCGGAGAGTGATTCTCGGGCCGCGAACTGCAATCTGTCAGGTACCTCCCAGGTTCCCGGCCCAACGAAAGCCCCCAGACCCAAATGGAGAGGGGCTGCTTGGGGGCCCCCTGGGGCCCCTTCAGGCCAGCTAGGTCTTTGGGTCCTGGCTCCTTCGCTTTGGGAGCCGTCGCTGGACGTTTGGCATGTTGGCCGGAGAGTGCTGCTCGGGCTGCGAACTGCAACCTGGCAGGTACATCCCAGGTTTCCGGCCCAACGAAAGCCCCCAGACCCAAATGGAGAGGGGCTGCTTGGGGGCCCCCTGGGGCCCCTTCAGGCCAGCTAGGTCTTTGGGTCCTGGCTCCTTCGCTTTGGGAGCAGTCGCTGGACGTTGGGCATGTTGGCCGGAGAGTGCTTCTCCAGCCACGAACTGCAACCTGGCAGGTACCTGCCAGGTTCCCGGCCCAATGAAAGCCCCCAGACCCAAATGGAGAGGGGCTGCTTGGGGGCCCCCTGGGGCCCCTTCAGGCCAGCTAGGTCTTTGGGTCCTGGCTCCTTCGCTTTGGGAGCAGTCGCTGGACGTTTGGCATGTTGGCCGGAGAGTGCTTCTCGGGCCGCGAACTGCAACCTGGCAGGTACCTGCCAGGTTCCCGGCCCAACGAAAGCCCCCAGACCCAAATGGAGAGGGGCTGCTTGGGGGCCCCCTGGGGCCCCTTCAGGCCAGCTAGGTCTTTGGGTCCTGGCTCCTTCGCTTTGGGAGCAGTCGCTGGACGTTGGCATGTTGGCCGGAGAGTGCTTCTCGGGCCGCGAACTGAAACCTGGCAGGTACCTGCCAGGTTCCCGACACAACGAAAGCCCCCAGACCCAAATGGAGAGGGGCTGCTTGGGGGCCCCCTGGGGCCCCTTCAGGCCAGCTAGGTCTTTGGGTCCTGGCTCCTTCGCTTTGGGAGCAGTCGCTGAACGTTTAGCATGTTGGCCGGAGAGTGCTTCTCGGGCCGCGAACTGCAACCTGGCAGGTACCTGCCAGGTTCCCGGCCCAACGAAAGCCCCCAGACCCAAATGGAGAGGGGCTGCTTGGGGGCCCCCTGGGGCCCCTTCAGGCCAGCTAGGTCTTTGGGTCCTGGCTCCTTCGCTTTGGGAGCAGTCGCTGAACGTTTAGCATGTTGGCCGGAGAGTGCTTCTCGGGCCGCGAACTGCAACCTGGCAGGTACATCCCAGGTTCCCGGCCCAACGAAAGCCCCCAGACCCAAATGGAGAGGGGCTGCTTGGGGGCCCCCTGGGGCCCCTTCAGGCCAGCTAGGTCTTTGGGTCCTGGCTCCTTCGCTTTGGGAGCAGTCGCTGGACGTTTGGCATGTTGGCCGGAGAGTGCTTCTCGGGCCGCGAACTGCAACCTGGCAGGTACCTGCCAGGTTCCCGGCCCAACGAAAGCCCCCAGACCCAAATGGAGAGGGGCTGCTTGGGGGCCACCTGGGGCCCCTTCAGGCCAGCTAGGTCTTTGGGTCCTGGCTCCTTCGCTTTGGGAGCAGTCGCTCCACGTTTGGCATGTTGGCCGGAGAGTGCTTCTCGGGCCGCGAACTGCAACCTGGCAGGTACCTCCCAGGTTCCCGGCCCAACGAAAGCCCCCAGACCCAAATGGAGAGGGGCTGCTTGGGGGCCCCCTGGGGCCCCTTCAGGCCAGCTAGGTCTTTGGGTCCTGGCTCCTTCGCTTTGGGAGCAGTCGCTCCACGTTTGGCATGTTGGCCGGAGAGTGCTTCTCCGGCCGCAAACTGCAACCTGGCAGGTACCTCCCAGGTTCCCGGCCCAACGAAAGCCCCCAGACCCAAATGGAGAGGGGCTGCTTGGGGGCCCCCTGGGGCCCCTTCAGGCCAGCTAGGTCTTTGGGTCCTGGCTCCTTCGCTTTGGGAGCAGTCGCTCCACGTTTGGCATGTTGGCCGGAGAGTGATTCTCGGGCCGCGAACTGCAATCTGTCAGGTACCTCCCAGGTTCCCGGCCCAACGAAAGCCCCCAGACCCAAATGGAGAGGGGCTGCTTGGGGGCCCCCTGGGGCCCCTTCAGGCCAGCTAGGTCTTTGGGTCCTGGCTCCTTCGCTTTGGGAGCCGTCGCTGGACGTTTGGCATGTTGGCCGGAGAGTGCTGCTCGGGCTGCGAACTGCAACCTGGCAGGTACATCCCAGGTTTCCGGCCCAACGAAAGCCCCCAGACCCAAATGGAGAGGGGCTGCTTGGGGGCCCCCTGGGGCCCCTTCAGGCCAGCTAGGTCTTTGGGTCCTGGCTCCTTCGCTTTGGGAGCAGTCGCTGGACGTTGGGCATGTTGGCCGGAGAGTGCTTCTCCAGCCACGAACTGCAACCTGGCAGGTACCTGCCAGGTTCCCGGCCCAATGAAAGCCCCCAGACCCAAATGGAGAGGGGCTGCTTGGGGGCCCCCTGGGGCCCCTTCAGGCCAGCTAGGTCTTTGGGTCCTGGCTCCTTCGCTTTGGGAGCAGTCGCTGGACGTTTGGCATGTTGGCCGGAGAGTGCTTCTCGGGCCGCGAACTGCAACCTGGCAGGTACCTGCCAGGTTCCCGGCCCAACGAAAGCCCCCAGACCCAAATGGAGAGGGGCTGCTTGGGGGCCCCCTGGGGCCCCTTCAGGCCAGCTAGGTCTTTGGGTCCTGGCTCCTTCGCTTTGGGAGCAGTCGCTGGACGTTGGCATGTTGGCCGGAGAGTGCTTCTCGGGCCGCGAACTGAAACCTGGCAGGTACCTGCCAGGTTCCCGACACAACGAAAGCCCCCAGACCCAAATGGAGAGGGGCTGCTTGGGGGCCCCCTGGGGCCCCTTCAGGCCAGCTAGGTCTTTGGGTCCTGGCTCCTTCGCTTTGGGAGCAGTCGCTGAACGTTTAGCATGTTGGCCGGAGAGTGCTTCTCGGGCCGCGAACTGCAACCTGGCAGGTACCTGCCAGGTTCCCGGCCCAACGAAAGCCCCCAGACCCAAATGGAGAGGGGCTGCTTGGGGGCCCCCTGGGGCCCCTTCAGGCCAGCTAGGTCTTTGGGTCCTGGCTCCTTCGCTTTGGGAGCAGTCGCTGGACGTTGGGCATGTTGGCCGGAGAGTGCTTCTCGGGCCGCGAACTTCAACCTGGCAGGTACCTGCCAGGTTCCCGACACAACGAAAGCCCCCAGACCCAAATGGAGAGGGGCTGCTTGGGGGCCCCCTGGGGCCCCTTCAGGCCAGCTAGGTCTTTGGGTCCTGGCTCCTTCGCTTTGGGAGCAGTCGCTGAACGTTTAGCATGTTGGCCGGAGAGTGCTTCTCGGGCCGCGAACTGCAACCTGGCAGGTACCTCCCAGGTTCCCGGCCCAACGAAAGCCCCCAGACCCAAATGGAGAGGGGCTGCTTGGGGGCCCCCTGGGGCCCCTTCAGGCCAGCTAGGTCTTTGGGTCCTGGCTCCTTCGCTTTGGGAGCAGTCGCTCCACGTTTGGCATGTTGGCCGGAGAGTGCTTCTCGGGCCGCGAACTGCAACCTGGCAGGTACCTCCCAGGTTCCCGGCCCAACGAAAGCCCCCAGACCCAAATGGAGAGGGGCTGCTTGGGGGCCCCCTGGGGCCCCTTCAGGCCAGCTAGGTCTTTGGGTCCTGGCTCCTTCGCTTTGGGAGCAGTCGCTCCACGTTTGGCATGTTGGCCGGAGAGTGCTTCTCCGGCCGCAAACTGCAACCTGGCAGGTACCTCCCAGGTTCCCGGCCCAACGAAAGCCCCCAGTCCCAAATGGAGAGGGGCTGCTTGGGGGCCCCCTGGGGCCCCTTCAGGCCAGCTAGGTCTTTGGGTCCTGGCTCCTTCGCTTTGGGAGCAGTCGCTCCACGTTTGGCATGTTGGCCGGAGAGTGATTCTCGGGCCGCGAACTGCAATCTGTCAGGTACCTCCCAGGTTCCCGGCCCAACGAAAGCCCCCAGACCCAAATGGAGAGGGGCTGCTTGGGGGCCACCTGGGGCCCCTTCAGGCCAGCTAGGTCTTTGGGTCCTGGCTCCTTCGCTTTGGGAGCAGTCGCTGGACGTTTGGCATGTTGGCCGGAGAGTGCTGCTCGGGCTGCGAACTGCAACCTGGCAGGTACATCCCAGGTTCCCGGCCCAACGAAAGCCCCCAGACCCAAATTGAGAGGGGCTGCTTGGGGGCCCCCTGGGGCCCCTTCAGGCCAGCTAGGTCTTTGGGTCCTGGCTCCTTCGCTTTGGGAGCAGTCGCTGGACGTTTGGCATGTTGGCCGGAGAGTGCTTCTCAAGCCACGAACTGCAACCTGGCAGGTATCTCCCAGGTTCCCGGCCCAACGAAAGCCCCCAGACCCAAATGGAGAGGGGCTGCTTGGGGGCCCCCTGGGGCCCCTTCAGGCCAGCTAGGTCTTTGGGTCCTGGCTCCTTCGCTTTGGGAGCAGTCGCTCCACGTTTGGCATGTTGGCCGGAGAGTGATTCTCCGGCCGCGAACTGCAACCTGGCAGGTACCTCCCAGGTTCCCGGCCCAACGAAAGCCCCCAGACACAAATGGAGAGGGGCTGCTTGGGGGCCCCCTGGGGCCCCTTCAGGCCAGCTAGGTCTTTGGGTCCTGGCTCCTTCGCTTTGGGAGCAGTCGCTCCACGTTTGGCATGTTGGCCGGAGAGTGCTTCTCGGGCCGCGAACTGCAACCTGGCAGGTACCTCCCAGGTCCCCGGCCCAACGAAAGCCCCCAGACCCAAATGGAGAGGGGCTGCTTGGGGGCCCCCTGGGGCCCCTTCAGGCCAGCTAGGTCTTTGGGTCCTGGCTCCTTCGCTTTGGGAGCAGTCGCTGGACGTTGGGCATGTTGGCCGGAGAGTGCTTCTCGGGACGCGAACTGCAACCTGGCAGGTACCTCCCAGGTTCCCGGCCCAACGAAAGCCCCCAGACCCAAATGGAGAGGGGCTGCTTGGGGGCCCCCTGGGGCCCCTTCAGGCCAGCTAGGTCTTTGGGTCCTGGCTCCTTCGCTTTGGGAGCAGTCGCTGGACGTTTGGCATGTTGGCCGGAGAGTGCTTCTCCGGCCGCGAACTGCAACCTGGCAGGTACCTGCCAGGTTCCCGGCCCAACGAAAGCCCCCAGGCCCAAATGGAGAGGGGCTGCTTGGGGGCCCCCTGGGGCCCCTTCAGGCCAGCTAGGTCTTTGGGTCCTGGCTCCTTCGCTTTGGGAGCAGTCGCTCCACGTTTGGCATGTTGGCCGGAGAGTGCTTCTCGGGCCGCGAACTGCAATCTGTCAGGTACCTGCCAGGTTCCCGGCCCAACGAAAGCCCCCAGACCCAAATGGAGAGGGGCTGCTTGGGGGCCCCCTGGGGCCCCTTCAGGCCAGCTAGGTCTTTGGGTCCTGGCTCCTTCGCTTTGGGAGCCGTCGCTGGACGTTTGGCATGTTGGCCGGAGAGTGCTGCTCGGGCCGCGAACTTCAACCTGGCAGGTACATCCCAGGTTCCCGGCCCAACGAAAGCCCCCAGACCCAAATGGAGAGGGGCTGCTTGGGGGCCCCCTGGGGCCCCTTCAGGCCAGCTAGGTCTTTGGGTCCTGGCTCCTTCGCTTTGGGAGCAGTCGCTGGACGTTGGGCATGTTGGCCGGAGAGTGCTTCTCGGGCCGCGAACTGCAACCTGGCAGGTACCTGCCAGGTTCCCGGCCCAACGAAAGCCCCCAGACCCAAATGGAGAGGGGCTGCTTGGGGGCCCCCTGGGGCCCCTTCAGGCCAGCTAGGTCTTTGGGTCCTGGCTCCTTCGCTTTGGGAGCTGTCGCTACACGTTTGGCATGTTGGCCGGAGAGTGCTTCTCGGGCCGCGAACTGCAACCTGGCAGGTACCTGCCAGGTTCCCGGCCCAACGAAAGCCCCCAGACCCAAATGGAGAGGGGCTGCTTGGGGGCCCCCTGGGGCCCCTTCAGGCCAGCTAGGTCTTTGGGTCCTGGCTCCTTCGCTTTGGGAGCAGTCGCTGGGCGTTGGGCATGTTGGCCGGAGAGTGCTTCTCGGGACGCGAACTGCAACCTGGCAGGTACCTGCCAGGTTCCCGGCCCAACGAAAGCCCCCAGACACAAATGGAGAGGGGCTGCTTGGTGGCCCCCTGGGGCCCCTTCAGGCCAGCTAGGTCTTTGGGTCCTGGCTCCTTCGCTTTGGGAGCAGTCGCTCCACGTTTGGCATGTTGGCCGGAGAGTGCTTCTCCGGCCGCGAACTGCAACCTGGCAGGTACCTGCCAGGTTCCCGGCCCAACGAAAGCTCCCAGGCCCAAATGGAGAGGGGCTGCTTGGGGGCCCCCTGGGGCCCCTTCAGGCCAGCTAGGTCTTTGGGTCCTGGCTCCTTCGCTTTGGGAGCAGTCGCTCCACGTTTGGCATGTTGGCCGGAGAGTGCTTCTCGGGCCGCGAACTGCAATCTGTCAGGTACCTGCCACGTTCCCGGCCCAACGAAAGCCCCCAGACCCAAATGGAGAGGGGCTGCTTGGGGGCCACCTGGGGCCCCTTCAGGCCAGCTAGGTCTTTGGGTCCTGGCTCCTTCGCTTTGGGAGCCGTCGCTGGACGTTTGGCATGTTGGCCGGAGAGTGCTGCTCGGGCCGCGAACTGCAACCTGGCAGGTACATCCCAGGTTCCCGGCCCAACGAAAGCCCCCAGACCCAAATGGAGAGGGGCTGCTTGGGGGCCCCCTGGGGCCCCTTCAGGCCAGCTAGGTCTTTGGGTCCTGGCTCCTTCACTTTGGGAGCAGTCGCTGGACGTTGGGCATGTTGGCCGGAGAGTGCTTCTCGGGCCGCGAACTGCAACCTGGCAGGTACCTGCCAGGTTCCCGGCCCAACGAAAGCCCCCAGACCCAAATGGAGAGGGGCTGCTTGGGGGCCCCCTGGGGCCCCTTCAGTCCAGCTAGTTCTTTGGGTCCTGGCTCCTTCGCTTTGGGAGCAGTCGCTCCACGTTTGGCATGTTGGCCGGAGAGTGCTTCTCCGGCCGCGAACTGCAACCTGGCAGGTACCTCCCAGGTTCCCGGCCCAACGAAAGCCCCCAGACCCAAATGGAGAGGGGCTGCTTGGGGGCCCCCTGGGGCCCCTTCAGGCCAGCTAGGTCTTTGGGTCCTGGCTCCTTCGCTTTGGGAGCAGTCGCTGAACGTTTAGCATGTTGGCCGGAGAGTGCTTCTCCGGCCGCAAACTGCAACCTGGCAGGTACCTGCCAGGTTCCCGGCCCAACGAAAGCCCCCAGGCCCAAATGGAGAGGGGCTGCTTGGGGGCCCCCTGGGGCCCCTTCAGGCCAGCTAGGTCTTTGGGTCCTGGCTCCTTCGCTTTGGGAGCAGTCGCTCCACGTTTGGCATGTTGGCCGGAGAGTGATTCTCGGGCCGCGAACTGCAAGCTGTCAGGTACCTCCCAGGTTCCCGGCCCAACGAAAGCCCCCAGACCCAAATGGAGAGGGGCTGCTTGGGGGCCACCTGGGGCCCCTTCAGGCCAGCTAGGTCTTTGGGTCCTGGCTCCTTCGCTTTGGGAGCAGTCGCTGGACGTTTGGCATGTTGGCCGGAGAGTGCTGCTCGGGCTGCGAACTTCAACCTGGCAGGTACATCCCAGGTTCCCGGCCCAACGAAAGCCCCCAGACCCAAATTGAGAGGGGCTGCTTGGGGGACCCCTGGGGCCCCTTCAGGCCAGCTAGGTCTTTGGGTCCTGGCTCCTTCGCTTTGGGAGCAGTCGCTGGACGTTTGGCATGTTGGCCGGAGAGTGCTTCTCGGGCCGCGAACTGCAACCTGGCAGGTACCTCCCAGGTTCCCGGCCCAACGAAAGCCCCCAGACCCAAATGGAGAGGGGCTGCTTGGGGGCCCCCTGGGGCCCCTTCAGGCCAGCTAGGTCTTTGGGTCCTGGCTCCTTCGCTTTGGGAGCAGTCGCTGGACGTTGGCATGTTGGCCGGAGAGTGCTGCTCGGGCCGCGAACTGCAACCTGGCAGGTACCTGCCAGGTTCCCGACACAACGAAAGCCCCCAGACCCAAATGGAGAGGGGCTGCTTGGGGGCCCCCTGGGGCCCCTTCAGGCCAGCTAGGTCTTTGGGTCCTGGCTCCTTCGCTTTGGGAGCAGTCGCTGAACGTTTAGCATGTTGGCCGGAGAGTGCTTCTCGGGCCGCGAACTGCAACCTGGCAGGTACATCCCAGGTTCCCGGCCCAACGAAAGCCCCCAGACCCAAATGGAGAGGGGCTGCTTGGGGGCCCCCTGGGGCCCCTTCAGGCCAGCTAGGTCTTTGGGTCCTGGCTCCTTCGCTTTGGGAGCAGTCGCTGGACGTTTGGCATGTTGGCCGGAGAGTGCTTCTCGGGCCGCGAACTGCAACCTGGCAGGTACCTGCCAGGTTCCCGGCCCAACGAAAGCCCCCAGACCCAAATGGAGAGGGGCTGCTTGGGGGCCACCTGGGGCCCCTTCAGGCCAGCTAGGTCTTTGGGTCCTGGCTCCTTCGCTTTGGGAGCAGTCGCTCCACGTTTGGCATGTTGGCCGGAGAGTGCTTCTCGGGCCGCGAACTGCAACCTGGCAGGTACCTCCCAGGTTCCCGGCCCAACGAAAGCCCCCAGACCCAAATGGAGAGGGGCTGCTTGGGGGCCCCCTGGGGCCCCTTCAGGCCAGCTAGGTCTTTGGGTCCTGGCTCCTTCGCTTTGGGAGCAGTCGCTCCACGTTTGGCATGTTGGCCGGAGAGTGCTTCTCCGGCCGCAAACTGCAACCTGGCAGGTACCTCCCAGGTTCCCGGCCCAACGAAAGCCCCCAGACCCAAATGGAGAGGGGCTGCTTGGGGGCCCCCTGGGGCCCCTTCAGGCCAGCTAGGTCTTTGGGTCCTGGCTCCTTCGCTTTGGGAGCAGTCGCTCCACGTTTGGCATGTTGGCCGGAGAGTGATTCTCGGGCCGCGAACTGCAATCTGTCAGGTACCTCCCAGGTTCCCGGCCCAACGAAAGCCCCCAGACCCAAATGGAGAGGGGCTGCTTGGGGGCCCCCTGGGGCCCCTTCAGGCCAGCTAGGTCTTTGGGTCCTGGCTCCTTCGCTTTGGGAGCCGTCGCTGGACGTTTGGCATGTTGGCCGGAGAGTGCTGCTCGGGCTGCGAACTGCAACCTGGCAGGTACATCCCAGGTTTCCGGCCCAACGAAAGCCCCCAGACCCAAATGGAGAGGGGCTGCTTGGGGGCCCCCTGGGGCCCCTTCAGGCCAGCTAGGTCTTTGGGTCCTGGCTCCTTCGCTTTGGGAGCAGTCGCTGGACGTTGGGCATGTTGGCCGGAGAGTGCTTCTCCAGCCACGAACTGCAACCTGGCAGGTACCTGCCAGGTTCCCGGCCCAATGAAAGCCCCCAGACCCAAATGGAGAGGGGCTGCTTGGGGGCCCCCTGGGGCCCCTTCAGGCCAGCTAGGTCTTTGGGTCCTGGCTCCTTCGCTTTGGGAGCAGTCGCTGGACGTTTGGCATGTTGGCCGGAGAGTGCTTCTCGGGCCGCGAACTGCAACCTGGCAGGTACCTGCCAGGTTCCCGGCCCAACGAAAGCCCCCAGACCCAAATGGAGAGGGGCTGCTTGGGGGCCCCCTGGGGCCCCTTCAGGCCAGCTAGGTCTTTGGGTCCTGGCTCCTTCGCTTTGGGAGCAGTCGCTGGACGTTGGCATGTTGGCCGGAGAGTGCTTCTCGGGCCGCGAACTGAAACCTGGCAGGTACCTGCCAGGTTCCCGACACAACGAAAGCCCCCAGACCCAAATGGAGAGGGGCTGCTTGGGGGCCCCCTGGGGCCCCTTCAGGCCAGCTAGGTCTTTGGGTCCTGGCTCCTTCGCTTTGGGAGCAGTCGCTGAACGTTTAGCATGTTGGCCGGAGAGTGCTTCTCGGGCCGCGAACTGCAACCTGGCAGGTACCTGCCAGGTTCCCGGCCCAACGAAAGCCCCCAGACCCAAATGGAGAGGGGCTGCTTGGGGGCCCCCTGGGGCCCCTTCAGGCCAGCTAGGTCTTTGGGTCCTGGCTCCTTCGCTTTGGGAGCAGTCGCTGAACGTTTAGCATGTTGGCCGGAGAGTGCTTCTCGGGCCGCGAACTGCAACCTGGCAGGTACATCCCAGGTTCCCGGCCCAACGAAAGCCCCCAGACCCAAATGGAGAGGGGCTGCTTGGGGGCCCCCTGGGGCCCCTTCAGGCCAGCTAGGTCTTTGGGTCCTGGCTCCTTCGCTTTGGGAGCAGTCGCTGGACGTTTGGCATGTTGGCCGGAGAGTGCTTCTCGGGCCGCGAACTGCAACCTGGCAGGTACCTGCCAGGTTCCCGGCCCAACGAAAGCCCCCAGACCCAAATGGAGAGGGGCTGCTTGGGGGCCACCTGGGGCCCCTTCAGGCCAGCTAGGTCTTTGGGTCCTGGCTCCTTCGCTTTGGGAGCAGTCGCTCCACGTTTGGCATGTTGGCCGGAGAGTGCTTCTCGGGCCGCGAACTGCAACCTGGCAGGTACCTCCCAGGTTCCCGGCCCAACGAAAGCCCCCAGACCCAAATGGAGAGGGGCTGCTTGGGGGCCCCCTGGGGCCCCTTCAGGCCAGCTAGGTCTTTGGGTCCTGGCTCCTTCGCTTTGGGAGCAGTCGCTCCACGTTTGGCATGTTGGCCGGAGAGTGCTTCTCCGGCCGCAAACTGCAACCTGGCAGGTACCTCCCAGGTTCCCGGCCCAACGAAAGCCCCCAGACCCAAATGGAGAGGGGCTGCTTGGGGGCCCCCTGGGGCCCCTTCAGGCCAGCTAGGTCTTTGGGTCCTGGCTCCTTCGCTTTGGGAGCAGTCGCTCCACGTTTGGCATGTTGGCCGGAGAGTGATTCTCGGGCCGCGAACTGCAATCTGTCAGGTACCTCCCAGGTTCCCGGCCCAACGAAAGCCCCCAGACCCAAATGGAGAGGGGCTGCTTGGGGGCCCCCTGGGGCCCCTTCAGGCCAGCTAGGTCTTTGGGTCCTGGCTCCTTCGCTTTGGGAGCCGTCGCTGGACGTTTGGCATGTTGGCCGGAGAGTGCTGCTCGGGCTGCGAACTGCAACCTGGCAGGTACATCCCAGGTTTCCGGCCCAACGAAAGCCCCCAGACCCAAATGGAGAGGGGCTGCTTGGGGGCCCCCTGGGGCCCCTTCAGGCCAGCTAGGTCTTTGGGTTCTGGCTCCTTCGCTTTGGGAGCAGTCGCTGGACGTTGGGCATGTTGGCCGGAGAGTGCTTCTCCAGCCACGAACTGCAACCTGGCAGGTACCTGCCAGGTTCCCGGCCCAATGAAAGCCCCCAGACCCAAATGGAGAGGGGCTGCTTGGGGGCCCCCTGGGGCCCCTTCAGGCCAGCTAGGTCTTTGGGTCCTGGCTCCTTCGCTTTGGGAGCAGTCGCTGGACGTTTGGCATGTTGGCCGGAGAGTGCTTCTCGGGCCGCGAACTGCAACCTGGCAGGTACCTGCCAGGTTCCCGGCCCAACGAAAGCCCCCAGACCCAAATGGAGAGGGGCTGCTTGGGGGCCCCCTGGGGCCCCTTCAGGCCAGCTAGGTCTTTGGGTCCTGGCTCCTTCGCTTTGGGAGCAGTCGCTGGACGTTGGCATGTTGGCCGGAGAGTGCTTCTCGGGCCGCGAACTGAAACCTGGCAGGTACCTGCCAGGTTCCCGACACAACGAAAGCCCCCAGACCCAAATGGAGAGGGGCTGCTTGGGGGCCCCCTGGGGCCCCTTCAGGCCAGCTAGGTCTTTGGGTCCTGGCTCCTTCGCTTTGGGAGCAGTCGCTGAACGTTTAGCATGTTGGCCGGAGAGTGCTTCTCGGGCCGCGAACTGCAACCTGGCAGGTACCTGCCAGGTTCCCGGCCCAACGAAAGCCCCCAGACCCAAATGGAGAGGGGCTGCTTGGGGGCCCCCTGGGGCCCCTTCAGGCCAGCTAGGTCTTTGGGTCCTGGCTCCTTCGCTTTGGGAGCAGTCGCTGGACGTTGGGCATGTTGGCCGGAGAGTGCTTCTCGGGCCGCGAACTTCAACCTGGCAGGTACCTGCCAGGTTCCCGACACAACGAAAGCCCCCAGACCCAAATGGAGAGGGGCTGCTTGGGGGCCCCCTGGGGCCCCTTCAGGCCAGCTAGGTCTTTGGGTCCTGGCTCCTTCGCTTTGGGAGCAGTCGCTGAACGTTTAGCATGTTGGCCGGAGAGTGCTTCTCGGGCCGCGAACTGCAACCTGGCAGGTACCTCCCAGGTTCCCGGCCCAACGAAAGCCCCCAGACCCAAATGGAGAGGGGCTGCTTGGGGGCCCCCTGGGGCCCCTTCAGGCCAGCTAGGTCTTTGGGTCCTGGCTCCTTCGCTTTGGGAGCAGTCGCTCCACGTTTGGCATGTTGGCCGGAGAGTGCTTCTCGGGCCGCGAACTGCAACCTGGCAGGTACCTCCCAGGTTCCCGGCCCAACGAAAGCCCCCAGACCCAAATGGAGAGGGGCTGCTTGGGGGCCCCCTGGGGCCCCTTCAGGCCAGCTAGGTCTTTGGGTCCTGGCTCCTTCGCTTTGGGAGCAGTCGCTCCACGTTTGGCATGTTGGCCGGAGAGTGCTTCTCCGGCCGCAAACTGCAACCTGGCAGGTACCTCCCAGGTTCCCGGCCCAACGAAAGCCCCCAGTCCCAAATGGAGAGGGGCTGCTTGGGGGCCCCCTGGGGCCCCTTCAGGCCAGCTAGGTCTTTGGGTCCTGGCTCCTTCGCTTTGGGAGCAGTCGCTCCACGTTTGGCATGTTGGCCGGAGAGTGATTCTCGGGCCGCGAACTGCAATCTGTCAGGTACCTCCCAGGTTCCCGGCCCAACGAAAGCCCCCAGACCCAAATGGAGAGGGGCTGCTTGGGGGCCACCTGGGGCCCCTTCAGGCCAGCTAGGTCTTTGGGTCCTGGCTCCTTCGCTTTGGGAGCAGTCGCTGGACGTTTGGCATGTTGGCCGGAGAGTGCTGCTCGGGCTGCGAACTGCAACCTGGCAGGTACATCCCAGGTTCCCGGCCCAACGAAAGCCCCCAGACCCAAATTGAGAGGGGCTGCTTGGGGGCCCCCTGGGGCCCCTTCAGGCCAGCTAGGTCTTTGGGTCCTGGCTCCTTCGCTTTGGGAGCAGTCGCTGGACGTTGGGCATGTTGGCCGGAGAGTGCTTCTCAAGCCACGAACTGCAACCTGGCAGGTATCTCCCAGGTTCCCGGCCCAACGAAAGCCCCCAGACCCAAATGGAGAGGGGCTGCTTGGGGGCCCCCTGGGGCCCCTTCAGGCCAGCTAGGTCTTTGGGTCCTGGCTCCTTCGCTTTGGGAGCAGTCGCTCCACGTTTGGCATGTTGGCCGGAGAGTGATTCTCCGGCCGCGAACTGCAACCTGGCAGGTACCTCCCAGGTTCCCGGCCCAACGAAAGCCCCCAGACACAAATGGAGAGGGGCTGCTTGGGGGCCCCCTGGGGCCCCTTCAGGCCAGCTAGGTCTTTGGGTCCTGGCTCCTTCGCTTTGGGAGCAGTCGCTCCACGTTTGGCATGTTGGCCGGAGAGTGCTTCTCGGGCCGCGAACTGCAACCTGGCAGGTACCTCCCAGGTCCCCGGCCCAACGAAAGCCCCCAGACCCAAATGGAGAGGGGCTGCTTGGGGGCCCCCTGGGGCCCCTTCAGGCCAGCTAGGTCTTTGGGTCCTGGCTCCTTCGCTTTGGGAGCAGTCGCTGGACGTTGGGCATGTTGGCCGGAGAGTGCTTCTCGGGACGCGAACTGCAACCTGGCAGGTACCTCCCAGGTTCCCGGCCCAACGAAAGCCCCCAGACCCAAATGGAGAGGGGCTGCTTGGGGGCCCCCTGGGGCCCCTTCAGGCCAGCTAGGTCTTTGGGTCCTGGCTCCTTCGCTTTGGGAGCAGTCGCTGGACGTTTGGCATGTTGGCCGGAGAGTGCTTCTCCGGCCGCGAACTGCAACCTGGCAGGTACCTGCCAGGTTCCCGGCCCAACGAAAGCCCCCAGGCCCAAATGGAGAGGGGCTGCTTGGGGGCCCCCTGGGGCCCCTTCAGGCCAGCTAGGTCTTTGGGTCCTGGCTCCTTCGCTTTGGGAGCAGTCGCTCCACGTTTGGCATGTTGGCTAGGGGAGTGCTTCTCGGGCCGCGAACTGCAATCTGTCAGGTACCTGCCAGGTTCCCGGCCAAACGAAAGCCCCCAGACCCAAATGGAGAGGGGCTGCTTGGGGGCCACCTGGGGCCCCTTCAGGCCAGCTAGGTCTTTGGGTCCTGGCTCCTTCGCTTTGGGAGCCGTCGCTGGACGTTTGGCATGTTGGCCGGAGAGTGCTGCTCGGGCCGCGAACTTCAACCTGGCAGGTACATCCCAGGTTCCCGGCCCAACGAAAGCCCCCAGACCCAAATGGAGAGGGGCTGCTTGGGGGCCCCCTGGGGGCCCTTCAGGCCAGCTAGGTCTTTGGGTCCTGGCTCCTTCGCTTTGGGAGCAGTCGCTGGACGTTGGGCATGTTGGCCGGAGAGTGCTTCTCGGGCCGCGAACTGCAACCTGGCAGGTACCTGCCAGGTTCCCGGCCCAACGAAAGCCCCCAGACCCAAATGGAGAGGGGCTGCTTGGGGGCCCCCTGGGGCCCCTTCAGGCCAGCTAGGTCTTTGGGTCCTGGCTCCTTCGCTTTGGGAGCTGTCGCTACACGTTTGGCATGTTGGCCGGAGAGTGCTTCTCGGGCCGCGAACTGCAACCTGGCAGGTACATCCCAGGTTCCCGGCCCAACGAAAGCCCCCAGACCCAAATGGAGAGGGGCTGCTTGGGGGCCCCCTGGGGCCCCTTCAGGCCAGCTAGGTCTTTGGGTCCTGGCTCCTTCGCTTTGGGAGCAGTCGCTGGGCGTTGGGCATGTTGGCCGGAGAGTGCTTCTCGGGACGCGAACTGCAACCTGGCAGGTACCTGCCAGGTTCCCGGCCCAACGAAAGCCCCCAGACACAAATGGAGAGGGGCTGCTTGGTGGCCCCCTGGGGCCCCTTCAGGCCAGCTAGGTCTTTGGGTCCTGGCTCCTTCGCTTTGGGAGCAGTCGCTCCACGTTTGGCATGTTGGCCGGAGAGTGCTTCTCCGGCCGCGAACTGCAACCTGGCAGGTACCTGCCAGGTTCCCGGCCCAACGAAAGCTCCCAGGCCCAAATGGAGAGGGGCTGCTTGGGGGCCCCCTGGGGCCCCTTCAGGCCAGCTAGGTCTTTGGGTCCTGGCTCCTTCGCTTTGGGAGCAGTCGCTCCACGTTTGGCATGTTGGCCGGAGAGTGCTTCTCGGGCCGCGAACTGCAATCTGTCAGGTACCTGCCACGTTCCCGGCCCAACGAAAGCCCCCAGACCCAAATGGAGAGGGGCTGCTTGGGGGCCACCTGGGGCCCCTTCAGGCCAGCTAGGTCTTTGGGTCCTGGCTCCTTCGCTTTGGGAGCCGTCGCTGGACGTTTGGCATGTTGGCCGGAGAGTGCTGCTCGGGCCGCGAACTGCAACCTGGCAGGTACATCCCAGGTTCCCGGCCCAACGAAAGCCCCCAGACCCAAATGGAGAGGGGCTGCTTGGGGGCCCCCTGGGGCCCCTTCAGGCCAGCTAGGTCTTTGGGTCCTGGCTCCTTCACTTTGGGAGCAGTCGCTGGACGTTGGGCATGTTGGCCGGAGAGTGCTTCTCGGGCCGCGAACTGCAACCTGGCAGGTACCTGCCAGGTTCCCGGCCCAACGAAAGCCCCCAGACCCAAATGGAGAGGGGCTGCTTGGGGTCCCCCTGGGGCCCCTTCAGTCCAGCTAGTTCTTTGGGTCCTGGCTCCTTCGCTTTGGGAGCAGTCGCTCCACGTTTGGCATGTTGGCCGGAGAGTGCTTCTCCGGCCGCGAACTGCAACCTGGCAGGTACCTCCCAGGTTCCCGGCCCAACGAAAGCCCCCAGACCCAAATGGAGAGGGGCTGCTTGGGGGCCCCCTGGGGCCCCTTCAGGACAGCTAGGTCTTTGGGTCCTGGCTCCTTCGCTTTGGGAGCTGTCGCTACACGTTTGGCATGTTGGCCGGAGAGTGCTTCTCCGGCCGCGAACTGCAACCTGGCAGGTACCTGCCAGGTTCCCGGCCCAACGAAAGCCCCCAGACCTAAATGGAGAGGGGCTGCTTGGGGGCCACCTGGGGCCCCTTCAGGCCAGCTAGGTCTTTGGGTCCTGGCTCCTTCGCTTTGGGAGCCGTCGCTGGACGTTTGGCATGTTGGCCGGAGAGTGCTGCTCGGGCCGCGAAATGCAACCTGGCAGGTACATCCCAGGTTCCCGGCCCAACGAAAGCCCCCAGACCCAAATGGAGAGGGGCTGCTTGGGGGCCCCCTGGGGCCCCTTCAGGCCAGCTAGGTCTTTGGGTCCTGGCTCCTTCGCTTTGGGAGCAGTCGCTCCACGTTTGGCATGTTGGCCGGAGAGTGCTTCTCGGGCCGCGAACTGCAACCTGGCAGGTACCTCCCTGGTCCCCGGCCCAACGAAAGCCCCCAGACCCAAATGGAGAGGGGCTGCTTGGGGGCCCCCTGGGGCCCCTTCAGGCCAGCTAGGTCTTTGGGTCCTGGCTCCTTCGCTTTGGGAGCAGTCGCTGGACGTTGGGCATGTTGGCCGGAGAGTGCTTCTCGGGACGCGAACTGCAACCTGGCAGGTACCTCCCAGGTTCCCGGCCCAACGAAAGCCCCCAGACCCAAATGGAGAGGGGCTGCTTGGGGGCCCCCTGGGGCCCCTTCAGGCCAGCTAGGTCTTTGGGTCCTGGCTCCTTCGCTTTGGGAGCAGTCGCTGGACGTTTGGCATGTTGGCCGGAGAGTGCTTCTCCGGCCGCGAACTGCAACCTGGCAGGTACCTGCCAGGTTCCCGGCCCAACGAAAGCCCCCAGGCCCAAATGGAGAGGGGCTGCTTGGGGGCCCCCTGGGGCCCCTTCAGGCCAGCTAGGTCTTTGGGTCCTGGCTCCTTCGCTTTGGGAGCAGTCGCTCCACGTTTGGCATGTTGGCCGGAGAGTGCTTCTCGGGCCGCGAACTGCAATCTGTCAGGTACCTGCCAGGTTCCCGGCCCAACGAAAGCCCCCAGACCCAAATGGAGAGGGGCTGCTTGGGGGCCACCTGGGGCCCCTTCAGGCCAGCTAGGTCTTTGGGTCCTGGCTCCTTCGCTTTGGGAGCCGTCGCTGGACGTTTGGCATGTTGGCCGGAGAGTGCTGCTCGGGCCGCGAACTTCAACCTGGCAGGTACATCCCAGGTTCCCGGCCCAACGAAAGCCCCCAGACCCAAATGGAGAGGGGCTGCTTGGGGGCCCCCTGGGGCCCCTTCAGGCCAGCTAGGTCTTTGGGTCCTGGCTCCTTCGCTTTGGGAGCAGTCGCTGGACGTTGGGCATGTTGGCCGGAGAGTGCTTCTCGGGCCGCGAACTGCAACCTGGCAGGTACCTGCCAGGTTCCCGGCCCAACGAAAGCCCCCAGACCCAAATGGAGAGGGGCTGCTTGGGGGCCCCCTGGGGCCCCTTCAGGCCAGCTAGGTCTTTGGGTCCTGGCTCCTTCGCTTTGGGAGCTGTCGCTACACGTTTGGCATGTTGGCCGGAGAGTGCTTGTCGGGCCGCGAACTGCAACCTGGCAGGTACATCCCAGGTTCCCGGCCCAACGAAAGCCCCCAGACCCAAATGGAGAGGGGCTGCTTGGGGGCCCCCTGGGGCCCCTTCAGGCCAGCTAGGTCTTTGGGTCCTGGCTCCTTCGCTTTGGGAGCAGTCGCTGGGCGTTGGGCATGTTGGCCGGAGAGTGCTTCTCGGGACGCGAACTGCAACCTGGCAGGTACCTGCCAGGTTCCCGGCCCAACGAAAGCCCCCAGACACAAATGGAGAGGGGCTGCTTGGTGGCCCCCTGGGGCCCCTTCAGGCCAGCTAGGTCTTTGGGTCCTGGCTCCTTCGCTTTGGGAGCAGTCGCTCCACGTTTGGCATGTTGGCCGGAGAGTGCTTCTCCGGCCGCGAACTGCAACCTGGCAGGTACCTGCCAGGTTCCCGGCCCAACGAAAGCTCCCAGGCCCAAATGGAGAGGGGCTGCTTGGGGGCCCCCTGGGGCCCCTTCAGGCCAGCTAGGTCTTTGGGTCCTGGCTCCTTCGCTTTGGGAGCAGTCGCTCCACGTTTGGCATGTTGGCCGGAGAGTGCTTCTCGGGCCGCGAACTGCAATCTGTCAGGTACCTGCCACGTTCCCGGCCCAACGAAAGCCCCCAGACCCAAATGGAGAGGGGCTGCTTGGGGGCCACCTGGGGCCCCTTCAGGCCAGCTAGGTCTTTGGGTCCTGGCTCCTTCGCTTTGGGAGCCGTCGCTGGACGTTTGGCATGTTGGCCGGAGAGTGCTGCTCGGGCCGCGAACTGCAACCTGGCAGGTACATCCCAGGTTCCCGGCCCAACGAAAGCCCCCAGACCCAAATGGAGAGGGGCTGCTTGGGGGCCCCCTGGGGCCCCTTCAGGCCAGCTAGGTCTTTGGGTCCTGGCTCCTTCACTTTGGGAGCAGTCGCTGGACGTTGGGCATGTTGGCCGGAGAGTGCTTCTCGGGCCGCGAACTGCAACCTGGCAGGTACCTGCCAGGTTCCCGGCCCAACGAAAGCCCCCAGACCCAAATGGAGAGGGGCTGCTTGGGGGCCCCCTGGGGCCCCTTCAGTCCAGCTAGTTCTTTGGGTCCTGGCTCCTTCGCTTTGGGAGCAGTCGCTCCACGTTTGGCATGTTGGCCGGAGAGTGCTTCTCCGGCCGCGAACTGCAACCTGGCAGGTACCTCCCAGGTTCCCGGCCCAACGAAAGCCCCCAGACCCAAATGGAGAGGGGCTGCTTGGGGGCCCCCTGGGGCCCCTTCAGGACAGCTAGGTCTTTGGGTCCTGGCTCCTTCGCTTTGGGAGCTGTCCCTACACGTTTGGCATGTTGGCCGGAGAGTGCTTCTCCGGCCGCGAACTGCAACCTGGCAGGTACCTGCCAGGTTCCCGGCCCAACGAAAGCCCCCAGACCTAAATGGAGAGGGGCTGCTTGGGGGCCCCCTGGGGGCCCTTCAGGCCAGCTAGGTCTTTGGGTCCTGGCTCCTTCGCTTTGGGAGCAGTCTCTCCACGTTTGGCATGTTGGCCGGAGAGTGCTTCTCGGGCCGCGAACTGCAATCAGTCAGGTACCTCCCAGGTTCCCGGCCCAACGAAAGCCCCCAGACCCAAATGGAGAGGGGCTGCTTGGGGGCCACCTGGGGCCCCTTCAGGCCAGCTAGGTCTTTGGGTCCTGGCTCCTTCGCTTTGGGAGCCGTCGCTGGACGTTTGGCATGTTGGCCGGAGAGTGCTGCTCGGGCCGCGAAATGCAACCTGGCAGGTACATCCCAGGTTCCCGGCCCAACGAAAGCCCCCAGACCCAAATGGAGAGGGGCTGCTTGGGGGCCCCCTGGGGCCCCTTCAGGCCAGCTAGGTCTTTGGGTCCTGGCTCCTTCGCTTTGGGAGCAGTCGCTGGACGTTGGGCATGTTGGCCGGAGAGTGCTTCTCGGGCCGCGAACTGCAACCTGGCAGGTACCTGCCAGGTTCCCGGCCCAACGAAAGCCCCCAGACCCAAATGGAGAGGGGCTGCTTGGGGGCCCCCTGGGGCCCCTTCAGGCCAGCTAGGTCTTTGGGTCCTGGCTCCTTCGCTTTGGGAGCAGTCGCTCCACGTTTGGCATGTTGGCCGGAGAGTGCTTCTCGGGCCGCGAACTGCAAACTTGCAGGTACCTCCCAGGTTCCCGGCCCAACGAAAGCCCCCAGACCCAAATGGAGAGGGGCTGCTTGGGGGCCCCCTGGGGCCCCTTCAGGCCAGCTAGGTCTTTGGGTCCTGGCTCCTTCGCTTTGGGAGCCGTCGCTCCACTTTTGGCATGTTGGCCGGAGAGTGCTTCTCCGGCCGCGATCTACAACCTGGCAGGTACCTCCCAGGTTCCCGGCCCAACGAAAGCCCCCAGACCCAAATGGAGAGGGGCTGCTTGGGGGCCCTCTGGGGCCCCTTCAGGCCAGCTAGGTCTTTGGGTCCTGGCTCCTTCGCTTTGGGAGCAGTCGCTGGACGTTGGGCATGTTGGCCGGAGAGTGCTTCTCCGGCCGCGAACTGCAACCTGGCAGGTACCTCCCAGATTCCCGGCCCAACGAAAGCTCCCAGACCCAAATGGAGAAGGGAGGCTTGGGGGCCCCCTGGGGCCCCTTCAGGCCAGCTAGGTCTTTGGGTCCTGGCTCCTTCGCTTTGGGAGCAGTCGCTCCACGTTTGGCATGTTGGCCGGAGAGTGCTTCTCGGGCCGCGAACTGCAACCTGGCAGGTACCTCCCAGGTTCCCGGCCCAACGAAAGCCCCCAGACCCAAATGGAGAGGGGCTGCTTGGGGGCCCCCTGGGGCCCCTTCAGGCCAGCTAGGTCTTTGGGTCCTGGCTCCTTCGCTTTGGGAGCAGTCGCTCCACGTTTGGCATGTTGGCCGGAGAGTGCTTCTTGGGCCGCGAACTGCAACCTTGCAGGTACCTGCCAGGTTCCCGGCCCAACGAAAGCCCCCAGACCCAAATGGAGAGGGGCTGCTTGGGGGCCCCCTGGGGCCCCTTCAGGCCAGCTAGGTCTTTGGGTCCTGGCTCCTTCGCTTTGGGAGCAGTCGCTCCACGTTTGGCATGTTGGCCGGAGAGTGCTTCTCGGGCCGCGAACTGCAACCTGGCAGGTACCTGCCAGGTTCCCGGCCCAACGAAAGCCCCCAGACCCAAATGGAGAGGGGCTGCTTGGGGGCCCCCTGGGGCCCCTTCAGGCCAGCTAGGTCTTTGGGTCCTGGCTCCTTCGCTTTGGGAGCAGTCGCTCCACGTTTGGCATGTTGGCCGGAGAGTGCTTCTCGGGCCGCGAACTGCAACCTGGCAGGTACCTGCCAGGTTCCCGGCCCAACGAAAGCCCCCAGACCCAAATGGAGAGGGGCTGCTTGGGGGCCCCCTGGGGCCCCTTCAGGCCAGCTAGGTCTTTGGGTCCTGGCTCCTTCGCTTTGGGAGCAGTCGCTCCACGTTTGGCATGTTGGCCGGAGAGTGCTTCTCGGGCCGCGAACTGCAACCTGGCAGGTACCTCCCAGGTTCCCGGCCCAACGAAAGCCCCCAGACCCAAATGGAGAGGGGCTGCTTGGGGGCCCCCTGGGGCCCCTTCAGGCCAGCTAGGTCTTTGGGTCCTGGCTCCTTCGCTTTGGGAGCAGTCGCTCCACGTTTGGCATGTTGGCCGGAGAGTGCTTCTCGGGCCGCGAACTGCAACCTGGCAGGTACCTCCCAGGTTCCCGGCCCAACGAAAGCCCCCAGACCCAAATGGAGAGGGGCTGCTTGGGGGCCCCCTGGGGCCCCTTCAGGCCAGCTAGGTCTTTGGGTCCTGGCTCCTTCGCTTTGGGAGCAGTCGCTGGACGTTGGGCATGTTGGCCGGAGAGTGCTTCTCGGGCCGCGAACTGCAACCTGGCAGGTACCTGCCAGGTTCCCGGCCCAATGAAAGCCCCCAGACCCAAATGGAGAGGGGCTGCTTGGGGGCCCCCTGGGGCCCCTTCAGGCCAGCTAGGTCTTTGGGTCCTGGCTCCTTCGCTTTGGGAGCAGTCGCTGGACGTTGGGCATGTTGGCCGGAGAGTGCTTCTCGGTCCGCGAACTGCAACCTGGCAGGTACCTCCCAGGTCCCCGGCACAACGAAAGCTCCCAGACCCAAATGGAGAGGGGCTGCTTGGGGGCCCCCTGGGGCCCCTTCAGGCCAGCTAGGTCTTTGGGTCCTGGCTCCTTCGCTTTGGGAGCAGTCGCTGAACGTTTAGCATGTTGGCCGGAGAGTGCTTCTCGGGCCGCGAACTGCAACCTGGCAGGTATCTGCCAGATTCCCGGCCCAACGAAAGCCCCCAGACCCAAATGGAGAGGGGCTGCTTGGGGGCCCCCTGGGGCCCCTTCAGGCCAGCTAGGTCTTTGGGTCCTGGCTCCTTCGCTTTGGGAGCAGTCACTCCACGTTTGGCATGTTGGCCGGAGAGTGCTTCTCGGGCCGCCAACTGTAACCTGGCAGGTACCTCCCAGGTTCCCGGCACAACGAAAGCCCCCAGACCCAAATGGAGAGGGGCTGTTTGGGGGCACCCTGGGGCCCCTTCAGGCCAGCTAGGTCTTTGGGTCCTGGCTCCTTCGCTTTGGGAGCAGTCGCTGGACGTTGGGCATGTTGGCCGGAGAGTGCTTCTCCGGCCGCGAACTGCAACCTGGCAGGTACCTCCCAGGTTCCCGGCCCAACGAAAGCCCCCAGACCCAAATGGAGAGGGGCTGCTTGGGGGCCCCCTGGGGCCCCTTCAGGCCAGCTAGGTCTTTGGGTCCTGGCTCCTTCGCTTTGGGAGCAGTCGCTCCACGTTTGGCATGTTGGCCGGAGAGTGCTTCTCGGGCCGCGAACTGCAACCTTGCAGGTACCTCCCAGGTCCCCGGCCGAACGAAAGCCCCCAGACCCAAATGGAGAGGGGCTGCTTGGGGGCCCCCTGGGGGCCCTTCAGGCCAGCTAGGCCTTTGGGTCCTGGCTCCTTCGCTTTGGGAGCTGTTGCTGGACGTTGGGCATGTTGGCCGGAGAGTGCTTCTCGGGCCGCGAACTGCAACCTGGCAGGTACATCCCAGGTTACGGGCCCAACGAAAGCCCCCAGACCCATATTGAGAGTGGCTGCTTGGGGGCTCCCTGGGGGCCCTTCAGGCCAGCTAGGTCTTTGGGTCCTGGCTCCTTCGGTTTGGGAGCTGTTGCTGGACGTTGGCCATGTTGGCTGGAGATTGATTCTCGGGCCGCGAAATGCAAACTTGCAGGTACCTCCCAGGTCCCCGGCCCAACGAAAGCCCCCAGAACCAAATTGAGAGGGGCTGCTTGGGGGCTCCCTGGGGGCCCTTCAGCCCAGCTAGGTCTTTGGGTGCTGGCTCCTTCGGTTTGGGAGCTGTTGCTGGACGTTGGGCATGTTGGCTGGAGATTGATTCTCGGGCCGCGAACTGCAACCTGGCAGGTACCTCCCAGGTTCCCGGCCCAACGAAAGCCCCCAGACCCAAATGGAGAGGGGCTGCTTGGGGGCACCCTGGGGCCCCTTCAGGCCAGCTAGGTCTTTGGGTCCTGGCTCCTTCGCTTTGGGAGCAGTCGCTCCACGTTTGGCATGTTGGCCGGAGAGTGCTTCTCGGGCCGCGAACTGCAAACTTGCAGGTACCTCCCAGGTTCCCGGCCCAACGAAAGCCCCCAGACCCAAATGGAGAGGGGCTGCTTGGGGGCCCCCTGGGGCCCCTTCAGGCCAGCTAGGTCTTTGGGTCCTGGCTCCTTCGCTTTGGGAGCCGTCGCTCCACTTTTGGCATGTTGGCCGGAGAGTGCTTCTCCGGCCGCGAACTGCAACCTGGCAGGTACCTCCCAGGTTCCCGGCCCAACGAAAGCCCCCAGACCCAAATGGAGAGGGGCTGCTTGGGGGCCCTCTGGGGCCCCTTCAGGCCAGCTAGGTCTTTGGGTCCTGGCTCCTTCGCTTTGGGAGCAGTCGCTGGACGTTGGGCATGTTGGCCGGAGAGTGCTTCTCCGGCCGCGAACTGCAACCTGGCAGGTACCTCCCAGATTCCCGGCCCAACGAAAGCTCCCAGACCCAAATGGAGAAGGGAGGCTTGGGGGCCCCCTGGGGCCCCTTCAGGCCAGCTAGGTCTTTGGGTCCTGGCTCCTTCGCTTTGGGAGCAGTCGCTCCACGTTTGGCATGTTGGCCGGAGAGTGCTTCTCGGGCCGCGAACTGCAACCTGGCAGGTACCTCCCAGGTTCCCGGCCCAACGAAAGCCCCCAGACCCAAATGGAGAGGGGCTGCTTGGGGGCCCCCTGGGGCCCCTTCAGGCCAGCTAGGTCTTTGGGTCCTGGCTCCTTCGCTTTGGGAGCAGTCGCTCCACGTTTGGCATGTTGGCCGGAGAGTGCTTCTCGGGCCGCGAACTGCAACCTGGCAGGTACCTCCCAGGTTCCCGGCCCAACGAAAGCCCCCAGACCCAAATGGAGAGGGGCTGCTTGGGGGCCCCCTGGGGCCCCTTCAGGCCAGCTAGGTCTTTGGGTCCTGGCTCCTTCGCTTTGGGAGCAGTCGCTGGACGTTGGGCATGTTGGCCGGAGAGTGCTTCTCGGTCCGCGAACTGCAACCTGGCAGGTACCTCCCAGGTCCCCGGCACAACGAAAGCTCCCAGACCCAAATGGAGAGGGGCTGCTTGGGGGCCCCCTGGGGCCCCTTCAGGCCAGCTAGGTCTTTGGGTCCTGGCTCCTTCGCTTTGGGAGCAGTCGCTGAACGTTTAGCATGTTGGCCGGAGAGTGCTTCTCGGGCCGCGAACTGCAACCTGGCAGGTATCTGCCAGATTCCCGGCCCAACGAAAGCCCCCAGACCCAAATGGAGAGGGGCTGCTTGGGGGCCCCCTGGGGCCCCTTCAGGCCAGCTAGGTCTTTGGGTCCTGGCTCCTTCGCTTTGGGAGCAGTCACTCCACGTTTGGCATGTTGGCCGGAGAGTGCTTCTCGGGCCGCCAACTGTAACCTGGCAGGTACCTCCCAGGTTCCCAGCCCAACGAAAGCCCCCAGACCCAAATGGAGAGGGGCTGTTTGGGGGCACCCTGGGGCCCCTTCAGGCCAGCTAGGTCTTTGGGTCCTGGCTCCTTCGCTTTGGGAGCAGTCGCTGGACGTTGGGCATGTTGGCCGGAGAGTGCTTCTCCGGCCGCGAACTGCAACCTGGCAGGTACCTCCCAGGTTCCCGGCCCAACGAAAGCCCCCAGACCCAAATGGAGAGGGGCTGCTTGGGGGCCCCCTGGGGCCCCTTCAGGCCAGCTAGGTCTTTGGGTCCTGGCTCCTTCGCTTTGGGAGCAGTCGCTCCACGTTTGGCATGTTGGCCGGAGAGTGCTTCTCGGGCCGCGAACTGCAACCTTGCAGGTACCTCCCAGGTCCCCGGCCGAACGAAAGCCCCCAGACCCAAATGGAGAGGGGCTGCTTGGGGGCCCCCTGGGGGCCCTTCAGGCCAGCTAGGCCTTTGGGTCCTGGCTCCTTCGCTTTGGGAGCTGTTGCTGGACGTTGGGCATGTTGGCCGGAGAGTGCTTCTCGGGCCGCGAACTGCAACCTGGCAGGTACATCCCAGGTTACGGGCCCAACGAAAGCCCCCAGACCCATATTGAGAGTGGCTGCTTGGGGGCTCCCTGGGGGCCCTTCAGGCCAGCTAGGTCTTTGGGTCCTGGCTCCTTCGGTTTGGGAGCTGTTGCTGGACGTTGGGCATGTTGGCTGGAGATTGATTCTCGGGCCGCGAAATGCAAACTTGCAGGTACCTCCCAGGTCCCCGGCCCAACGAAAGCCCCCAGAACCAAATTGAGAGGGGCTGCTTGGGGGCTCCCTGGGGGCCCTTCAGCCCAGCTAGGTCTTTGGGTGCTGGCTCCTTCGGTTTGGGAGCTGTTGCTGGACGTTGGGCATGTTGGCTGGAGATTGATTCTCGGGCCGCGAACTGCAACCTGGCAGGTACCTCCCAGGTTCCCGGCCCAACGAAAGCCCCCAGACCCAAATGGAGAGGGGCTGCTTGGGGGCACCCTGGGGCCCCTTCAGGCCAGCTAGGTCTTTGGGTCCTGGCTCCTTCGCTTTGGGAGCAGTCGCTCCACGTTTGGCATGTTGGCCGGAGAGTGCTTCTCGGGCCGCGAACTGCAACCTGTCAGGTACCTCCCAGGTTCCCGGCCCAACGAAAGCCCCCAGACCCAAATGGAGAGGGGCTGCTTGGGGGCCCCCTGGGGCCCCTTCAGGCCAGCTAGGTCTTTGGGTCCTGGCTCCTTCGCTTTGGGAGCAGTCGCTGGACGTTGGGCATGTTGGCCGGAGAGTGCTTCTCCGGCCGCGATCTACAACCTGGCAGGTACCTGCCAGGTTCCCGGCCCAATGAAAGCCCCCAGACCCAAATGGAGAGGGGCTGCTTGGGGGCCCCCTGGGGCCCCTTCAGGCCAGCTAGGTCTTTGGGTCCTGGCTCCTTCGCTTTGGGAGCAGTCGCTGGACGTTGGGCATGTTGGCCGGAGAGTGCTTCTCGGGCCGCGAACTGCAACCTGGCAGGTACCTCCCAGGTCCCCGGCACAACGAAAGCTCCCAGACCCAAATGGAGAGGGGCTGCTTGGGGGCCCCCTGGGGCCCCTTCAGGCCAGCTAGGTCTTTGGGTCCTGGCTCCTTCGCTTTGGGAGCAGTCGCTGAACGTTTAGCATGTTGGCCGGAGAGTGCTTCTCGGGCCGCGAACTGCAACCTGGCAGGTATCTGCCAGTTTCCCGGCCGAACGAAAGCCCCCAGATCCAAATGGAGAGGGGCTGCTTGGGGGCCCCCTGGGGCCCCTTCAGGCCAGCTAGGTCTTTGGGTCCTGGCTCCTTCGCTTTGGGAGCAGTCGCTCCACGTTTGGCATGTTGGCCGGAGAGTGCTTCTCGGGCCGCCAACTGTAACCTGGCAGGTACCTCCCAGGTTCCCGGCCCAACGAAAGCCCCCAGACCCAAATGGAGAGGGGCTGTTTGGGGGCACCCTGGGGCCCCTTCAGGCCAGCTAGGTCTTTGGGTCCTGACTCCTTCGCTTTGGGAGCAGTCGCTGGACGATGGGCATGTTGGCCGGAGAGTGCTTCTCCGGCCGCGAACTGCAACCTGGCAGGTACCTCCCAGGTTCCCGGCCCAACGAAAGCCCCCAGACCCAAATGGAGAGGGGCTGCTTGGGGGCCCCCTGGGGCCCCTTCAGGCCAGCTAGGTCTTTGGGTCCTGGCTCCTTCGCTTTGGGAGCAGTCGCTCCACATTTGGCATGTTGGCCGGAGAGTGCTTCTCGGGCCGCCAACTGCAACCTTGCAGGTACCTCCCAGGTCCCCGGCCGAACGAAAGCCCCCAGACCCAAATGGAGAGGGGCTGCTTGGGGGCCCCCTGGGGGCCCTTCAGGCCAGCTAGGCCTTTGGGTCCTGGCTCCTTCGCTTTGGGAGCTGTTGCTGGACGTTGGGCATGTTGGCCGGAGAGTGCTTCTCGGGCCGCGAACTGCAACCTGGCAGGTACATCCCAGGTTACGGGCCCAACGAAAGCCCCCAGACCCATATTGAGAGTGGCTGCTTGGGGGCTCCCTGGGGGCCCTTCAGGCCAGCTAGGTCTTTGGGTCCTGGCTCCTTCGCTTTGGGAGCTGTTGCTGGACGTTGGCCATGTTGGCTGGAGATTGATTCTCGGGCCGCGAAATGCAAACTTGCAGGTACCTCCCAGGTCCCCGGCCCAACGAAAGCCCCCATAACCAAATTGAGAGGGGCTGCTTGGGGGCTCCCTGGGGGCCCTTCAGCCCAGCTAGGTCTTTGGGTGCTGGCTCCTTCGGTTTGGGAGCTGTTGCTGGACGTTGGGCATGTTGGCTGGAGAGTGCTTCTCGGGCTGCGAACTGCAAACTTGCAGGTACCTCCTAGGTCCCAGGCCCAACGAAAGCCCCCAGACCCAAATTGAGAGGGGCTGCTTGGGGGCTCCTACGGGCCCTTCAGGCCAGCTAGGTCTTTGGGTCCTGGCTCCTTCGCTTTGGGAGCTGTTGCTGGACGTTGGGCATGTTGGCTGGAGAGTGCTTCTCGGGCCGCGAACTGCAACCTTGCAGGTACCTCCTAGGTCCCCGGCCCAACGAAAGCCCCAGACCCAAATGGAGAGGGGCTGCTTGGAGGCTCCCTGGGGTCTCTTCAGGCCAGCTAGGTCTTTGGGTCCTGGCTCCTTCGCTTTGGGAGCTCTTGCTGGACGTTTGGCATGTTGGCCGGAGAGTGCTTCTCGGGCCGCGATCTGCAACCTTGCAGGTACCTCCCAGGTCCCCGGCCCAACGAAAGCCCCCAGAACCAAATTGAGAGGGGCTGCTTGGGGTCTCCCTGGGGGCCCTTCAGGCCAGCTAGGTCTTTGGGTCCTGGCTCCTTCGGTTTGGGAGCTGTTGCTGGACGTTGGGCATGTTGGCCGGAGAGTGCTTCTCGGGCTGCGAACTGCAACCTTGCAGGTACCTCCCAGGTCCCCGGCCCAACGAAAGCCCCCAGACCCAAATTGAGAGGGGCTGCTTGGGGACACCCTGGGGGCCCTTCAGGCCAGCTAGGTCTTTGCGTCCTGGCTCCTTCGGTTTGGGAGCTGTTGCTGGACGTTGGGCATGTTGGCCGGAGAGTGCTTGTCGGGCCGCGAACTGCAACCTTGCAGGTACCTCCCAGGTTCCCGGCCCAACGAAAGCCCCCAGACCCAAATGGAGAGGGGCTGTTTGGGGGCCCCCTGGGGGCCCTTCAGGCCAGCTAGGTCTTTGGGTCCTGGCTCCTTCGCTTTGGGAGCTGTTGCTGGACGTTGGGCATGTTGGCCGGAGAGTGCTTCTTGGGCCGCGAACTGCAACCTTGCAGGTACCTCCCAGGTTCCCGGCCGAACGAAAGTCCCCAGACCCAAATGGAGAGGGGCTGCTTGGGGACTCCCTGGGGGCCCTTCAGGCCAGCTAGGTCTTTGGGTCCTGGCTCCTTCGGTTTGGGAGCTGTTGCTGGACGTTGGGCATGTTGGCCGGAGAGTGCTTCTCGGGCCGCGAACTGCAACCTTGCAGGTACCTCCCAGTTTCCCGGCCCAACAAAAGCCCCCAGACCCATATTGAGAGTGGCTGCTTGGGGGCTCCCTGGGGGCCCTTCAGGCCAGCTAGGTCTTTGGGTGCTGGCTCCTTCGGTTTGGGAGCTGTTGCTGGACGTTGGGCATGTTGGCCGGAGAGTGCTTCTCGGGCCGCGAACTGCAACCTTGCAGGTACCTCCCAGGTCCCCGGCCCAATGAAAGCCCCCAGACCCAAATGGAGAGGGGCTGCTTGGGGGCCCCCTGGGGGCCCTCCAGGCCAGCTAGGTCTTTGGGTCCTGGCTCCTTCGGTTTGGGACCTGTTGCTGGACGTTGGGCATGTTGGCCGGAGAGTGCTTCTCGGGCCGCGAACTGCAACCTTGCAGGTACCTCCAAGTTTCTCGGCTCAACGAAAGCCCCCAGACCCAAATGGAGAGGGGCTGCTTGGGGGCCCCCTGGGGGCCCTTCAGGCCAGCTAGGTCTTTGGGTCCTGGCTCCTTCGGTTTGGGAGCTGTTGCTGGACGTTGGGCATGTTGGCCGGAGAGTGCTTCTCGGGCCGCGAACTGCAACCTTGCAGGTACCTCCCAGGTTCCCGGCCCAACGAAAGCTCCCAGACCCAAATGGAGAGGGGCTGCTTGGGGGCCCCCTGTGGGCCCTTCAGGCCAGCTAGGTCTTTGGGTCCTGGCTCCTTCGGTTTGGGACATGTTGCTGGACGTTGGGCATGTTGGCCGGAGAGTGCTTCTCAGGCCGCGAACTGCAACCTTGCAGGTACCTCCTAGGTCCCCGGCCCAACGAAAGCCCCCAGACCCAAATTGAGAGAGGCTGCTTTGGGGCCCCCTGGGGGCCCTTCAGGCCAGCTAGGTCTTTGGGTCCTGGCTCCTTCGCTTTGGGAGCTGTTGCTGGACGTTTGGCATGTTGGCCGGAGAGTGCTTCTCGGGCCGCGAACTGCAACCTTGCAGGTACCTCCCAGGTCCCCGGCCCAACGAAAGCCCCCAGACCCAAATGGAGAGGGGCTGCTTGGGGGCCCCCTGGGGGCCCTTCAGGCCAGCTAGGTCTTTGGGTGCTGGCTCCTTCGGTTTGGGAGCTGTTGCTGGACGTTGGGCATGTTGGCCGGAGAGTGCTTCTCGGGCCGCCAACTGCAACCTTGCAGGTACCTCCCAGGTTCCCGGCCCAACGAAAGACCCCAGACCCAAATGGAGAGGGGCTGCTTGGGGGCCCCCTGGGGGCCCTTCAGGCCAGCTAGGTCTTTGGGTCCTGGCTCCTTCGGTTTGGGAGCTGTTGCTGGACGTTGGGCATGTTGGCCGGAGAGTGCTTCTCGGGCTGCGAACTGCAACCTTGCAGGTACCTCCCAGGTCCCCAGCCGAACGAAAGCCCCCAGACCCAAATTGAGAGTGCCTGCTTGGGGGCTCCCTGGGGGCCCTTCAGGCCAGCTAGGCCTTTGGGTCCTGGCTCCTTCGGTTTGGGAGCTGTTGCTGGACGTTGGGCATGTTGGCCGGAGAGTGCTTGTCGGGCTGCGAACTGCAACCTTGCAGGTATCTCCTACGTCCCCGGCCCAAAGAAAGCCCCCATACCCAAATGGAGAGGGGCTGCTTGGGGGCCCCCTGGGGGTCCTTCAGGCCAGCTAGGTCTTTGGGTCCTGGCTCCTTCGGTTTGGGAGCTGTTGCTGGACGTTGGGCATGTTGGCCGGAGAGTGCTTCTCGGGCCGCCAACTGCAACCTTGCAGGTACCTGCCAGGTTCCCGGCCCAACGAAAGTCCCCAGACCCAAATGGAGAGGGGCTGCTTGGGGGCTCCCTTTGCGCCCTTCAGGCTAGCTTGGTCTTTGGGTGCTGGCTCCTTCGGTTTGGGAGCTGTTGCTGGACGTTGGGCATGTTGGCCGGAGAGTGCTTCTCGGGCCGCGAACTGCAACCTTGCAGGTACCTCCCAAGTCCCCGGCCCAACGAAAGCCCCCAGACCCATATTGAGAGTGGCTGCTTGGGGGCCCCCTGGGGCCCCTTCAGGCCAGCTAGGTCTTTGGGTGCTGGCTCCTTCGGTTTGGGAGCTGTTGCTGGACGTTGGGCATGTTGGCCGGAGAGTGCTTCTCGGGCCGCGAACTGCAACCTTGCAGGTACCTCCCAGTTTCCCGGCCCAACAAAAGCCCCCAGACCCATATTGAGAGTGGCTGCTTGGGGGCTCCCTGGGGGCCCTTCAGGCCAGCTAGGTCTTTGGGTGCTGGCTCCTTCGGTTTGGGAGCTGTTGCTGGACGTTGGGCATGTTGGCCGGAGAGTGCTGCTCGGGCCGCCAACTGCAACCTTGCAGGTACCTCCTAGGTCCCCGGCCCAACGAAAGTCCCCAGACCCAAATGGAGAGGGGCTGCTTGGGGGCTCCCTTTGCGCCCTTCAGGCTAGCTAGGTCTTTGGGTCCTGGCTCCTTCGGTTTGGGAGCTGTTGCTGGACGTTGGGCATGTTGGCCGGAGAGTGCTTCTCCGGCCGCGAACTGCAACCTTGCAGGTACCTCCCAGGTTCCCGGCCCAACGAAAGCCCCCAGACCCATATTGAGAGTGGCTGCTTGGGGGCTCCCTGGGGGCCCTTCAGGCCAGCTAGGTCTTTGGGTCCTGGCTCCTTCGCTTTGGGAGCTGTTGTTGGACGTTGGGCATGTTGTCCGGAGAGTGCTTCTCGGGCCGCGAACTGCAACCTTGCAGGTACCTCCAAGTTTCTCGGCTCAACGAAAGCCCCCAGACCCAAATGGAGAGGGGCTGCTTGGGGGCCCCCTGGGGGCCCTTCAGGCCAGCTAGGTCTTTGGGTCCTGGCTCCTTCGGTTTGGGAGCTGTTGCTGGACGTTGGGCATGTTGGCCGGAGAGTGCTTCTCGGGCCGCGAACTGCAACCTTGCAGGTACCTCCCAGGTTCCCGGCCCAACGAAAGCCCCCAGACCCAAATGGAGAGGGGCTGCTTGGGGGCCCCCTGGGGGCCCTTCAGGCCAGATAGGTCTTTGGGTCCTGGCTCCTTCGGTTTGGGACATGTTGCTGGACGTTGGGCATGTTGGCCGGAGAGTGCTTCTCAGGCCGCGAACTGCAACCTTGCAGGTACCTCCTAGGTCCCCGGCCCAACGAAAGCCCCCAGACCCAAATTGAGAGAGGCTGCTTTGGGGCCCCCTGGGGGCCCTTCAGGCCAGCTAGGTCTTTGGGTCCTGGCTCCTTCGCTTTGGGAGCTGTTGCTGGACGTTTGGCATGTTGGCCGGAGAGTGCTTCTCGGGCCGCGAACTGCAACCTTGCAGGTACCTCCCAGGTCCCCGGCCCAACGAAAGCCCCCAGACCCAAATGGAGAGGGGCTGCTTGGGGGCCCCCTGGGGGCCCTTCAGGCCAGCTAGGTCTTTGGGTGCTGGCTCCTTCGGTTTGGGAGCTGTTGCTGGACGTTGGGCATGTTGGCCGGAGAGTGCTTCTCGGGCCGCGAACTGCAACCTTGCAGGTACCTCCCAGGTTCCCGGCCCAACGAAAGACCCCAGACCCAAATGGAGAGGGGCTGCTTGGGGGCCCCCTGGGGGCCCTTCAGGCCAGCTAGGTCTTTGGGTCCTGGCTCCTTCGGTTTGGGAGCTGTTGCTGGACGTTGGGCATGTTGGCCGGAGAGTGCTTCTCGGGCTGCGAACTGCAACCTTGCAGGTACCTCCCAGGTCCCCAGCCGAAAGAAAGCCCCCAGACCCAAATTGAGAGTGCCTGCTTGGGGGCTCCCTGGGGGCCCTTCAGGCCAGCTAGGCCTTTGGGTCCTGGCTCCTTCGGTTTGGGAGCTGTTGCTGGACGTTGGGCATGTTGGCCGGAGAGTGCTTCTCGGGCCGCGAACTGCAACCTTGCAGGTATCTCCTACGTCCCCGGCCCAAAGAAAGCCCCCATACCCAAATGGAGAGGGGCTGCTTGGGGGCCCCCTGGGGGTCCTTCAGGCCAGCTAGGTCTTTGGGTCCTGGCTCCTTCGGTTTGGGAGCTGTTGCTGGACGTTGGGCATGTTGGCCGGAGAGTGCTTCTCGGGCCGCCAACTGCAACCTTGCAGGTACCTGCCAGGTTCCCGGCCCAACGAAAGTCCCCAGACCCAAATGGAGAGGGGCTGCTTGGGGGCTCCCTTTGCGCCCTTCAGGCTAGCTTGGTCTTTGGGTCCTGGCTCCTTCGGTTTGGGAGCTGTTGCTGGACGTTGGGCATGTTGGCCGGAGAGTGCTTCTCGGGCCGCGAACTGCAACCTTGCAGGCACCTCCCAGGTTCCCGGCCCAACGAAAGCCCCCAGACCCATATTGAGAGTGGCTGCTTGGGGGCCCACTGGGGGCCCTTCAGGCCAGCTAGGTCTTTGGGTGCTGGCTCCTTCGGTTTGGGAGCTGTTGCTGGACGTTGGGCATGTTGGCCGGAGAGTGCTTCTCGGGCCGTGAACTGCAACCTTGCAGGTACCTCCAAGTTTCTCGGCTCAACGAAAGCCCCCAGACCCAAATGGAGAGGGGCTGCTTGGGGGCCCCCTGGGGGCCCTCCAGGCCAGCTAGGTCTTTGGGTCCTGGCTCCTTCGGTTTGGGACCTGTTGCTGGACGTTGGGCATGTTGGCCGGAGAGTGCTTGTCGGGCCGCGAACTTCAACCTTGCAGGTACCTCCCAGGTTCCCAGCCCAACGAAAGCCCCCAGACCCAAATGGAGAGGGGCTGCTTGGGGGCCCCCTGGGGGCCCTTCAGGCCAGCTAGGTCTTTGGGTCCTGGCTCCTTCGCTTTGGGAGCTGTTGCTGGACGTTGGGCATGTTGGCCGGAGAGTGCTTCTTGGGCCGCGAACTGCAACCTTTCAGGTACCTCCCAGGTTCCCGGCCCAACGAAAGCCCCCAGACCCAAATGGAGAGGGGCTGCTTGGGGGCTCCCTGGGGGCCCTTCAGGCCAGCTAGGTCTTTGGGTCCTGGCTCCTTCGGTTTGGGACCTGTTGCTGGACGTTGGGCATGTTGGCCGGAGAGTGCTTCTCGGACCGCCAACTGCAACCTTGCAGGTACCTCCTAGGTCCCCGGCCCAACGAAAGTCCCCAGACCCTAATGGAGAGGGGCTGCTTGGGGGCTCCCTTTGCGCCCTTCGGGCTAGATAGGTCTTTGGGTCCTGGCTCCTTCGCTTTGGGAGCTGTTGCTGGACGTTGGGCATGTTGGCCGGAGAGTGCTTCTCGGGCCGCGAACTGCAACCTTGCAGGTACCTCCCAGGTTCCTGGCCCAACGAAAGCCCCCAGACCCATATTGAGAGTGGCTGCTTGGGGGCTCCCTGGGGGCCCTTCAGGCCAGCTAGGTCTTTGGGTGCTGGCTCCTTCGGTTTGGGAGCTGTTGCTGGACGTTGGGCATGTTGGCCGGAGAGTGCTTCTCGGGCCGCGAACTGCAACCTTGCAGGTACCTCCAAGTTTCTCGGCTCAACGAAAGCCCCCAGACCCAAATGGAGAGGGGCTGCTTGGGGGCTCCCTGGGGGCCCTTCAGGCCAGCTAGGTCTTTGCGTCCTGGCTCCTTCGGTTTGGGAGCTGTTGCTGGACGTTGGGCATGTTGGCCGGAGAGTGCTTCTCGGGCCGCGAACTGCAACCTTGCAGGTACCTCCCAGGTCCCCGGCCCAACGAAAGCCCCCAGACCCAAATGGAGAGGGGCTGCTTGGGGGCCTCCTGGGGGCCCTTCAGGCCAGCTAGGTCTTTGGGTCCTGGCTCCTTCGCTTTGGGAGCTGTTGCTGGACTTTGGGCATGTTGGCCGGAGAGTGCTTCTCGGGCCGCGAACTGCAACCTTGCAGGTACCTCCCAAGTCCCTGGCCCAACGAAAGCCCCCAGACCCAAATGGAGAGGGGCTGCTTGGGGGCCCCCTGGGGGCCCTTCAGGCCAGCTAGGTCTTTGGGTCCTGGCTCCTTCGGTTTGGGAGCTGTTGCTGGACGTTGGGCATGTTGGCCGGAGAGTGCTTCTCCGGCCGCGAACTGCAACCTTGCAGGTACCTCCAAGTTTCTCGGCTCAACGAAAGCCCCCAGACCCAAATGGAGAGGGGCTGCTTGGGGGCCCCCTGGGGTCCCTTCAGGCCAGCTAGGTCTTTGGGTCCTGGCTCCTTCGGTTTGGGAGCTGTTGCTGGACGTTGGGCATGTTGGCCGGAGAGTGCTTCTCGGGCCGCGAACTGCAACCTTGCAGGTACCTCCCAAGTCCCCGGCCCAACGAAAGCCCCCAGACCCAAATGGAGAGGGGCTGCTTGGGGGCCCCCTGGGGTCCCTTCAGGCCAGCTAGGTCTTTGGGTCCTGGCTCCTTCGGTTTGGGAGCTGTTGCTGGACGTTGGGCATGTTGGCCGGAGAGTGCTTCTTGGGCCGCGAACTGCAACCTTGCAGGTACCTCCCAGGTTCCCGGCCCAACGAAAGCCCCCAGACCCAAATGGAGAGGGGCTGCTTGGGGACTCCCTGGGGGCCCTTCAGGCCAGCTAGGTCTTTGGGTCCTGGCTCCTTCGGTTTGGGAGCTGTTGCTGGACGTTGGGCATGTTGGCCGGAGAGTGCTTCTCGGACCGCCAACTGCAACCTTGCAGGTACCTCCTAGGTCCCTGGCCCAACGAAAGTCCCCAGACCCAAATGGAGAGGGGCTGCTTGGGGGCTCCCTTTGCGCCCTTCAGGCTAGCTTGGTCTTTGGGTCCTGGCTCCTTCGGTTTGGGAGCTGTTGCTGGACGTTGGGCATGTTGGCCGGAGAGTGCTTCTCGGGCCGCGAACTGCAACCTTGCAGGTACCTCCCAGGTTCCCGGCCCAACGAAAGCCCCCAGACCCATATTGAGAGTGGCTGCTTGGGGGCCCACTGGGGGCCCTTCAGGCCAGCTAGGTCTTTGGGTGCTGGCTCCTTCGGTTTGGGAGCTGTTGCTGGACGTTGGGCATGTTGGCCGGAGAGTGCTTCTCGGGCCGCGAACTGCAACCTTGCAGGTACCTCCAAGTTTCTCGGCTCAACGAAAGCCCCCAGACCCAAATGGAGAGGGGCTGCTTGGGGGCCCCCTGGGGGCCCTCCAGGCCAGCTAGGTCTTTGGGTCCTGGCTCCTTCGGTTTGGGACCTGTTGCTGGACGTTGGGCATGTTGGCCGGAGAGTGCTTCTCGGGCCGCGAACTTCAAACTTACAGGTACCTCCCAGGTTCCCAGCCCAACGAAAGCCCCCAGACCCAAATGGAGAGGGGCTGCTTGGGGGCCCCCTGGGGGTCCTTCAGGCCAGCTAGGTCTTTGGGTCCTGGCTCCTTCGGTTTGGGAGCTGTTGCTGGACGTTGGGCATGTTGGCCGGAGAGTGCTTCTCGGACCGCCAACTGCAACCTTGCAGGTACCTCCTAGGTCCCCGGCCCAACGAAAGTCCCCAGACCCAAATGGAGAGGGGCTGCTTGGGGGCTCCCTTTGCGCCCTTCAGGCTAGCTAGGTCTTTGGGTCCTGGCTCCTTCGCTTTGGGAGCTGTTGCTGGACGTTGGGCATGTTGGCCGGAGAGTGCTTCTCGGGCCGCGAACTGCAACCTTGCAGGTACCTCCCAGGTTCCCGGCCCAACGAAAGCCCCCAGACCCATATTGAGAGTGGCTGCTTGGGGGCTCCCTGGGGGCCCTTCAGGCCAGCTAGGTCTTTGGGTGCTGGCTCCTTCGGTTTGGGAGCTGTTGCTGGACGTTTGGCATGTTGGCCGGAGAGTGCTTCTCGGGCCGCGAACTGCAACCTTGCAGGTACCTCCAAGTTTCTCGGCTCAACGAAAGCCCCCAGACCCAAATGGAGAGGGGCTGCTTGGGGGCCCCCTGGGGGCCCTTCAGGCCAGCTAGGCCTTTGCGTCCTGGCTCCTTCGGTTTGGGAGCTGTTGCTGGACGTTGGGCATGTTGGCCGGAGAGTGCTTCTCGGGCCGCGAACTGCAACCTTGCAGGTACCTCTCAGGTCCCCGGCCCAACGAAAGCCCCCAGACCCAAATGGAGAGGGGCTGCTTGGGGGCCCCCTGGGGGCCCTTCAGGCCAGCTAGGTCTTTGGGTCCTGGCTCCTTCGGTTTGGGAGCTGTTGCTGGACTTTGGGCATGTTGGCCGGAGAGTGCTTCTCGGGCCGCGAACTGCAACCTTGCAGGTACCTCCCAAGTCCCTGGCCCAACGAAAGCCCCCAGACCCAAATGGAGAGGGGCTGCTTGGGGGCCCCCTGGGGGCCCTTCAGGCCAGCTAGGTCTTTGGGTCCTGGCTCCTTCGGTTTGGGAGCTGTTGCTGGACGTTGGGCATGTTGGCCAGAGAGTGCTTCTCCGGCCGCGAACTGCAACCTTGCAGGTACCTCCAAGTTTCTCGGCTCAACGAAAGCCCCCAGACCCAAATGGAGAGGGGCTGCTTGGGGGCCCCCTGGGGTCCCTTCAGGCCAGCTAGGTCTTTGGGTCCTGGCTCCTTCGGTTTGGGAGCTGTTGCTGGACGTTGGGCATGTTGGCCGGAGAGTGCTTCTCGGGCCGCGAACTGCAACCTTGCAGGTACCTCCCAAGTCCCCGGCCCAACGAAAGCCCCCAGACCCAAATGGAGAGGGGCTGCTTGGGGGCCCCCTGGGGTCCCTTCAGGCCAGCTAGGTCTTTGGGTGCTGGCTCCTTCGGTTTGGGAGCTGTTGCTGGACGTTGGGCATGTTGGCCGGAGAGTGCTTCTCGGGCCGCGAACTGCAACCTTGCAGGTACCTCCAAGTTTCCAGGCCCAACGAAAGCCCCCAGACCCAAATGGAGAGGGGATGCTTGGGGGCCCCCTGGGGGCCCTTCAGGCCAGCTAGGTCTTTGGGTCCTGGCTCCTTCGGTTTGGGAGCTGTTGCTGGACGTTGGGCATGTTGGCCAGAGAGTGCTTCTCGGGCCGCGAACTGCCAAATTGCAGATACCTCCTAGGTCCCCGGCCCAACGAAAGTCCCCAGACACAAATGGAGAGGGGCTGCTTTGGGGCCCCCTGGGGGCCCTTCAGGCCAGCTAGGTCTTTGGGTCCTGGCTCCTTCGCTTTGGGAGCTGTTGCTGGACGTTGGGCATGTTGGCCGGAGAGTGCTTCTCGGGCCGCCAACTGCAACCTTGCAGGTACCTCCCAGGTTCCCAGCCCAACGGAAGCCCCCAGACCCAAATGGAGAGGGGCTGCTTGGGGGCTCCCTGGGGGCCCTTCAGGCCAGCTAGGTCTTTGGGTCCTGGCTCCTTCGGTTTGGGAGCTGTTGCTGGACGTTGGGCATGTTGGCCGGAGAGTGCTTCTCCGGCCGCGAACTGCAACCTTGCAGGTACCTCCAAGTTTCTCGGCTCAACGAAAGCCCCCAGACCCAAATGGAGAGGGGCTGCTTGGGGGCCCCCTGGGGGCCCTTCAGGCCAGCTAGGTCTTTGGGTCCTGGCTCCTTCGGTTTGGGACCTGTTGCTGGACGTTGGGCATGTTGGCCGGAGAGTGCTTCTCGGGCCGCGAACTTCAAACTTACAGGTACCTCCCAGGTTCCCAGCCCAACGAAAGCCCCCATACCCAAATGGAGAGGGGCTGCTTGGGGGCCCCCTGGGGGTCCTTCAGGCCAGCTAGGTCTTTGGGTCCTGGCTCCTTCGGTTTGGGAGCTGTTGCTGGACGTTGGGCATGTTGGCCGGAGAGTGCTTCTTGGGCCGCGAACTGCAACCTTGCAGGTACCTCCCAGGTTCCCGGCCCAACGAAAGCCCCCAGACCCAAATGGAGAGGGGCTGCTTGGGGACTCCCTGGGGGCCCTTCAGGCCAGCTAGGTCTTTGCGTCCTGGCTCCTTCGGTTTGGGAGCTGTTGCTGGACGTTGGGCATGTTGGCCGGAGAGTGCTTCTCGGACCTCCAACTGCAACCTTGCAGGTACCTCCTAGGTCCCCGGCCCAACGAAAGTCCCCAGACCCAAATGGAGAGGGGCTGCTTGGGGGCTCCCTTTGCGCCCTTCAGGCTAGCTAGGTCTTTGGGTCCTGGCTCCTTCGCTTTGGGAGCTGTTGCTGGACGTTGGGCATGTTGGCCGGAGAGTGCTTCTCGGGCCGCGAACTGCAACCTTGCAGGTACCTCCCAGGTTCCCGGCCCAACGAAAGCCCCCAGACCCATATTGAGAGTGGCTGCTTGGGGGCTCCCTGGGGTCCCTTCAGGCCAGCTAGGTCTTTGGGTGCTGGCTCCTTCGGTTTGGGAGCTGTTGCTGGACGTTGGGCATGTTGGCCGGAGAGTGCTTCTCGGGCCGCGAACTGCAACCTTGCAGGTACCTCCAAGTTTCTCGGCTCAACGAAAGCCCCCAGACCCAAATGGAGAGGGGCTGCTTGGGGGCCCCCTGGGGGCCCTTCAGGCCAGCTAGGCCTTTGCGTCCTGGCTCCTTCGGTTTGGGAGCTGTTGCTGGACGTTGGGCATGTTGGCCGGAGAGTGCTTCTCGGGCCGCGAACTGCAACCTTGCAGGTACCTCTCAGGTCCCCGGCCCAACGAAAGCCCCCAGACCCAAATGGAGAGGGGCTGCTTGGGGGCCCCCTGGGGGCCCTTCAGGCCAGCTACGTCTTTGGGTCCTGGCTCCTTCGGTTTGGGAGCTGTTGCTGGACTTTGGGCATGTTGGCCGGAGAGTGCTTCTCGGGCCGCGAACTGCAACCTTGCAGGTACCTCCCAAGTCCCTGGCCCAACGAAAGCCCCCAGACCCAAATGGAGAGGGGCTGCTTGGGGGCCCCCTGGGGGCCCTTCAGGCCAGCTAGGTCTTTGGGTCCTGGCTCCTTCGGTTTGGGAGCTGTTGCTGGACGTTGGGCATGTTGGCCGGAGAGTGCTTCTCCGGCCGCGAACTGCAACCTTGCAGGTACCTCCAAGTTTCTCGGCTCAACGAAAGCCCCCAGACCCAAATGGAGAGGGGCTGCTTGGGGGCCCCCTGGGGGCCCTTCAGGCCAGCTAGGTCTTTGGGTCCTGGCTCCTTCGGTTTGGGAGCTGTTGCTGGACGTTGGGCATGTTGGCCGGAGAGTGCTTCTCGGGCCGCGAACTGCAACCTTGCAGGTACCTCCCAAGTCCCCGGCCCAACGAAAGCCCCCAGACCCAAATGGAGAGGGGCTGCTTGGGGGCCCCCTGGGGTCCCTTCAGGCCAGCTAGGTCTTTGGGTGCTGGCTCCTTCGGTTTGGGAGCTGTTGCTGGACGTTGGGCATGTTGGCCGGAGAGTGCTTCTCGGGCCGCGAACTGCAACCTTGCAGGTACCTCCAAGTTTCCAGGCCCAACGAAAGCCCCCAGACCCAAATGGAGAGGGGATGCTTGGGGGCCCCCTGGGGGCCCTTCAGGCCAGCTAGGTCTTTGGGTCCTGGCTCCTTCGGTTTGGGAGCTGTTGCTGGACGTTGGGCATGTTGGCCAGAGAGTGCTTCTCGGGCCGCGAACTGCCAAATTGCAGATACCTCCTAGGTCCCCGGCCCAACGAAAGTCCCCAGACACAAATGGAGAGGGGCTGCTTTGGGGCCCCCTGGGGGCCCTTCAGGCCAGCTAGGTCTTTGGGTCCTGGCTCCTTCGCTTTGGGAGCTGTTGCTGGACGTTGGGCATGTTGGCCGGAGAGTGCTTCTCGGGCCGCCAACTGCAACCTTGCAGGTACCTCCCAGGTTCCCAGCCCAACGGAAGCCCCCAGACCCAAATGGAGAGGGGCTGCTTGGGGGCTCCCTGGGGGCCCTTCAGGCCAGCTAGGTCTTTGGGTCCTGGCTCCTTCGGTTTGGGAGCTGTTGCTGGACGTTGGGCATGTTGGCCGGAGAGTGCTTCTCCGGCCGCGAACTGCAACCTTGCAGGTACCTCCAAGTTTCTCGGCTCAACGAAAGCCCCCAGACCCAAATGGAGAGGGGCTGCTTGGGGGCCCCCTGGGGTCCCTTCAGGCCAGCTAGGTCTTTGCGTCCTGGCTCCTTCGGTTTGGGAGCTGTTGCTGGACGTTTGGCATGTTGGCCGGAGAGTGCTTCTCGGGCCGCGAACTGCAACCTTGCAGGTACCTCCCAAGTCCCCGGCCCAACGAAAGCCCCCAGACCCAAATGGAGAGGGGCTGCTTGGGGGCCCCCTGGGGTCCCTTCAGGCCAGCTAGGTCTTTGGGTGCTGGCTCCTTCGGTTTGGGAGCTGTTGCTGGACGTTGGGCATGTTGGCCGGAGAGTGCTTCTCGGGCCGCGAACTGCAACCTTGCAGGTACCTCCAAGTTTCTCGGCTCAACGAAAGCCCCCAGACCCAAATGGAGAGGGGCTGCTTGGGGGCCCCCTGGGGTCCCTTCAGGCCAGCTAGGTCTTTGCGTCCTGGCTCCTTCGGTTTGGGAGCTGTTGCTGGACGTTGGGCATGTTGGCCGGAGAGTGCTTCTCGGGCCGCCAACTGCAACCTTGCAGGTACCTCCCAGGTTCCCGGCCCAACGAAAGCCCCCAGACCCAAATGGAGAGGGGCTGCTTGGGGGCCCCCTGGGGGCCCTTCAGGCCAGCTAGGTCTTTGGGTGCTGGCTCCTTCGGTTTGGGAGCTGTTGCTGGACGTTGGGCATGTTGGCCGGAGAGTGCTTCTCGGGCCGCCAGCTGCAACCTTGCAGGTACCTCCCAGGTTCCCAGCCCAACGAAAGCCCCCAGACCCAAATGGAGAGGGGCTGCTTGGGGGCCCCCTGGGGTCCCTTCAGGCCAGCTAGGTCTTTGCGTCCTGGCTCCTTCGGTTTGGGAGCTGTTGCTGGACGTTGGGCATGTTGGCCAGAGAGTGCTTCTCGGGCCGCGAACTGCAACCTTGCAGGTACCTCCCAGGTTCCCGGCCCAACGAAAGCCCCCAGACCCAAATGGAGAGGGGCTGCTTGGGGGTTCCCTGGGGGCCCTTCTGGCCAGCTATGTCTTTGGGTACTGGCTCCTTCGCTTTGGGAGCTGTTGCTGGACGTTGGGCATGTTGGCCAGAGAGTGCTTCTCGTGCCGCGAACTGCAAACTTACAGGTACCTCCCAGGTCCCCGGCCCAACGAAAACCCCCAGACCCAAATGGAGAGGGGCTGCTTGGGGGCCCCCTGGGGGCCCTTCAGGCCAGCTAGGTCTTTGGGTCCTGGCTCCTTCGGTTTGGGACCTGTTGCTGGACGTTGGGCATGTTGGCCGGAGAGTGCTTCTCGGGCCGTGAACTGCAACCTGGCAGGTACCTCCAAGTTTCTCGGCTCAACGAAAGCCCCCAGACCCAAATGGAGAGGGGCTGCTTGGGGGCCCCCTGAGGGCCCTTCAGGCCAGCTAGGTCTTTGGGTCCTGGCTCCTTCGGTTTGGGAGCTGTTGCTGGACGTTGGGCATGTTGGCCGGAGAGTGCTTCTCGGGCCGCGAACTGCAACCTTGCAGGTACCTCCCAGGTCCCCGGCCCAACGAAAGCCCCCAGACCCAAATGGAGAGGGGCTGCTTGGGGGCCCCCTGGGGGCCCTTCAGGCCAGCTAGGTCTTTGGGTGCTGGCTCCTTCGGTTTGGGACATGTTGCTGGACGTTGGGCATGTTGGCCAGAGAGTGCTTCTCGGGCCGCGAACTGCAACCTTGCAGGTAACTCCCAGTTCCCCGGCCCAAGGAAATCCCCCAGACCCAAATTGAGAGAGGCTGCTTTGGGGCCCCCTGGGGGCCTTTCAGGCCAGCTAGGTCTTTGGGTCCTGGCTCCTTCGGTTTGGGAGCTGTTGCTGGACGTTGGGCATGTTGGCCGGAGAGTGCTTCTCGGGCCGCGAACTGCAACCTTGCAGGTACCTCCCAAGTCCCCGGCCCAACGAAAGCCCCCAGACCCAAATGGAGAGGGGCTGCTTGGGGGCCCCCTGGGGGCCCTTCAGGCCAGCTAGGTCTTTGGGTCCTGGCTCCTTCGGTTTGGGAGCTGGAAGTTGGGCATGTTGGCCGGAGAGTGCTTCTCGGGCCGCGAACTGCAACCTTGCAGGTACCTCCCAGGTTCCCGGCCCAACGAAAGCCCCCAGACCCAAATGGAGAGGGGCTGCTTGGGGGCCCCCTGGGGGCCCTTCAGGCCAGCTAGGTCTTTGGGTCCTGGCTCCTTCGGTTTGGGAGCTGTTGCTGGACGTTGGGCATGTTGGCCAGAGAGTGCTTCTCGGGCCGCGAACTGCAAACTTACAGGTACCTCCTAGGTGCCCGGCTTTCAAAAGCCCCCAGACCCAAATGGAGAGGGGCTGCTTGGGGGCCCCCTGGGGGCCCTTCAGGCCAGCTAGGTCTTTGGGTCCTGGCTCCTTCGGTTTGGGAGCTGTTGCTGGACGTTGGGCATGTTGGCCGGAGAGTGCTTCTCGGGCCGCGAACTGCAACCTTGCAGGTACCTCCCAGGTCCCCGGCCCAACGAAAGCCCCCAGACCCAAATGGAGAGGGGCTGCTTGGGGGCCCCCTGGGGGCCCTTCAGGCCAGCTAGGTCTTTGGGTCCTGGCTCCTTCGGTTTGGGACCTGTTGCTGGACGTTGGGCATGTTGGCCGGACAGTGCTTCTCGGGCCGTGAACTGCAACCTGGCAGGTACCTCCAAGTTTCTCGGCTCAACGAAAGCCCCCAGACCCAAATGGAGAGGGGCTGCTTGGGGGCCCCCTGGGGGCCCTTCAGGCCAGCTAGGTCTTTGGGTCCTGGCTCCTTCGGTTTGGGAGCTGTTGCTGGACGTTGGGCATGTTGGCCGGAGAGTGCTTCTCGGGCCGCGAACTGCAACCTTGCAGGTAACTCCCAGGTCCCCGGCCCAACGAAAGCCCCCAGACCCAAATGGAGAGGGGCTGCTTGGGGGCCCCCTGGGGGCCCTTCAGGCCAGCTAGGTCTTTGGGTGCTGGCTCCTTCGGTTTGGGACATGTTGCTGGACGTTGGGCATGTTGGCCGGAGAGTGCTTCTCGGGCCGCGAACTGCAACCTTGCAGGTAACTCCCAGGTCCCCGGCCCAAGGAAATCCCCCAGACCCAAATTGAGAGAGGCTGCTTTGGGGCCCCCTGGGGGCCTTTCAGGCCAGCTAGGTCTTTGGGTCCTGGCTCCTTCGCTTTGGGAGCTGTTGCTGGACGTTGGGCATGTTGGCCGGAGAGTGCTTCTCGGGCCGCGAACTGCAACCTTGCAGGTACCTCCCAGGTCCCCGGCCCAACGAAAGCCCCCAGACCCAAATGGAGAGGGGCTGCTTGGGGGCCCCCTGGGGGCCCTTCAGGCCAGCTAGGTCTTTGGGTCATGGCTCCTTCGGTTTGGGAGCTGTTGCTGGAAGTTGGGCATGTTGGCCGGAGAGTGCTTCTCGGGCCGCGAACTGCAACCTTGCAGGTACCTCCCAGGTTCCCGGCCCAACGAAAGCCCCCAGACCCAAATGGAGAGGGGCTGCTTGGGGGCCCCCTGGGGGCCCTTCAGGCCAGCTAGGTCTTTGGGTCCTGGCTCCTTCGGTTTGGGAGCTGTTGCTGGACGTTGGGCATGTTGGCCAGAGAGTGCTTCTCGGGCCGCGAACTGCCAAATTGCAGATACCTCCTAGGTCCCCGGCCCAACGAAAGCCCCCAGACACAAATGGAGAGGGGCTGCTTGGGGGCCCCCTGGGGGCCCTTCAGGCCAGCTAGGTCTTTGGGTCCTGGCTCCTTCGGTTTGGGAGCTGTTGCTGGACGTTGGGCATGTTGGCCGGAGAGTGCTTCTCGGGCCGCCAACTGCAACCTTGCAGGTACCTCCCAGGTTCCCGGCCCAACGAAAGCCCCCAGACCCAAATGGAGAGGGGTTGCTTGGGGGCCCCCTGGGGGCCCTTCAGGCCAGCTAGGTCTTTGGGTCCTGGCTCCTTCGCTTTGGGAGCTGTTGCTGGACGTTTGGCATGTTGGCCGGAGAGTTCTTCTCGGGCCGCGAACTGCAACCTTGCAGGTACCTCCTAGTTCCCCGGCCCAACGAAAGCCCCCAGACCCAAATTGAGAGAGGCTGCTTTGGGGCCCCCTGGGGGCCCTTCAGGCCAGCTAGGTCTTTGGGTCCTGGCTCCTTCGCTTTGGGAGCTGTTGCTGGACGTTTGGCATGTTGGCCGGAGAGTGCTTGTCGGGCCGCGAACTGCAACCTTGCAGGTACCTCCCAGGTCCCCGGCCCAACGAAAGCCCCCAGACCCAAATGGAGAGGGGCTGCTTGGGGGCCCCCTGGGGGCCCTTCAGGCCAGCTAGGTCTTTGGGTCCTGGCTCCTTCGGTTTGGGAGCTGTTGCTGGACGTTGGGCATGTTGGCCGGAGAGTGCTTCTCGGGCCGCGAACTGCAACCTTGCAGGTACCTCCCAGGTCCCCGGCCGAACGAAAGCCCCCAGACCCAAATGGAGAGGGGCTGCTTGGGGGCTCCCTGGGGGCCCTTCAGGCCAGCTAGGCCTTTGGGTCCTGGCTCCTTCGGTTTGGGAGCTGTTGCTGGACGTTGGGCATGTTGGCCGGAGAGTGCTTCTCGGGCTGCGAACTGCAACGTTGCAGGTACCTCCAAGTTTCTCGGCTCAACGAAAGCCCCCAGACCCAAATGGAGAGGGGCTGCTTGGGGGCCCCCTGGGGGCCCTTCAGGCCAGCTAGGTCTTTGGGTCCTGGCTCCTTCGGTTTGGGAGCTGTTGCTGGACGTTGGGCATGTTGGCCGGAGAGTGCTTCTCGGGCCGCGAACTGCAACCTTGCAGGTACCTCCCAGGTCCCCGGCCCAACGAAAGCCCCCAGACCCAAATGGAGAGGGGCTGCTTGGGGGCCCCCTGGGGGCCCTTCAGGCCAGCTAGGTCTTTGGGTGCTGGCTCCTTCGGTTTGGGACATGTTGCTGGACGTTGGGCATGTTGGCCGGAGAGTGCTTCTCGGGCCGCGAACTGCAACCTTGCAGGTAACTCCCAGGTCCCCGGCCCAAGGAAATCCCCCAGACCCAAATTGAGAGAGGCTGCTTTGGGGCCCCCTGGGGGCCTTTCAGGCCAGCTAGGTCTTTGGGTCCTGGCTCCTTCGCTTTGGGAGCTGTTGCTGGACGTTGGGCATGCTGGCCGGAGAGTGCTTCTCGGGCCGCCAACTGCAACCTTGCAGGTACCTCCCAGGTCCCCGGCCCAACGAAAGCCCCCAGACCCAAATGGAGAGGGGCTGCTTGGGGGCCCCCTGGGGGCCCTTCAGGCCAGCTAGGTCTTTGGGTCATGGCTCCTTCGGTTTGGGAGCTGTTGCTGGAAGTTGGGCATGTTGGCCGGAGAGTGCTTCTCGGGCCGCGAACTGCAACCTTGCAGGTACCTCCCAGGTTCCCGGCCCAACGAAAGCCCCCAGACCCAAATGGAGAGGGGCTGCTTGGGGGCCCCCTGGGGGCCCTTCAGGCCAGCTAGGTCTTTGGGTCCTGGCTCCTTCGGTTTGGGAGCTGTTGCTGGACGTTGGGCATGTTGGCCAGAGAGTGCTTCTCGGGCCGCGAACTGCCAAATTGCAGATACCTCCTAGGTCCCCGGCCCAATGAAAGCCCCCAGACACAAATGGAGAGGGGCTGCTTGGGGGCCCCCTGGGGGCCCTTCAGGCCAGCTAGGTCTTTGGGTCCTGGCTCCTTCGGTTTGGGAGCTGTTGCTGGACGTTGGGCATGTTGGCCGGAGAGTGCTTCTCGGGCCGCCAACTGCAACCTTGCAGGTACCTCCCAGGTTCCCGGCCCAACGAAAGCCCCCAGACCCAAATGGAGAGGGGTTGCTTGGGGGCCCCCTGGGGGCCCTTCAGGCCAGCTAGGTCTTTGGGTCCTGGCTCCTTCGCTTTGGGAGCTGTTGCTGGACGTTTGGCATGTTGGCCGGAGAGTTCTTCTCGGGCCGCGAACTGCAACCTTGCAGGTACCTCCTAGGTCCCCGGCCCAACGAAAGCCCCCAGACCCAAATTGAGAGAGGCTGCTTTGGGGCCCCCTGGGGGCCCTTCAGGCCAGCTAGGTCTTTGGGTCCTGGCTCCTTCGCTTTGGGAGCTGTTGCTGGACGTTGGGCATGTTGGCCGGAGAGTGCTTGTCGGGCCGCGAACTGCAACCTTGCAGGTACCTCCCAGGTCCCCGGCCCAACGAAAGCCCCCAGACCCAAATGGAGAGGGGCTGCTTGGGGGCCCCCTGGGGCCCCTTCAGGCCAGCTAGGTCTTTGGGTGCTGGCTCCTTCGGTTTGGGAGCTGTTGCTGGACGTTGGGCATGTTGGCCGGAGAGTGCTTCTCGGGCCGCGAACTGCAACCTTGCAGGTACCTCCCAGGTTCCCGGCCCAACGAAAGACCCCAGACCCAAATGGAGAGGGGCTGCTTGGGGGCCCCCTGGGGGCCCTTCAGGCCAGCTAGGTCTTTGGGTCCTGGCTCCTTCGGTTTGGGAGCTGTTGCTGGACGTTGGGCATGTTGGCCGGAGAGTGCTTCTCGGGCCGCGAACTGCAACCTTGCAGGTACCTCCCAGGTCCCCGGCCGAACGAAAGCCCCCAGACCCAAATTGAGAGGGCCTGCTTGGGGGACCCCTGGGGGCCCTTCAGGCCAGCTAGGCCTTTGGGTCCTGGCTCCTTCGGTTTGGGAGCTGTTGCTGGACGTTGGGCATGTTGGCCGGAGAGTGCTTCTCGGGCTGCGAACTGCAACCTTGCAGGTATCTCCTACGTCCCCGGCCCAACGAAAGCCCCCAGACCCAAATGGAGAGGGGCTGCTTGGGGTCCCCCTGGGGGCCCTTCAGGCCAGCTAGGTCTTTGGGTCCTGGCTCCTTCGGTTTGGGAGCTGTTGCTGGACGTTAGGCATGTTGGCCGCAGAGTGCTTCTTGGGCCGCGAACTGCAACCTTGCAGGTACCTCCCAGGTTCCCGGCCCAACGAAAGCCCCCAGACCCAAATGGAGAGGGGCTGCTTGGGGTCCCCCTGGGGGCCCTTCAGGCCAGCTAGGTCTTTGGGTGCTGGCTCCTTCGCTTTGGGAGCTGTTGCTGGACGTTGGGCATGTTGGCCGGAGAGTGCTTGTCGGGCCGCGAACTGCAACCTTGCAGGTACCTCCCAGGTCCCCGGCCCAACGAAAGCCCCCAGACACAAATGGAGAGGGGCTGCTTGGGGGCCCCCTGGGGTCCCTTCAGGCCAGCTAGGTCTTTGCGTCCTGGCTCCTTCGGTTTGGGAGCTGTTGCTGGACGTTGGGCATGTTGGCCGGAGAGTGCTTCTTGGGCCGCGAACTTCAAACTTGCAGGTACCTCCCAGGTTCCCAGCCCAAAGAAAGCCCCCAGACCCAAATGGAGAGGGGCTGCTTGGGGGCTCCCTGGGGGCCCTTCAGGCCAGCTAGGTCTTTGGGTCCTGGCTCCTTCGGTTTGGGAGCTGTTGCTGGACGTTGGGCATGTTGGCCGGAGAGTGCTTCTCGGGCCGCCAACTGCAACCTTGCAGGTACCTCCCAGGTCCCCGGCCCAAGGAAAGCCCCCAGACCCAAATGGAGAGGGGCTGCTTGGGGGCCCCCTGGGGGCCCTTCAGGCCAGCTAGGTCTTTGGGTCATGGCTCCTTCGGTTTGGGAGCTGTTGCTGGACGTTGGGCATGTTGGCCGGAGAGTGCTTCTCGGGCCGCGAACTGCAACCTTGCAGGTACCTCCCAGGTCCCCGGCCCAATGAAAGCCCCCAGACCCAAATGGAGAGGGGCTGCTTGGGGGCCCCCTGGGGGCCCTCCAGGCCAGCTAGGTCTTTGGGTCCTGGCTCCTTCGGTTTGGGACCTGTTGCTGGACGTTGGGCATGTTGGCCGGAGAGTGCTTCTCGGGCCGCCAACTGCAACCTTGCAGGTACCTCCCAGGTTCCCGGCCCAACGAAAGCCCCCATACCCAAATGGAGAGGGGCTGCTTGGGGGCCCCCTGGGGGTCCTTCAGGCCAGCTAGGTCTTTGGGTCCGGGCTCCTTCGGTTTGGGAGCTGTTGCTGGACGTTGGGCATGTTGGCCGGAGAGTGCTTCTTGGGCCGCGAACTGCAACCTTGCAGGTACCTCCCAGGTTCCCGGCCCAACGAAAGCCCCCAGACCCAAATGGAGAGGGGCTGCTTGGGGACTCCCTGGGGGCCCTTCAGGCCAGCTAGGTCTTTGGGTCCTGGCTCCTTCGCTTTGGGAGCTGTTGCTGGACGTTGGGCATGTTGGCCGGAGAGTGCTTCTCGGACCGCCAACTGCAACCTTGCAGGTACCTCCTAGGTCCCCGGCCCAACGAAAGTCCCCATACCCAAATGGAGAGGGGCTGCTTGGGGGCTCCCTTTGCGCCCTTCAGGCTAGCTTGGTCTTTGGGTCCTGGCTCCTTCGCTTTGGGAGCTGTTGCTGGACGTTGGGCATGTTGGCCGGAGAGTGCTTCTCAGGCCGCGAACTGCAACCTTGCAGGTACCTCCCAGGTTCCCGGCCCAACGAAAGACCCCAGACCCATATTGAGAGTGGCTGCTTGGGGGCCCACTGGGGGCCCTTCAGGCCAGCTAGGTCTTTGGGTGCTGGCTCCTTCGGTTTGGGAGCTGTTGCTGGACGTTGGGCATGTTGGCCGGAGAGTGCTTCTCGGGCCGCGAACTGCAACCTTGCAGGTACCTCCAAGTTTCTCGGCTCAACGAAAGCCCCCAGACCCAAATGGAGAGGGGCTGCTTGGGGGCCCCCTGGGGGCCCTTCAGGCCAGCTAGGTCTTTGGGTCCTGGCTCCTTCGGTTTGGGAGCTGTTGCTGGACGTTGGGTATGTTGGCCGGAGAGTGCTTCTCTGGCCGCGAACTGCAATCTTGCAGGTACCTCCTAGGTCCCCGGCCCAACGAAAGCCCCCAGACACAAATGGAGAGGGGCTGCTTGGGGGACCCCTGGGGGCCCTTCAGGCCAGCTAGGTCTTTGGGTCCTGGCTCCTTCGGTTTGGGAGCTGTTGCTGGACGTTGGGCATGTTGGCCGGAGAGTGCTTCTCGGGCCGCCAACTGCAACCTTGCAGGTACCTCCCAGGTTCCCGGCCCAACGAAAGCCCCCAGACCCAAATGGAGAGGGGCTGCTTGGGGGCCCCCTGGGGTCCCTTCAGGCCAGCTAGGTCTTTGGGTCCTGGCTCCTTCGCTTTGGGAGCTGTTGCTGGACGTTTGGCGTGTTGGCCGGAGAGTTCTTCTCGGGCCGCGAACTGCAACCTTGCAGGTACCTCCCAGGTTCCCAGCCCAACGAAAGCCCCCATACCCAAATGGAGAGGGGCTGCTTGGGGGCCCCCTGGGGGCCCTTCAGGCCAGCTAGGTCTTTGGGTCTTGGCTCCTTCGGTTTGGGAGCTGTTGCTGGACGTTGGGCATGCTGGCCGGAGAGTGCTTCTCGGGCCACGAACTGCAACGTTGCAGGTACCTCCAAGGTTCCCGGCCCAACGAAAGCCCCCAGACCCAAATGGAGAGGGGCTGCTTGGGGACCCCCTGGGGGCCCTTCAGGCCAGCTAGGTCTTTGGGTGCTGGCTCCTTCGCTTTGGGAGCTGTTGCTGGACTTTGGGCATGTTGGCCGGAGAGTGCTTCTCGGGCCGCGAACTGCAACCTTGCAGGTACCTCCCAGGTCCCCGGCCCAACGAAAGCCCCCAGACCCAAATTGAGAGAGGCTGCTTTGGGGCCCCCTGGGGGCCCTTCAGGCCAGCTAGGTCTTTGGGTCCTGGCTCCTTCGCTTTGGGAGCTGTTGCTGGACGTTGGGCATGCTGGCCGGAGAGTGCTTCTCGGGCCGCCAACTGCAACCTTGCAGGTACCTCCCAGGTTCCCGGCCCAACGAAAGCCCCCAGACCCAAATGGAGAGGGGCTGCTTGGGGGCCCCCTGGGGCCCCTTCAGGCCAGCTAGGTCTTTGGGTGCTGGCTCCTTCGGTTTGGGAGCTGTTGCTGGACGTTGGGCATGTTGGCCGGAGAGTGCTTCTCGGGCCGCCAACTGCAACCTTGCAGGTACCTCCCAGGTTCCCAGCCCAACGGAAGCCCCCAGACCCAAATGGAGAGGGGCTGCTTGGGGGCCCCCTGGGGGCCCTTCAGGCCAGCTAGGTCTTTGCGTCCTGGCTCCTTCGCTTTGGGAGCTGTTGCTGGACGTTGGGCATGTTGGCCAGAGAGTGCTTCTCGGGCCGCGAACTGCAAACTTACAGGTACCTCCTAGGTCCCCGGCTTTCAAAAGCCCCCAGACCCAAATGGAGAGGGGCTGCTTGGGGGCCCCCTGGGGGCCCTTCAGGCCAGCTAGGTCTTTGGGTCCGGGCTCCTTCGGTTTGGGAGCTGTTGCTGGACGTTGGGCATGTTGGCCGGAGAGTGCTTCTCGGGCCGCGAACTGCAACCTTGCAGGTACCTCCCAGGTCCCCGGCCCAACGAAAGCCCCCAGACCCAAATGGAGAGGGGCTGCTTGGGGGCCCCCTGGGGGCCCTTCAGGCCAGCTAGGTCTTTGGGTCCTGGCTCCTTCGGTTTGGGACCTGTTGCTGGACGTTGGGCATGTTGGCCGGAGAGTGCTTCTCGGGCCATGAACTGCAAACTGGCAGGTACCTCCAAGTTTCTCGGCTCAACGAAAGCCCCCAGACCCAAATGGAGAGGGGCTGCTTGGGGGCCCCCTGGGGGCCCTTCAGGCCAGCTAGGTCTTTGGGTCCTGGCTCCTTCGGTTTGGGAGCTGTTGCTGGACGTTGGGCATGTTGGCCGGAGAGTGCTTCTCGGGCCGCGAACTGCAACCTTGCAGGTAACTCCCAGGTCCCCGGCCCAAGGAAATCCCCCAGACCCAAATTGAGAGAGGCTGCTTTGGGGCCCCCTGGGGGCCTTTCAGGCCAGCTAGGTCTTTGGGTCCTGGCTCCTTCGCTTTGGGAGCTGTTGCTGGACGTTGGGCATGTTGGCCGGAGAGTGCTTCTCGGGCCGCGAACTGCAACCTTGCAGGTACCTCCCAGGTCCCCGGCCCAACGAAAGCCCCCAGACCCAAATGGAGAGGGGCTGCTTGGGGGCCCCCTGGGGGCCCTTCAGGCCAGCTAGGTCTTTGGGTCATGGCTCCTTCGGTTTGGGAGCTGTTGCTGGAAGTTGGGCATGTTGGCCGGAGAGTGCTTCTCGGGCCGCGAACTGCAACCTTGCAGGTACCTCCCAGGTTCCCGGCCCAACGAAAGCCCCCAGACCCAAATGGAGAGGGGCTGCTTGGGGGCCCCCTGGGGGCCCTTCAGGCCAGCTAGGTCTTTGGGTCCTGGCTCCTTCGGTTTGGGAGCTGTTGCTGGACGTTGGGCATGTTGGCCAGAGAGTGCTTCTCGGGCCGCGAACTGCCAAATTGCAGATACCTCCTAGGTCCCCGGCCCAACGAAAGCCCCCAGACACAAATGGAGAGGGGCTGCTTGGGGGCCCCCTGGGGGCCCTTCAGGCCAGCTAGGTCTTTGGGTCCTGGCTCCTTCGCTTTGGGAGCTGTTGCTGGACGTTGGGCATGTTGGCCGGAGAGTGCTTGTCGGGCCGCCAACTGCAACCTTGCAGGTACCTCCCAGGTCCCCGGCCCAACGAAAGCCCCCAGACCCAAATGGAGAGGGGCTGCTTGGGGGCCCCCTGGGGCCCCTTCAGGCCAGCTAGGTCTTTGGGTGCTGGCTCCTTCGGTTTGGGAGCTGTTGCTGGACGTTGGGCATGTTGGCCGGAGAGTGCTTCTCGGGCCGCGAACTGCAACCTTGCAGGTACCTCCCAGGTTCCCGGCCCAACGAAAGACCCCAGACCCAAATGGAGAGGGGCTGCTTGGGGGCCCCCTGGGGGCCCTTCAGGCCAGCTAGGTCTTTGGGTCCTGGCTCCTTCGGTTTGGGAGCTGTTGCTGGACGTTGGGCATGTTGGCCGGAGAGTGCTTGTCGGGCCGCGAACTGCAACCTTGCAGGTACCTCCCAGGTCCCCGGCCCAACGAAAGCCCCCAGACCCAAATTGAGAGGGCCTGCTTGGGGGCTCCCTGGGGGCCCTTCAGGCCAGCTAGGCCTTTGGGTCCTGGCTCCTTCGGTTTGGGAGCTGTTGCTGGACGTTGGGCATGTTGGCCGGAGAGTGCTTCTCGGACCGCCAACTGCAACCTTGCAGGTACCTCCTAGGTCCCCGGCCCAACGAAAGTCCCCAGACCCAAATGGAGAGGGGCTGCTTGGGGGCTCCCTTTGCGCCCTTCAGGCTAGCTTGGTCTTTGGGTCCTGGCTCCTTCGCTTTGGGACCTGTTGCTGGACGTTGGGCATGTTGGCCGGAGAGTGCTTCTCGGGCCGCGAACTGCAACCTTGCAGGTACCTCCCAGGTTCCCAGCCCAACGAAAGCCCCCAGACCCATATTGAGAGTGGCTGCTTGGGGGCCCACTGGGGGCCCTTCAGGCCAGCTAGGTCTTTGGGTGCTGGCTCCTTCGGTTTGGGAGCTGTTGCTGGACGTTGGGCATGTTGGCCGGAGAGTGCTTCTCGGGCCGCGAACTGCAACCTTGCAGGTACCTCCAAGTTTCTCGGCTCAACGAAAGCCCCCAGACCCAAATGGAGAGGGGCTGCTTGGGGGCCCCCTGGGGGCCCTCCAGGCCAGCTAGGTCTTTGGGTCCTGGCTCCTTCGGTTTGGGACCTGTTGCTGGACGTTGGGCATGTTGGCCGGAGAGTGCTTCTCGGGCCGCGAACTTCAACCTTGCAGGTACCTCCCAGGTTCCCAGCCCAACGAAAGCCCCCATACCCAAATGGAGAGGGGCTGCTTGGGGGCCCCCTGGGGGTCCTTCAGGCCAGCTAGGTCTTTGGGTCCGGGCTCCTTCGGTTTGGGAGCTGTTGCTGGACGTTGGGCATGTTGGCCGGAGAGTGCTTCTTGGGCCGCGAACTGCAACCTTGCAGGTACCTCCCAGGTTCCCGGCCCAACGAAAGCCCCCAGACCCAAATGGAGAGGGGCTGCTTGGGGACTCCCTGGGGGCCCTTCAGGCCAGCTAGGTCTTTGGGTCCTGGCTCCTTCGGTTTGGGAGCTGTTGCTGGACGTTGGGCATGTTGGCCGGAGAGTGCTTCTCGGACCGCCAACTGCAACCTTGCAGGTACCTCCTAGGTCCCCGGCCCAACGAAAGCCCCCAGACCCAAATGGAGAGGGGCTGCTTGGGGGCTCCCTTTGCGCCCTTCAGGCTAGCTAGGTCTTTGGGTGCTGGCTCCTTCGGTTTGGGACCTGTTGCTGGACGTTGGGCATGTTGGCCGGAGAGTGCTTCTCGGGCCGCGAACTGCAACCTTGCAGGTACCTCCAAGTTTCTCGGCTCAACGAAAGCCCCCAGACCCAAATGGAGAGGGGCTGCTTGGGGGCCCCCTGGGGGCCCTTCAGGCCAGCTAGGTCTTTGCGTCCTGGCTCCTTCGGTTTGGGAGCTGTTGCTGGACGTTGGGCATGTTGGCCGGAGAGTGCTTCTCGGGCCGCGAACTGCAACCTTGCAGGTACCTCCAAGTTTCTCGGCTCAACGAAAGCCCCCAGACCCAAATGGAGAGGGGCTGCTTGGGGGCCCCCTGGGGGCCCTTCAGGCCAGCTAGGTCTTTGGGTCCTGGCTCCTTCGGTTTGGGAGCTGTTGCTGGACTTTGGGCATGTTGGCCGGAGAGTGCTTCTCGGGCCGCGAACTGCAACCTTGCAGGTACCTCCCAAGTCCCTGGCCCAACGAAAGCCCCCAGACCCAAATGGAGAGGGGCTGCTTGGGGGCCCCCTGGGGGCCCTTCAGGCCAGCTAGGTCTTTGGGTCCTGGCTCCTTCGCTTTGGGAGCTGTTGCTGGACGTTGGGCATGTTGGCCGGAGAGTGCTTCTCCGGCCGCGAACTGCAACCTTGCAGGTACCTCCAAGTTTCTCGGCTCAACGAAAGACCCCAGACCCAAATGGAGAGGGGCTGCTTGGGGGCCCCCTGGGGTCCCTTCAGGCCAGCTAGGTCTTTGGGTCCGGGCTCCTTCGGTTTGGGAGCTGTTGCTGGACGTTGGGCATGTTGGCCGGAGAGTGCTTCTTGGGCCGCGAACTGCAACCTTGCAGGTACCTCCCAGGTTCCCGGCCCAACGAAAGCCCCCAGACCCAAATGGAGAGGGGCTGCTTGGGGACTCCCTGGGGGCCCTTCAGGCCAGCTAGGTCTTTGGGTCCTGGCTCCTTCGGTTTGGGAGCTGTTGCTGGACGTTGGGCATGTTGGCCGGAGAGTGCTTCTCGGACCGCCAACTGCAACCTTGCAGGTACCTCCTAGGTCCCCGGCCCAACGAAAGCCCCCAGACCCAAATGGAGAGGGGCTGCTTGGGGGCTCCCTTTGCGCCCTTCAGGCTAGCTAGGTCTTTGGGTGCTGGCTCCTTCGGTTTGGGAGCTGTTGCTGGACGTTGGGCATGTTGGCCGGAGAGTGCTTCTCGGGCCGCGAACTGCAACCTTGCAGGTACCTCCAAGTTTCTCGGCTCAACGAAAGCCCCCAGACCCAAATGGAGAGGGGCTGCTTGGGGGCCCCCTGGGGGCCCTTCAGGCCAGCTAGGTCTTTGCGTCCTGGCTCCTTCGGTTTGGGAGCTGTTGCTGGACGTTGGGCATGTTGGCCGGAGAGTGCTTCTCGGGCCGCGAACTGCAACCTTGCAGGTACCTCCAAGTTTCTCGGCTCAACGAAAGCCCCCAGACCCAAATGGAGAGGGGCTGCTTGGGGGCCCCCTGGGGGCCCTTCAGGCCAGCTAGGTCTTTGGGTCCTGGCTCCTTCGGTTTGGGAGCTGTTGCTGGACTTTGGGCATGTTGGCCGGAGAGTGCTTCTCGGGCCGCGAACTGCAACCTTGCAGGTACCTCCCAAGTCCCTGGCCCAACGAAAGCCCCCAGACCCAAATGGAGAGGGGCTGCTTGGGGGCCCCCTGGGGGCCCTTCAGGCCAGCTAGGTCTTTGGGTCCTGGCTCCTTCGCTTTGGGAGCTGTTGCTGGACGTTGGGCATGTTGGCCGGAGAGTGCTTCTCCGGCCGCGAACTGCAACCTTGCAGGTACCTCCAAATTTCTCGGCTCAACGAAAGACCCCAGACCCAAATGGAGAGGGGCTGCTTGGGGGCCCCCTGGGGTCCCTTCAGGCCAGCTAGGTCTTTGGGTCCTGGCTCCTTCGGTTTGGGAGCTGTTGCTGGACGTTGGGCATGTTGGCCGGAGAGTGCTTCTCGGGCCGCGAACTGCAACCTTGCAGGTACCTCCCAAGTCCCCGGCCCAACGAAAGCCCCCAGACCCAAATGGAGAGGGGCTGCTTGGGGGCCCCCTGGGGTCCCTTCAGGCCAGCTAGGTCTTTGGGTGCTGGCTCCTTCGGTTTGGGAGCTGTTGCTGGACGTTGGGCATGTTGGCCGGAGAGTGCTTCTCGGGCCGCGAACTGCAACCTTGCAGGTACCTCCAAGTTTCTCGGCTCAACGAAAGCCCCCAGACCCAAATGGAGAGGGGCTGCTTGGGGGCCCCCTGGGGTCCCTTCAGGCCAGCTAGGTCTTTGCGTCCTGGCTCCTTCGGTTTGGGAGCTGTTGCTTGACGTTGGGCATGCTGGCCGGAGAGTGCTTCTCGGGCCGCCAACTGCAACCTTGCAGGTACCTCCCAGGTTCCCGGCCCAACGAAAGCCCCCAGACCCAAATGGAGAGGGGCTGCTTGGGGGCCCCCTGGGGGCCCTTCAGGCCAGCTAGGTCTTTGGGTCCTGGCTCCTTCGCTTTGGGAGCTGTTGCTGGACGTTGGGCATGTTGGCCGGAGAGTGCTTCTCGGGCCGCGAACTGCAACCTTGCAGGTACCTCCCAGGTTCCCGGCCCAACGAAAGCCCCCAGACCCAAATGGAGAGGGGCTGCTTGGGGGCTCCCTTTGCGCCCTTCAGGCTAGCTAGGTCTTTGGGTCCTGGCTCCTTCGCTTTGGGAGCTGTTGCTGGACGTTGGGCATGTTGGCCGGAGAGTGCTTCTCGGGCCGCGAACTGCAAACTTGCAGGTACCTCCCAGGTTCCCGGCCCAACGAAAGCCCCCAGACCCATATTGAGAGTGGCTGCTTGGGGGCTCCCTGGGGGCCCTTCAGGCCAGCTAGGTCTTTGGGTGCTGGCTCCTTCGGTTTGGGAGCTGTTGCTGGACGTTGGGCATGTTGGCCGGAGAGTGCTTCTCGGGCCGTGAACTGCAACCTTGCAGGTACCTCCAAGTTTCTCGGCTCAACGAAAGCCCCCAGACCCAAATGGAGAGGGGCTGCTTGGGGGCCCCCTGGGGGCCCTTCAGGCCAGCTAGGTCTTTGCGTCCTGGCTCCTTCGGTTTGGGACATGTTGCTGGACGTTGGGCATGTTGGCCGGAGAGTGCTTCTCGGGCCGCGAACTGCAACCTTGCAGGTACCTCCCAGGTCCCCGGCCCAACGAAAGCCCCCAGACCCAAATGGAGAGGGGCTGCTTGGGGGCCCCCTGGGGGCCCTTCAGGCCAGCTAGGTCTTTGGGTCCTGGCTCCTTCGGTTTGGGACCTGTTGCTGGACGTTGGGCATGTTGGCCGGAGAGTGCTTCTCGGGCCGTGAACTGCAACCTGGCAGGTACCTCCAAGTTTCTCGGCTCAACGAAAGCCCCCAGACCCAAATGGAGAGGGGCTGCTTGGGGGCCCCCTGGGGGCCCTTCAGGCCAGCTAGGTCTTTGGGTCCTGGCTCCTTCGGTTTGGGAGCTGTTGCTGGACGTTGGGCATGTTGGCCGGAGAGTGCTTCTCGGGCCGCGAACTGCAACCTTGCAGGTACCTCCCAGGTCCCCGGCCCAACGAAAGCCCCCAGACCCAAATGGAGAGGGGCTGCTTGGGGGCCCCCTGGGGGCCCTTCAGGCCAGCTAGGTCTTTGGGTGCTGGCTCCTTCGGTTTGGGACATGTTGCTGGACGATGGGCATGTTGGCCGGAGAGTGCTTCTCGGGCCGCGAACTGCAACCTTGCAGGTAACTCCCAGGTCCCCGGCCCAAGGAAATCCCCCAGACCCAAATTGAGAGAGGCTGCTTTGGGGCCCCCTGGGGGCCTTTCAGGCCAGCTAGGTCTTTGGGTCCTGGCTCCTTCGCTTTGGGAGCTGTTGCTGGACGTTGGGCATGTTGGCCGGAGAGTGCTTCTCGGGCCGCGAACTGCAACCTTGCAGGTACCTCCCAGGTCCCCGGCCCAACGAAAGCCCCCAGACCCAAATGGAGAGGGGCTGCTTGGGGGCTCCCTGGGGGCCCTTCAGGCCAGCTAGGTCTTTGGGTGCTGGCTCCTTCGGTTTGGGAGCTGTTGCTGGACGTTGGGCATGTTGGCCAGAGAGTGCTTCTCGGGCCGCGAACTGCCAAATTGCAGATACCTCCTAGGTCCCCGGCCCAACGAAAGCCCCCAGACACAAATGGAGAGGGGCTGCTTGGGGGCCCCCTGGGGGCCCTTCAGGCCAGCTAGGTCTTTGGGTCCTGGCTCCTTCGGTTTGGGAGCTGTTGCTGGACGTTGGGCATGTTGGCCGGAGAGTGCTTCTCGGGCCGCCAACTGCAACCTTGCAGGTACCTCCCAGGTTCCCGGCCCAACGAAAGCCCCCAGACCCAAATGGAGAGGGGCTGCTTGGGGGCCCCCTGGGGGCCCTTCAGGCCAGCTAGGTCTTTGGGTGCTGGCTCCTTCGCTTTGGGAGCTGTTGCTGGACGTTGGGCATGTTGGCCGGAGAGTGCTTCTCGGACCGCCAACTGCAACCTTGCAGGTACCTCCTAGGTCCCCGGCCCAACGAAAGTCCCCAGACCCAAATGGAGAGGGGCTGCTTGGGGGCTCCCTTTGCGCCCTTCAGGCTAGCTTGGTTTATGGGTCCTGGCTCCTTCGCTTTGGGAGCTGTTGCTGGACGTTGGGCATGTTGGCCGGAGAGTGCTTCTCGGGCCGCGAACTGCAACCTGGCAGGTACCTCCCAGGTTCCCGGCCCAACGAAAGCCCCCAGACCCATATTGAGAGTGGCTGCTTGGGGGACCCCTGGGGGCCCTTCAGGCCAGCTAGGTCTTTGGGTGCTGGCTCCTTCGGTTTGGGAGCTGTTGCTGGACGTTGGGCATGTTGGCCGGAGAGTGCTTCTCGGGCCGCGAACTGCAACCTTGCAGGTACCTCCAAGTTTCTCGGCTCAACGAAAGCCCCCAGACCCAAATGGAGAGGGGCTGCTTGGGGGCCCCCTGGGGGCCCTCCAGGCCAGCTAGGTCTTTGGGTCCTGGCTCCTTCGGTTTGGGACCTGTTGCTGGACGTTGGGCATGTTGGCCGGAGAGTGCTTCTCGGGCCGCGAACTTCAACCTTGCAGGTACCTCCCAGGTTCCCAGCCCAACGAAAGCCCCCATACCCAAATGGAGAGGGGCTGCTTGGGGGCCCCCTGGGGGTCCTTCAGGCCAGCTAGGTCTTTGGGTCCGGGCTCCTTCGGTTTGGGAGCTGTTGCTGGACGTTGGGCATGTTGGCCGGAGAGTGCTTCTTGGGCCGCGAACTGCAACCTTGCAGGTACCTCCCAGGTTCCCGGCCCAACGAAAGCCCCCAGACCCAAATGGAGAGGGGCTGCTTGGGGACTCCCTGGGGGCCCTTCAGGCCAGCTAGGTCTTTGGGTCCTGGCTCCTTCGGTTTGGGAGCTGTTGCTGGACGTTGGGCATGTTGGCCGGAGAGTGCTTCTCGGACCGCCAACTGCAACCTTGCAGGTACCTCCTAGGTCCCCGGCCCAACGAAAGTCCCCAGACCCAAATGGAGAGGGGCTGCTTGGGGTCTCCCTTTGCGCCCTTCAGGCTAGCTAGGTCTTTGGGTCCTGGCTCCTTCGCTTTGGGAGCTGTTGCTGGACGTTGGGCATGTTGGCCGGAGAGTGCTTCTCGGGCCGCGAACTGCAACCTTGCAGGTACCTCCCAGGTTCCCGGCTCAACGAAAGCCCCCAGACCCAAATGGAGAGGGGCTGCTTGGGGGCCCCCTGGGGTCCCTTCAGGCCAGCTAGGTCTTTGCGTCCTGGCTCCTTCGGTTTGGGAGCTGTTGCTTGACGTTGGGCATGCTGGCCGGAGAGTGCTTCTCGGGCCGCCAACTGCAACCTTGCAGGTACCTCCCAGGTTCCCGGCCCAACGAAAGCCCCCAGACCCAAATTGAGAGGGGCTGCTTGGGGGCCCCCTGGGGGCCCTTCAGGCCAGCTAGGTCTTTGGGTCCTGGCTCCTTCGCTTTGGGAGCTGTTGCTGGACGTTGGGCATGTTGGCCGGAGAGTGCTTCTCGGGCCGCGAACTGCAACCTTGCAGGTACCTCCCAGGTTCCCGGCCCAACGAAAGCCCCCAGACCCAAATGGAGAGGGGCTGCTTGGGGGCTCCCTTTGCGCCCTTCAGGCTAGCTAGGTCTTTGGGTCCTGGCTCCTTCGCTTTGGGAGCTGTTGCTGGACGTTGGGCATGTTGGCCGGAGAGTGCTTCTCGGGCCGCGAACTGCAAACTTGCAGGTACCTCCCAGGTTCCCAGCCCAACGAAAGCCCCCAGACCCATATTGAGAGTGGCTGCTTGGGGGCTCCCTGGGGGCCCTTCAGGCCAGCTAGGTCTTTGGGTGCTGGCTCCTTCGGTTTGGGAGCTGTTGCTGGACGTTGGGCATGTTGGCCGGAGAGTGCTTCTCGGGCCGCGAACTGCAACCTTGCAGGTACCTCCAAGTTTCTCGGCTCAACGAAAGCCCCCAGACCCAAATGGAGAGGGGCTGCTTGGGGGCCCCCTGGGGGCCCTTCAGGCCAGCTAGGTCTTTGCGTCCTGGCTCCTTCGGTTTGGGACATGTTGCTGGACGTTGGGCATGTTGGCCGGAGAGTGCTTCTCGGGCCGCGAACTGCAACCTTGCAGGTACCTCCCAGGTCCCCGGCCCAACGAAAGCCCCCAGACCCAAATGGAGAGGGGCTGCTTGGGGGCCCCCTGGGGGCCCTTCAGGCCAGCTAGGTCTTTGGGTCCTGGCTCCTTCGGTTTGGGACCTGTTGCTGGACGTTGGGCATGTTGGCCGGAGAGTGCTTCTCGGGCCGTGAACTGCAACCTGGCAGGTACCTCCAAGTTTCTCGGCTCAACGAAAGCCCCCAGACCCAAATGGAGAGGGGCTGCTTGGGGGCCCCCTGGGGGCCCTTCAGGCCAGCTAGGTCTTTGGGTCCTGGCTCCTTCGGTTTGGGAGCTGTTGCTGGACGTTGGGCATGTTGGCCGGAGAGTGCTTCTCGGGCCGCGAACTGCAACCTTGCAGGTACCTCCCAGGTCCCCGGCCCAACGAAAGCCCCCAGACCCAAATGGAGAGGGGCTGCTTGGGGGCCCCCTGGGGGCCCTTCAGGCCAGCTAGGTCTTTGGGTGCTGGCTCCTTCGGTTTGGGACATGTTGCTGGACGATGGGCATGTTGGCCGGAGAGTGCTTCTCGGGCCGCGAACTGCAACCTTGCAGGTAACTCCCAGGTCCCCGGCCCAAGGAAATCCCCCAGACCCAAATTGAGAGAGGCTGCTTTGGGGCCCCCTGGGGGCCTTTCAGGCCAGCTAGGTCTTTGGGTCCTGGCTCCTTCGCTTTGGGAGCTGTTGCTGGACGTTGGGCATGTTGGCCGGAGAGTGCTTCTCGGGCCGCGAACTGCAACCTTGCAGGTACCTCCCAGGTCCCCGGCCCAACGAAAGCCCCCAGACCCAAATGGAGAGGGGCTGCTTGGGGGCTCCCTGGGGGCCCTTCAGGCCAGCTAGGTCTTTGGGTGCTGGCTCCTTCGGTTTGGGAGCTGTTGCTGGACGTTGGGCATGTTGGCCAGAGAGTGCTTCTCGGGCCGCGAACTGCCAAATTGCAGATACCTCCTAGGTCCCCGGCCCAACGAAAGCCCCCAGACACAAATGGAGAGGGGCTGCTTGGGGGCCCCCTGGGGGCCCTTCAGGCCAGCTAGGTCTTTGGGTCCTGGCTCCTTCGGTTTGGGAGCTGTTGCTGGACGTTGGGCATGTTGGCCGGAGAGTGCTTCTCGGGCCGCCAACTGCAACCTTGCAGGTACCTCCCAGGTTCCCGGCCCAACGAAAGCCCCCAGACCCAAATGGAGAGGGGCTGCTTGGGGGCCCCCTGGGGGCCCTTCAGGCCAGCTAGGTCTTTGGGTGCTGGCTCCTTCGCTTTGGGAGCTGTTGCTGGACGTTGGGCATGTTGGCCGGAGAGTGCTTCTCGGACCGCCAACTGCAACCTTGCAGGTACCTCCTAGGTCCCCGGCCGAACGAAAGTCCCCAGACCCAAATGGAGAGGGGCTGCTTGGGGGCTCCCTTTGCGCCCTTCAGGCTAGCTTGGTTTATGGGTCCTGGCTCCTTCGCTTTGGGAGCTGTTGCTGGACGTTGGGCATGTTGGCCGGAGAGTGCTTCTCGGGCCGCGAACTGCAACCTGGCAGGTACCTCCCAGGTTCCCGGCCCAACGAAAGCCCCCAGACCCATATTGAGAGTGGCTGCTTGGGGGCCCCCTGGGGGCCCTTCAGGCCAGCTAGGTCTTTGGGTGCTGGCTCCTTCGGTTTGGGAGCTGTTGCTGGACGTTGGGCATGTTGGCCGGAGAGTGCTTCTCGGGCCGCGAACTGCAACCTTGCAGGTACCTCCAAGTTTCTCGGCTCAACGAAAGCCCCCAGACCCAAATGGAGAGGGGCTGCTTGGGGGCCCCCTGGGGGCCCTCCAGGCCAGCTAGGTCTTTGGGTCCTGGCTCCTTCGGTTTGGGACCTGTTGCTGGACGTTGGGCATGTTGGCCGGAGAGTGCTTCTCGGGCCGCGAACTTCAACCTTGCAGGTACCTCCCAGGTTCCCAGCCCAACGAAAGCCCCCATACCCAAATGGAGAGGGGCTGCTTGGGGGCCCCCTGGGGGTCCTTCAGGCCAGCTAGGTCTTTGGGTCCGGGCTCCTTCGGTTTGGGAGCTGTTGCTGGACGTTGGGCATGTTGGCCGGAGAGTGCTTCTTGGGCCGCGAACTGCAACCTTGCAGGTACCTCCCAGGTTCCCGGCCCAACGAAAGCCCCCAGACCCAAATGGAGAGGGGCTGCTTGGGGACTCCCTGGGGGCCCTTCAGGCCAGCTAGGTCTTTGGGTCCTGGCTCCTTCGGTTTGGGAGCTGTTGCTGGACGTTGGGCATGTTGGCCGGAGAGTGCTTCTCGGACCGCCAACTGCAACCTTGCAGGTACCTCCTAGGTCCCCGGCCCAACGAAAGTCCCCAGACCCAAATGGAGAGGGGCTGCTTGGGGTCTCCCTTTGCGCCCTTCAGGCTAGCTAGGTCTTTGGGTCCTGGCTCCTTCGCTTTGGGAGCTGTTGCTGGACGTTGGGCATGTTGGCCGGAGAGTGCTTCTCGGGCCGCGAACTGCAACCTTGCAGGTACCTCCCAGGTTCCCGGCCCAACGAAAGCCCCCAGACCCATATTGAGAGTGGCTGCTTGGGGGCTCCCTGGGGGCCCTTCAGGCCAGCTAGGTCTTTGGGTGCTGGCTCCTTCGGTTTGGGAGCTGTTGCTGGACGTTGGGCATGTTGGCCGGAGAGTGCTTCTCGGGCCGCGAACTGCAACCTTGCAGGTACCTCCAAGTTTCTCGGCTCAACGAAAGCCCCCAGACCCAAATGGAGAGGGGCTGCTTGGGGGCCCCCTGGGGGCCCTTCAGGCCAGCTAGGTCTTTGGGTCCTGGCTCCTTCGGTTTGGGAGCTGTTGCTGGACGTTGGGCATGTTGGCCGGAGAGTGCTTCTCGGGCCGCGAACTGCAACCTTGCAGGTACCTCCAAGTTTCTCGGCTCAACGAAAGCCCCCAGACCCAAATGGAGAGGGGCTGCTTGGGGGCCCCCTGGGGGCCCTTCAGGCCAGCTAGGTCTTTGGGTCCTGGCTCCTTCGGTTTGGGAGCTGTTGCTGGACGTTGGGCATGTTGGCCGGAGAGTGCTTCTCGGGCCGCGAACTGCAACCTTGCAGGTACCTCCCAAGTCCCTGGCCCAACGAAAGCCCCCAGACCCAAATTGAGAGGGGCTGCTTGGGGGCCCCCTGGGGGCCCTTCAGGCCAGCTAGGTCTTTGGGTCCTGGCTCCTTCGGTTTGGGAGCTGTTGCTGGACGTTGGGCATGTTGGCCGGAGAGTGCTTCTCCGGCCGCGAACTGCAACCTTGCAGGTACCTCCAAGTTTCTCGGCTCAACGAAAGCCCCCAGACCCAAATGGAGAGGGGCTGCTTGGGGGCCCCCTGGGGTCCCTTCAGGCCAGCTAGGTCTTTGGGTCCTGGCTCCTTCGGTTTGGGAGCTGTTGCTGGACGTTGGGCATGTTGGCCGGAGAGTGCTTCTCGGGCCGCGAACTGCAACCTTGCAGGTACCTCCCAAGTCCCCGGCCCAACGAAAGCCCCCAGACCCAAATGGAGAGGGGCTGCTTGGGGGCCCCCTGGGGTCCCTTCAGGCCAGCTAGGTCTTTGGGTGCTGGCTCCTTCGGTTTGGGAGCTGTTGCTGGACGTTGGGCATGTTGGCCGGAGAGTGCTTCTCGGGCCGCCAACTGCAACCTTGCAGGTACCTCCAAGTTTCTCGGCTCAACGAAAGCCCCCAGACCCAAATGGAGAGGGGCTGCTTGGGGGCCCCCTGGGGTCCCTTCAGGCCAGCTAGGTCTTTGCGTCCTGGCTCCTTCGGTTTGGGAGCTGTTGCTGGACGTTGGGCATGCTGGCCGGAGAGTGCTTCTCGGGCCGCCAACTGCAACCTTGCAGGTACCTCCCAGGTTCCCGGCCCAACGAAAGCCCCCAGACCCAAATTGAGAGTGGCTGCTTGGGGGCCCCCTGGGGGCCCTTCAGGCCAGCTAGGTCTTTGGGTCCTGGCTCCTTCGCTTTGGGAGCTGTTGCTGGACGTTGGGCATGTTGGCCGGAGAGTGCTTCTCGGGCCGCCAACTGCAACCTTGCAGGTACCTCCCAGGTTCCCGGCCCAACGAAAGCCCCCAGACCCAAATGGAGAGGGGCTGCTTGGGGGCTCCCTTTGCGCCCTTCAGGCTAGCTAGGTCTTTGGGTGCTGGCTCCTTCGGTTTGGGAGCTGTTGCTGGACGTTGGGCATGTTGGCCGGAGAGTGCTTCTCGGGCCGCCAACTGCAAACTTGCAGGTACCTCCCAGGTTCCCGGCCCAAGGAAAGCCCCCAGACCCATATTGAGAGTGGCTGCTTGGGGGCTCCCTGGGGGCCCTTCAGGCCAGCTAGGTCTTTGGGTGCTGGCTCCTTCGGTTTGGGAGCTGTTGCTGGACGTTGGGCATGTTGGCCGGAGAGTGCTTCTCGGGCCGCGATCTGCAACCTTGCAGGTACCTCCAAGTTTCTCGGCTCAACGAAAGCCCCCAGACCCAAATGGAGAGGGGCTGCTTGGGGGCCCCCTGGGGGCCCTTCAGGCCAGCTAGGTCTTTGCGTCCTGGCTCCTTCGGTTTGGGACATGTTGCTGGACGTTGGGCATGTTGGCCGGAGAGTGCTTCTCGGGCCGCGAACTGCAACCTTGCAGGTACCTCCCAGGTCCCCGGCCCAACGAAAGCCCCCAGACACAAATGGAGAGGGGCTGCTTGGGGGCCCCCTGGGGGCCCTTCAGGCCAGCTAGGTCTTTGGGTGCTGGCTCCTTCGGTTTGGGACATGTTGCTGGACGATGGGCATGTTGGCCGGAGAGTGCTTCTCGGGACGCGAACTGCCAAATTGCAGATACCTCCTAGGTCCCCGGCCCAACGAAAGCCCCCAGACACAAATGGAGAGGGGCTGCTTGGGGGACCCCTGGGGGCCCTTCAGGCCAGCTAGGTCTTTGGGTGCTGGCTCCTTCGCTTTGGGAGCTGTTGCTCGACGTTGGGCATGTTGGCCGGAGAGTGCTTCTCGGGCCGCCAACTGCAACCTTGCAGGTAACTCCCAGGTTCCCAGCCCAACGGAAGCCCCCAGACCCAAATGGAGAGGGGCTGCTTGGGGGCCCCCTGGGGGCCCTTCAGGCCAGCTAGGTCTTTGCGTCCTGGCTCCTTCGCTTTGGGAGCTGTTGCTGGACGTTGGGCATGTTGGCCAGAGAGTGCTTCTCGGGCCGCGAACTGCAAACTTACAGGTACCTCCTAGGTCCCCGGCCCTCAAAAGCCCCCAGACCCAAATGGAGAGGGGCTGCTTGGGGGCCCCCTGGGGGCCCTTCAGGCCAGCTAGGTCTTTGGGTCCTGGCTCCTTCGGTTTGGGAGCTGTTGCTGGACGTTGGGCATGTTGGCCGGAGAGTGCTTCTCGGGCCGCCAACTGCAACCTTGCAGGTACCTCCCAGGTCCCCGGCCCAACGAAAGCCCCCAGACCCAAATGGAGAGGGGCTGCTTGGGGGCCCCCTGGGGGCCCTTCAGGCCAGCTAGGTCTTTGGGTCCTGGCTCCTTCGGTTTGGGACCTGTTGCTGGACGTTGGGCATGTTGGCCGGAGAGTGCTTCTCGGGCCGTGAACTGCAACCTGGCAGGTACCTCCAAGTTTCTCGGCTCAACGAAAGCCCCCAGACCCAAATGGAGAGGGGCTGCTTGGGGGCCCCCTGGGGGCCCTTCAGGCCAGCTAGGTCTTTGGGTCCTGGCTCCTTCGCTTTGGGAGCTGTTGCTGGACGTTGGGCATGTTGGCCGGAGAGTGCTTCTCGGGCCGCGAACTGCAACCTTGCAGGTACCTCCCAGGTCCCCGGCCCAACGAAAGCCCCCAGACCCAAATGGAGAGGGGCTGCTTGGGGGCCCCCTGCGGCCCCTTCAGGCCAGCTAGGTCTTTGGGTGCAGGCTCCTTCGGTTTGGGACATGTTGCTGGACGTTGGGCATGTTGGCCGGAGAGTGCTTCTCGGGCCACGAACTGCAACCTTGCAGGTAACTCCCAGGTCCCCGGCCCAAGGAAAGCCCCCAGACCAAAATTGAGAGAGGCTGCTTTGGGGCCCCCTGGGGGCCTTTCAGGCCAGCTAGGTCTTTGGGTCCTGGCTCCTTCGCTTTGGGAGCTGTTGCTGGACGTTGGGCATGTTGGCCGGAGAGTGCTTCTCGGGCCGCGAACTGCAACCTTGCAGGTACCTCCCAGGTCCCCGGCCCAACGAAAGCCCCCAGACCCAAATGGAGAGGGGCTGCTTGGGGGCTCCCTGGGGGCCCTTCAGGCCAGCTAGGTCTTTGGGTGCTGGCTCCTTCGGTTTGGGAGCTGTTGCTGGACGTTGGGCATGTTGGCCAGAGAGTGCTTCTCGGGCCGCGAACTGCCAAATTGCAGATACCTCCTAGGTCCCCGGCCCAACGAAAGCCCCCAGACACAAATGGAGAGGGGCTGCTTGGGGGCCCCCTGGGGGCCCTTCAGGCCAGCTAGGTCTTTGGGTCCTGGCTCCTTCGGTTTGGGAGCTGTTGCTGGACGTTGGGCATGTTGGCCGGAGAGTGCTTCTCGGGCCGCCAACTGCAACCTTGCAGGTACCTCCCAGGTTCCCGGCCCAACGAAAGCCCCCAGACCCAAATGGAGAGGGGCTGCTTGGGGGCCCCCTGGGGGCCCTTCAGGCCAGCTAGGTCTTTGGGTGCTGGCTCCTTCGCTTTGGGAGCTGTTGCTGGACGTTTGGCGTGTTGGCCGGAGAGTTCTTCTCCGGCCGCGAACTGCAACCTTGCAGGTACCTCCCAGGTTCCCAGCCCAACGAAAGCCCCCAGACCCAAATGGAGAGGGGCTGCTTAGGGGCCCCCTGGGGGCCCTTCAGGCCAGCTAGGTCTTTGGGTCTTGGCTCCTTCGCTTTGGGAGCTGTTGCTGGACGTTGGGCATGTTGGCCGGAGAGTGCTTCTCGGGCCACGAACTGCAACGTTGCAGGTACCTCCAAGGTTCCCGGCCCAACGAAAGCCCCCAGACCCAAATGGAGAGGGGCTGCTTGGGGGCCCCCTGGGGGCCCTTCAGGCCAGCTAGGTCTTTGGGTGCTGGCTCCTTCGCTTTGGGAGCTGTTGCTCGACGTTGGGCATGTTGGCCGGAGAGTGCTTGTCGGGCCGGGACCTGCAACCTTGCAGGTACCTCCCAGGTCACCGGCCCAACGAAAGCCCCCAGACCCAAATTGAGAGAGGCTGCTTTGGGGCCCCCTGGGGGCCCTTCAGGCCAGCTAGGTCTTTGGGTCCTGGCTCCTTCGGTTTGGGAGCTGTTGCTGGACGTTGGGCATGTTGGCCGGAGAGTGCTTCTCGGGCCGCGAACTGCAACCTTGCAGGTACCTCTCAGGTTCCCGGCCCAACGAAAGCCCCCAGACCCAAATTGAGAGGGGCTGCTTGGGGGCCCCCTGGGGGCCCTTCAGGCCAGCTAGGTCTTTGGGTCCTGGCTCCTTCGGTTTGGGAGCTGTTGCTGGACGTTGGGCATGTTGGCCGGAGAGTGCTTCTCGGGCCGCCAAGTGCAACCTTGCAGGTACCTCCCAGGTTCCCGGCCCAACGAAAGCCCCCAGACCCAAATGGAGAGGGGCTGCTTGGGGGCCCCCTGGGGCCCCTTCAGGCCAGCTAGGTCTTTGGGTCCTGGCTCCTTCGGTTTGGGAGCTGTTGCTGGACGTTGGGCATGTTGGCCGGAGAGTTCTTCTCGGGCCGCGAACTGCAAACTTGCAGGTACCTCCCAGGTCCCCGGCCCAACGAAAGCCCCCAGACCCAAATGGAGAGGGGCTGCTTGGGGGCCCCCTGTGGGCCCTTCAGGCCAGCTAGGTCTTTGCGTCCTGGCTCCTTCGGTTTGGGAGCTGTTGCTGGACGTTGGGCATGTTGGCCGGAGAGTGCTTCTCGGGCCGCGAACTGCAACCTTGCAGGTACCTCCCAGGTCCCCGGCCCAAGGAAAGCCCCCAGACCCAAATTGAGAGAGGCTGCTTTGGGGCCCCTGGGGTCCCTTCAGGCCAGCTAGGTCTTTGGGTCCTGGCTCCTTCGGTTTGGGAGCTGTTGCTGGACGTTGGGCATGTTGGCCGGAGAGTGCTTCTCGGGCCGCGAACTGCAAACTTGCAAGTACCTCCCAGGTTCCCGGCCACACGAAAGCCCCCAGACCCAAATGGAGAGGGGCTGCTTGGGGGCCCCCTGGGGGCCCTTCAGGCCAGCTAGGTCTTTGGGTCCTGGCTCCTTCGGTTTGGGACCTGTTGCTGGACGTTGGGCATGTTGGCCAGAGAGTGCTTCTCGGGCCGCGAACTGCCAACTTGCAGATACCTCCTAGGTCCCCGGCCCAACGAAAGCCCCCAGATCCAAATGGAGAGGGGCTGCTTGGGGGCCCCCTGGGGGCCCTTCAGGCCAGCTAGGTCTTTGGGTCCTGGCTCCTTCGGTTTGGGAGCTGTTGCTGGACGTTGGGCATGTTGGCCGGAGAGTGCTTCTCGGGCCGCGAACTGCAACCTTGCAGGTACCTCCCAGGTCCCCGGCCCAACGAAAGCCCCCAGACCCAAATGGAGAGGGGCTGCTTGTGGGCCCCCTGGGGGCCCTTCAGGCCAGCTAGGTCTTTGGGTCCTGGCTCCTTCGGTTTGGGAGCTGTTGCTGGACGTTGGGCATGTTGGCCGGAGAGTGCTTCTCGGGCCGCGAACTGCAACCTTGCAGGTACCTCCCAGGTCCCCGGCCCAACGAAAGCCCCCAGACCCAAATGGAGAGGGGCTGCTTGGGGGCCCCCTGGGGGCCCTTCAGGCCAGCTAGGTCTTTGCGTCCTGGCTCCTTCGGTTTGGGAGCTGTTGCTGGAAGTTTGGCATGTTGGCCGGAGAGTGCTTCTCGGGCCGCGAACTGCAACCTTGCAGGTACCTCCCAGGTTCCCGGCCCAACGAAAGCCCCCAGACCCAAATGGAGAGGGGCTGCTTGGGGGCCCCCTGGGGGCCCTTCAGGCCAGCTAGGTCTTTGCGTCCTGGCTCCTTCGGTTTGGGAGCTGTTGCTGGACGTTGGGCATGTTGGCCAGAGAGTGCTTCTCGGGCCGCGAACTGCCAAATTGCAGATACCTCCTAGGTCCCCGGCCCAACGAAAGCCCCCAGACACAAATGGAGAGGGGCTGCTTGGGGGCCCCCTGGGGGCCCTTCAGGCCAGCTAGGTCTTTGGGTCCTGGCTCCTTCGCTTTGGGAGCTGTTGCTGGACGTTGGGCATGTTGGCCGGAGAGTGCTTCTCGGGCCGCCAACTGCAACCTTGCAGGTACCTCCCAGGTTCCCGGCCCAACGAAAGCCCCCAGACCCAAATGGAGAGGGGTTGCTTGGGGGCCCCCTGGGGGCCCTTCAGGCCAGCTAGGTCTTTGGGTCCTGGCTCCTTCGGTTTGGGAGCTGTTGCTGGACGTTGGGCATGTTGGCCGGAGAGTGCTTCTCGGGCCGCGAACTGCAACCTTGCAGGTACCTCCCAGGTTCCCGGCCCAACGAAAGCCCCCAGACCCAAATGGAGAGGGGCTGCTTAGGGGCCCCCTGGGGTCCCTTCAGGCCAGCTAGGTCTTTGGGTCCTGGCTCCTTCGGTTTGGGAGCTGTTGCTGGACGTTGGGCATGTTGGCCGGAGAGTGCTTCTCGGGCCGCGAACTGCAACCTTGCAGGTACCTCCCAGGTCCCCGGCCCAAGGAAAGCCCCCAGACCCAAATTGAGAGAGGCTGCTTTGGGGCCCCCTGGGGGCCCTTCAGGCCAGCTAGGTCTTTGGGTCCTGGCTCCTTCGCTTTGGGAGCTGTTGCTGGACGTTGGGCATGTTGGCCGGAGAGTGCTTCTCGGGCCGCGAACTGCAACCTTGCAGGTACCTCCCAGGTTCCCGGCCCAACGAAAGCCCCCAGACCCAAATGGAGAGGGGCTGCTTGGGGGCCCCCTGGGGGCCCTTCAGGCCAGCTAGGTCTTTGGGTCCTGGCTCCTTCGGTTTGGGAGCTGTTGCTGGACGTTGGGCATGTTGGCCGGAGAGTGCTTCTCGGGCCGTGAACTGCAACCTTGCAGGTACCTCCCAGGTTCCCGGCCCAACGAAAGCCCCCAGACCCAAATGGAGAGGGGCTGCTTGGGGGCCCCCTGGGGGCCCTTCAGGCTAGCTAGGTCTTTGGGTGCTGGCTCCTTCGGTTTGGGAGCTGTTGCTGGACGTTGGGCATGTTGGCCGGAGAGTGCTTCTCGGGCCGCCAACTGCAACCTTGCAGGTAACTCCCAGGTTCCCAGCCCAACGGAAGCCCCCAGACCCAAATGGAGAGGGGCTGCTTGGGGGCCCCCTGGGGGCCCTTCAGGCCAGCTAGGTCTTTGCGTCCTGGCTCCTTCGGTTTGGGAGCTGTTGCTGGACGTTGGGCATGTTGGCCAGAGAGTGCTTCTCGGGCCGCGAACTGCAAACTTACAGGTACCTCCTACGTCCCCGGCCCTCAAAAGCCCCCAGACCCAAATGGAGAGGGGCTGCTTGGGGGCCCCCTGGGGGCCCTTCAGGCCAGCTAGGTCTTTTGGTCCTGGCTCCTTCGGTTTGGGAGCTGTTGCTGGACGTTGGGCATGTTGGCCGGAGAGTGCTTCTCGGGCCGCCAACTGCAACCTTGCAGGTACCTCCCAGGTTCCCGGCCCAACGAAAGCCCCCAGACCCAAATTGAGAGGGGCTGCTTGGGGGCCCCCTGGGGGCCCTTCAGGCCAGCTAGGTCTTTGGGTCCTGGCTCCTTCGGTTTGGGAGCTGTTGCTGGACGTTGGGCATGTTGGCCGGAGAGTGCTTCTCGGGCCGCCAAGTGCAACCTTGCAGGTACCTCCCAGGTTCCCGGCCCAACGAAAGCCCCCAGACCCAAATGGAGAGGAGCTCCTTGGGGGCCCCCTGGGGCCCCTTCAGGCCAGCTAGGTCTTTGGGTCCTGGCTCCTTCGGTTTGGGAGCTGTTGCTGGACGTTGGGCATGTTGGCCGGAGAGTTCTTCTCGGGCCGCGAACTGCAAACTTGCAGGTACCTCCCAGGTCCCCGGCCCAACGAAAGCCCCCAGACCCAAATGGAGAGGGGCTGCTTGGGGGCCCCCTGTGGGCCCTTCAGGCCAGCTAGGTCTTTGCGTCCTGGCTCCTTCGGTTTGGGAGCTGTTGCTGGACGTTGGGCATGTTGGCCGGAGAGTGCTTCTCGGGCCGCGAACTGCAACCTTGCAGGTACCTCCCAGGTCCCCGGCCCAAGGAAAGCCCCCAGACCCAAATTGAGAGAGGCTGCTTTGGGGCCCCCTGGGGTCCCTTCAGGCCAGCTAGGTCTTTGGGTCCTGGCTCCTTCGCTTTGGGAGCTGTTGCTGGACGTTGGGCATGTTGGCCGGAGAGTGCTTCTCGGGCCGCGAACTGCAACCTTGCAAGTACCTCCCAGGTTCCCGGCCACACGAAAGCCCCCAGACCCAAATTGAGAGGGGCTGCTTGGGGGCCCCCTGGGGGCCCTTCAGGCCAGCTAGGTCTTTGGGTCCTGGCTCCTTCGGTTTGGGACCTGTTGCTGGACGTTGGGCATGTTGGCCAGAGAGTGCTTCTCGGGCCGCGAACTGCCAACTTGCAGATACCTCCTAGGTCCCCGGCCCAACGAAAGCCCCCAGATCCAAATGGAGAGGGGCTGCTTGGGGGCCCCCTGGGGGCCCTTCAGGCCAGCTAGGTCTTTGGGTCCTGGCTCCTTCGGTTTGGGAGCTGTTGCTGGACGTTGGGCATGTTGGCCGGAGAGTGCTTCTCGGGCCGCGAACTGCAACCTTGCAGGTACCTCCCAGGTCCCCGGCCCAACGAAAGCCCCCAGACCCAAATGGAGAGGGGCTGCTTGTGGGCCCCCTGGGGGCCCTTCAGGCCAGCTAGGTCTTTGGGTCCTGGCTCCTTCGGTTTGGGAGCTGTTGCTGGACGTTGGGCATGTTGGCCGGAGAGTGCTTCTCGGGCCGCGAACTGCAACCTTGCAGGTACCTCCCAGGTCCCCGGCCCAACGAAAGCCCCCAGACCCAAATGGAGAGGGGCTGCTTGGGGGCCCCCTGGGGGCCCTTCAGGCCAGCTAGGTCTTTGCGTCCTGGCTCCTTCGGTTTGGGAGCTGTTGCTGGAAGTTTGGCATGTTGGCCGGAGAGTGCTTCTCGGGCCGCGAACTGCAACCTTGCAGGTACCTCCCAGGTTCCCGGCCCAATGAAAGCCCCCAGACCCAAATGGAGAGGGGCTGCTTGGGGGCCCCCTGGGGGCCCTTCAGGCCAGCTAGGTCTTTGCGTCCTGGCTCCTTCGGTTTGGGAGCTGTTGCTGGACGTTGGGCATGTTGGCCAGAGAGTGCTTCTCGGGCCGCGAACTGCCAACTTGCAGATACCTCCTAGGTCCCCGGCCCAACGAAAGCCCCCAGACACAAATGGAGAGGGGCTGCTTGGGGGCCCCCTGGGGGCCCTTCAGGCCAGCTAGGTCTTTGGGTCCTGGCTCCTTCGCTTTGGGAGCTGTTGCTGGACGTTGGGCATGTTGGCCGGAGAGTGCTTCTCGGGCCGCGAACTGCAACCTTGCAGGTACCTCCCAGGTTCCCGGCCCAACGAAAGCCCCCAGACCCAAATGGAGAGGGGTTGCTTGGGGGCCCCCTGGGGGCCCTTCAGGCCAGCTAGGTCTTTGGGTCCTGGCTCCTTCGGTTTGGGAGCTGTTGCTGGACGTTGGGCATGTTGGCCGGAGAGTGCTTCTCGGGCCGCGAACTGCAACCTTGCAGGTACCTCCCAGGTTCCCGGCCCAACGAAAGCCCCCAGACCCAAATGGAGAGGGGCTGCTTAGGGGCTCCCTGGGGGCCCTTCAGGCCAGCTAGGTCTTTGGGTCCTGGCTCCTTCGGTTTGGGACCTGTTGCTGGACGTTGGGCATGTTGGCCGGAGAGTGCTTCTCGGGCCGCGAACTGCAACCTTGCAGGTACCTCCCAGGTCCCCGGCCCAAGGAAAGCCCCCAGACCCAAATTGAGAGAGGCTGCTTTGGGGCCCCCTGGGGGCCCTTCAGGCCAGCTAGGTCTTTGGGTCCTGGCTCCTTCGGTTTGGGAGCTGTTGCTGGACGTTGGGCATGTTGGCCGGAGAGTGCTTCTCGGGCCGCGAACTGCAACCTTGCAGGTACCTCCCAGGTTCCCGGCCCAACGAAAGCCCCCAGACCCAAATGGAGAGGGGCTGCTTGGGGGCCCCTCTGGGGGCCCTTCAGGCCAGCTAGGTCTTTGGGTCCTGGCTCCTTCGGTTTGGGAGCTGTTGCTGGACGTTGGGCATGTTGGCCGGAGAGTGCTTCTCGGGCCGTGAACTGCAACCTTGCAGGTACCTCCCAGGTTCCCGGCCCAACGAAAGCCCCCAGACCCAAATGGAGAGGGGCTGCTTGGGGGCCCCCTGGGGGCCCTTCAGGCCAGCTAGGTCTTTGGGTGCTGGCTCCTTCGGTTTGGGAGCTGTTGCTGGACGTTGGGCATGTTGGCCGGAGAGTCCTTCTTGGGCCGCGAACTGCCAACTTCCAGATACCTCCTAGGTCCCCGGCCCAACGAAAGCCCCCAGACCCAAATTGAGAGGGGCTGCTTGGGGGCCCCCTGGGGGCCCTTCAGGCCAGCTAGGTCTTTGGGTCCTGGCTCCTTCGGTTTGGGAGCTGTTGCTGGACGTTGGGCATGTTGGCCGGAGAGTGCTTCTCGGGCCGCCAACTGCAACCTTGCAGGTACCTGCCAGGTTCCCGGCCCAACGAAAGCCCCCAGACCCAAATGGAGAGGGGCTGCTTGGGGGCCCCCTGGGGTCCCTTCAGGCCAGCTAGGTCTTTGGGTCCTGGCTCCTTCGGTTTGGGAGCTGTTGCTGGACGTTTGGCATGTTGGCCGGAGAGTTCTTCTCGGGCCGCGAACTGCAACCTTGCAGGTACCTTCCAGGTCCCCGGCCCAACGAAAGCCCCCAGACCCAAATGGAGATGGGCTGCTTGGTGGCCCCCTGGGGGCCCTTCAGGCCAGCTAGGTCTTTGGGTCCTGGCTCCTTCGCTTTGGGAGCTGTTGCTGGACGTTGGGCATGTTGGCCGGAGAGTGCTTCTCGGGCCGCGAACTGCAACCTTGCAGGTACCTCCCAGGTTCCCGGCCCAACGAAAGCCCCCAGACCCATATTGAGAGTGGCTGCTTGGGGGCTCCCTGGGGGCCCTTCAGGCCAGCTAGGTCTTTGGGTGCTGGCTCCTTCGGTTTGGGAGCTGTTGCTGGACGTTGGGCATGTTGGCCGGAGAGTGCTTCTCGGGCCGCGAACTGCAACCTTGCAGGTACCTCCAAGTTTCTCGGCTCAACGAAAGCCCCCAGACCCAAATGGAGAGGGGCTGCTTGGGGGCCCCCTGGGGGCCCTTCAGGCCAGCTAGGTCTTTGCGTCCTGGCTCCTTCGGTTTGGGAGCTGTTGCTGGACGTTGGGCATGTTGGCCGGAGAGTGCTTCTCGGGCCGCGAACTGCAACCTTGCAGGTACCTCCAAGTTTCTCGGCTCAACGAAAGCCCCCAGACCCAAATTGAGAGGGGCTGCTTGGGGGCCCCCTGGGGGCCCTTCAGGCCAGCTAGGTCTTTGGGTCCTGGCTCCTTCGGTTTGGGAGCTGTTGCTGGACTTTGGGCATGTTGGCCGGAGAGTGCTTCTCGGGCCGCGAACTGCAACCTTGCAGGTACCTCCCAAGTCCCCGGCCCAACGAAAGCCCCCAGACCCAAATGGAGAGGGGCTGCTTGGGGGCCCCCTGGGGTCCCTTCAGGCCAGCTAGGTCTTTGGGTGCTGGCTCCTTCGGTTTGGGAGCTGTTGCTGGACGTTGGGCATGTTGGCCGGAGAGTGCTTCTCGGGCCGCGAACTGCAACCTTGCAGGTACCTCCAAGTTTCTCGGCTCAACGAAAGCCCCCAGACCCAAATGGAGAGGGGCTGCTTGGGGGCCCCCTGGGGTCCCTTCAGGCCAGCTAGGTCTTTGGGTCCTGGCTCCTTCGGTTTGGGAGCTGTTGCTGGACGTTGGGCATGCTGGCCGGAGAGTGCTTCTCGGGCCGCCAACTGCAACCTTGCAGGTACCTCCCAGGTTCCCGGCCCAACGAAAGCCCCCAGACCCAAATGGAGAGGGGCTGCTTGGGGGCCCCCTGGGGGCCCTTCAGGCCAGCTAGGTCTTTGGGTGCTGGCTCCTTCGGTTTGGGAGCTGTTGCTGGACGTTGGGCATGTTGGCCGGAGAGTGCTTCTCGGGCCGCCAACTGCAACCTTGCAGGTACCTCCCAGGTTCCCAGCCCAACGAAAGCCCCCAGACCCAAATGGAGAGGGGCTGCTTGGGGGCCCCCTGGGGTCCCTTCAGGCCAGCTAGGTCTTTGGGTCCTGGCTCCTTCGGTTTGGGAGCTGTTGCTGGACATTGGGCATGTTGGCCGGAGAGTGCTTCTCGGGCCGCGAACTGCAACCTTGCAGGTACCTCCCAGGTTCCCGGCCCAACGAAAGCCCCCAGACCCAAATGGAGAGGGGCTCCTTGGGGGCCCCCTGGGGGCCCTTCAGGCCAGCTAGGTCTTTGGGTGCTGGCTCCTTCGGTTTGGGAGCTGTTGCTGGATGTTGGGCATGTTGGCCGGAGAGTGCTTCTCGGGCCGCCAACTGCAACCTTGCAGGTACCTCCCAGGTTCCCAGCCCAACGAAAGCCCCCAGACCCAAATGGAGAGGGGCTGCTTGCGGGCCCCCTGGGGTCCCTTCAGGCCAGCTAGGTCTTTGCGTCCTGGCTCCTTCGGTTTGGGAGCTGTTGCTGGACGTTGGGCATGTTGGCCGGAGAGTGCTTCTCGGGCCGCGAACTGCAACCTTGCAGGTACCTCCCAGGTTCCCGGCCCAACGAAAGCCCCCAGACCCAAATGGAGAGGGGCTGCTTGGGGGCCCCCTGGGGGCCCTTCAGGCCAGCTAGGTCTTTGGGTCCTGGCTCCTTCGGTTTGGGACCTGTTGCTGGACGTTGGGCATGTTGGCCGGAGAGTGCTTCTCGGGCCGCGAACTGCAACCTTGCAGGTACCTCCAAGTTTCTCGGCTCAACGAAAGCCCCCAGACCCAAATGGAGAGGGGCTGCTTGGGGGCCCCCTGGGGGCCCTTCAGGCCAGCTAGGTCTTTGCGTCCTGGCTCCTTCGGTTTGGGAGCTGTTGCTGGACGTTGGGCATGTTGGCCGGAGAGTGCTTCTCGGGCCGCGAACTGCAACCTTGCAGGTACCTCCAAGTTTCTCGGCTCAACGAAAGCCCCCAGACCCAAATGGAGAGGGGCTGCTTGGGGGCCCCCTGGGGGCCCTTCAGGCCAGCTAGGTCTTTGGGTCCTGGCTCCTTCGGTTTGGGAGCTGTTGCTGGACTTTGGGCATGTTGGCCGGAGAGTGCTTCTCGGGCCGCGAACTGCAACCTTGCAGGTACCTCCCAAGTCCCCGGCCCAACGAAAGCCCCCAGACCCAAATGGAGAGGGGCTGCTTGGGGGCCCCCTGGGGTCCCTTCAGGCCAGCTAGGTCTTTGGGTGCTGGCTCCTTCGGTTTGGGAGCTGTTGCTGGACGTTGGGCATGTTGGCCGGAGAGTGCTTCTCGGGCCGCGAACTGCAACCTTGCAGGTACCTCCAAGTTTCTCGGCTCAACGAAAGCCCCCAGACCCAAATGGAGAGGGGCTGCTTGGGGGCCCCCTAGGGTCCCTTCAGGCCAGCTAGGTCTTTGCGTCCTGGCTCCTTCGGTTTGGGAGCTGTTGCTGGACGTTGGGCATGCTGGCCGGAGAGTGCTTCTCGGGCCGCCAACTGCAACCTTGCAGGTACCTCCCAGGTTCCCGGCCCAACGAAAGCCCCCAGACCCAAATGGAGAGGGGCTGCTTGGGGGCCCCCTGGGGGCCCTTCAGGCCAGCTAGGTCTTTGGGTGCTGGCTCCTTCGGTTTGGGAGCTGTTGCTGGACGTTGGGCATGTTGGCCGGAGAGTGCTTCTCGGGCCGCCAACTGCAACCTTGCAGGTACCTCCCAGGTTCCCAGCCCAACGAAAGCCCCCAGACCCAAATGGAGAGGGGCTGCTTGGGGGCCCCCTGGGGTCCCTTCAGGCCAGCTAGGTCTTTGGGTCCTGGCTCCTTCGGTTTGGGAGCTGTTGCTGGACATTGGGCATGTTGGCCGGAGAGTGCTTCTCGGGCCGCGAACTGCAACCTTGCAGGTACCTCCCAGGTTCCCGGCCCAACGAAAGCCCCCAGACCCAAATGGAGAGGGGCTCCTTGGGGGCCCCCTGGGGGCCCTTCAGGCCAGCTAGGTCTTTGGGTGCTGGCTCCTTCGGTTTGGGAGCTGTTGCTGGATGTTGGGCATGTTGGCCGGAGAGTGCTTCTCGGGCCGCCAACTGCAACCTTGCAGGTACCTCCCAGGTTCCCAGCCCAACGAAAGCCCCCAGACCCAAATGGAGAGGGGCTGCTTGCGGGCCCCCTGGGGTCCCTTCAGGCCAGCTAGGTCTTTGCGTCCTGGCTCCTTCGGTTTGGGAGCTGTTGCTGGACGTTGGGCATGTTGGCCGGAGAGTGCTTCTCGGGCCGCGAACTGCAACCTTGCAGGTACCTCCCAGGTTCCCGGCCCAACGAAAGCCCCCAGACCCAAATGGAGAGGGGCTGCTTGGGGGCCCCCTGGGGGCCCTTCAGGCCAGCTAGGTCTTTGGGTCCTGGCTCCTTCGGTTTGGGACCTGTTGCTGGACGTTGGGCATGTTGGCCGGAGAGTGCTTCTCGGGCCGTGAACTGCAACCTGGCAGGTACCTCCAAGTTTCTCGGCTCAACGAAAGCCCCCAGACCCAAATGGAGAGGGGCTGCTTGGGGGCCCCCTGGGGGCCCTTCAGGCCAGCTAGGTCTTTGGGTCCTGGCTCCTTCGGTTTGGGAGCTGTTGCTGGACGTTGGGCATGTTGGCCGGAGAGTGCTTCTCGGGCCGCGAACTGCAACCTTGCAGGTACCTCCCAGGTCCCCGGCCCAACGAAAGCCCCCAGACCCAAATGGAGAGGGGCTGCTTGGGGGCCCCCTGGGGGCCCTTCAGGCCAGCTAGGTCTTTGGGTGCTGGCTCCTTCGGTTTGGGACATGTTGCTGGACGTTGGGCATGTTGGCCGGAGAGTGCTTCTCGGGCCGCGAACTGCAACCTTGCAGGTAACTCCCAGGTTCCCAGCCCAACGAAAGCCCCCAGACCCAAATGGAGAGGGGCTGCTTGGGGGCCCCCTGGGGTCCCTTCAGGCCAGCTAGGTCTTTGGGTCCTGGCTCCTTCGGTTTGGGACATGTTGCTGGACGTTGGGCATGTTGGCCGGAGAGTGCTTCTCGGGCCGCGAACTGCAACCTTGCAGGTACCTCCCAGGTCCCCGGCCCAACGAAAGCCCCCAGACCCAAATGGAGAGGGGCTGCTTGGGGGCCCCCTGGGGGCCCTTCAGGCCAGCTAGGTCTTTGGGTCCTGGCTCCTTCGGTTTGGGACCTGTTGCTGGACGTTGGGCATGTTGGCCGGAGAGTGCTTCTCGGGCCGTGAACTGCAACCTGGCAGGTACCTCCAAGTTTCTCGGCTCAACGAAAGCCCCCAGACCCAAATTGAGAGGGGCTGCTTGGGGGCCCCCTGGGGGCCCTTCAGGCCAGCTAGGTCTTTGGGTCCTGGCTCCTTCGGTTTGGGAGCAGTTGCTGGACGTTGGGCATGTTGGCTGGAGAGTGCTTCTCGGGCCGCGAACTGCAACCTTGCAGGTACCTCCCAGGTTCCCGGCCCAACGAAAGTCCCCAGACCCAAATGGAGAGGGGCTACTTGGGGATCCCCTGGGGGCCCTTCAGGCCAGCTAGGTCTTTGGGTCCTGGCTCCTTCGGTTTGGGAGCTGTTGCTGGATGTTGGGCATGTTGGCCGGAGAGTGCTTCTCGGGCCGCGAACTGCAACCTGGCAGGTACCTCCCTGGTTCCCGGACCAACGAAAGCCCCCAGACCCAAATGGAGAGGGGCTGCTTGGGGGCCCCCTGGGGGCCCTTCAGGCCAGCTAGGTCTTTGGGTCCTGGCTCCTTCGGTTTGGGAGCTGTTACTGGACGTTTGGCATGTTGGCCGGAGAGTGCTTCTCGGGCCGCGAACTGCAACCTTGCAGGTACCTCCCAGGTTCCCGGCCCAACGAAAGCCCCCAGACCCAAATGGAGAGGGGCTGCTTGGGGGCCCCCTGGGGGCCCTTCAGGCCAGCTAGGTCTTTGGGTCCTGGCTCCTTCGGTTTGGGAGCTGTTGCTGGACGTTGGGCATGTTGGCCGGAGAGTGCTTCTCAGGCCGCGAACTGCATCCTTGCAGGTACCTCCCAGGATCCCGGCCGAACGAAAGCCCCCAGACCCAAATGGAGAGGGGCTGCTTGGGGGCCCCCTGGGGGCCCTTCAGGCCAGCTAGGTCTTTGGGTCCTGGCTCCTTCGGTTTGGGAGCTGTTGCTGGACGTTGGGCATGTTGGCCGGAGAGTGCTTCTTGGGCCGCGAACTGCATCCTTGCAGGTACCTCCCAGGTTCCCGGCCCAACGAAAGCCCCCAGACCCAAATTGAGAGGGGCTGCTTGGGGGCCCCCTGGGGGCCCTTCAGGCCAGCTAGGTCTTTGGGTCCTGGCTCCTTCGGTTTGGGAGCTGTTGCTGGACGTTGGGCATGTTGGCCGGAGAGTGCTTCTTGGGCCGCTAACTGCAACCTTGCAGGTACCTCCCAGGTCCGCGGCCCAACGGAAGCCCCCAGACCCAAATGGAGAGGGGCTGCTTGGGGGCCCCCTGAGGGCCCTTCAGGCCAGCTAGGTCTTTGGGCCTGGCTCCTTCGGTTTGGGAGCTGTTGCTGGACGTTGGGCATGTTGGCCGGAGAGTGCTTCTCGGGCCGCGAACTTCAAACTTGCAGGTACCTCTCAGCTTCCCGGCCCAAAGAAAGCCCCCAGACCCAAATGGAGAGGGGCTGCTTGGGGGCTCCCTGCGGGCCCTTCAGGCCAGCTAGGTCTTTGGGTCCTGGCTCCTTCGGTTTGGGACCTGTTGCTGGACGTTTGGCATGTTGGCCGGAGAGTGCTTCTCGGGCCGCGAACTGCAACCTTGCAGGTACCTCCCAGGTTCCCGGCCCAACGAAAGCCCCCAGACCCAAATGGAGAGGGGCTGCTTGGGGGCCCCCTGGGGGCCCTTCAGGCCAGCTAGGTCTTTGGGTCCTGGCTCCTTCGGTTTGGGAGCTGTTGCTGGACGTTGGGCATGTTGGCCGGAGAGTGCTTCTCGGGCCGGGAACTGCAACCTTGCAGGTACCTCCCAGGTCACCGGCCCAATGAAAGCCCCCAGACCCAAATGGAGAGGGGCTGCTTGGGGGCCCCCTGGGGGCCCTTCAGGCCAGCTAGGTCTTTGTGTGCTGGCTCCTTCGGTTTGGGACCTGTTGCTGGACGTTTGGCATGTTGGCCGGAGAGTGCTTCTCGGGCCGCGAACTTCAACCTTGCAGGTACCTCCCAGGTTCCCAGCCCAACGAAAGCTCCCATACCCAAATGGAGAGGGGCTGCTTGGGGGCCCCCTGGGTGCCCTTCAGGCCAGCTAGGTCTTTGGGTGCTGGCTCCTTCGGTTTGGGAGCTGTTGCTGGACGTTTGGCATGTTGGCCGGAGAGTGCTTCTTGGGCCGCGAACTGCAACCTTGCAGGTACCTCCCAGGTTCCCGGCCCAACGAAAGCCCCCAGACCCAAATGGAGAGGGGTTGCTTGGGGGCCCCCTGGGGGCTCTTCAGGCCAGCTAGGTCTTTGGGTCCTGGCTCCTTCGGTTTGGGAGCTGTTGCTGGACGTTGGGCATGTTGGCCGGAGAGTGCTTCTCGGGCCGCGAACTGCAACCTTGCAGGTACCTCCCAGGTTCCCGGCCCAACGAAAGCCCCCAGACCCAAATGGAGAGGGGCTGCTTGGGGGCCCCCTGGGGGTCCTTCAGGCCAGCTAGGTCTTTGGGTCCGGGCTCCTTCGGTTTGGGAGCTGTTGCTGGACGTTGGGCATGTTGGCCGGAGAGTGCTTCTCGGGCCGCGAACTGCAACCTTGCAGGTACCTGCCAGGTTCCCGGCCCAACGAAAGCCCCCAGACCCAAATGGAGAGGGGCTGCTTGGGGGCCCCCTGGGGGCTCTTCAGGCCAGCTAGATCTTTGGGTCCTGGCTCCTTCGGTTTGGGAGCTGTTGCTGGACGTTGGGCATGTTGGCCGGAGAGTGCTTCTCGGGCCGCGAACTGCAACCTTGCAGGTACCTCCCAGGTCCCCGGCCGAACGAAAGTCCCCAGACCCAAATTGAGAGGGGCTGCTTGGGGTCTCCCTGGGGGCCCTTCAGGCCAGCTAGGCCTTTGGGTCCTGGCTCCTTCGGTTTGGGAGCTGTTGCTGGACGTTTGGCATGTTGGCCGGAGAGTGCTTGTCGGGCTGCGAACTGCAACCTTGCAGGTACCTCCCAGGTTCCCGGCCCAACGAAAGCCCCCAGACCCTAATGGAGAGGGGCTGCTTGGGGGCCCCCTGGGGGCCCTTCAGGCCAGCTAGGTCTTTGGGTCCTGGCTCCTTCGGTTTGGGAGCTGTTGCTGGACGTGGGCATGTTGGCCGGAGAGTGCTTCTCGGACCGCACACTGCAACCTTGCAGGTACCTCCTAGGTCCCCGGCCCAACGAAAGTCCCCAGACCCAAATTGAGAGGGGCTGCTTGGGTGCTCCCTTTCAGCCTTCAGGCTAGCTAGGTCTTTGGGTCCTGGCTCCTTCGGTTTGGGAGCTGTTGCTGGACGTTGGGCATGTTGGCCGGAGAGTGCTTCTCGGGCCGCCAACTGCAACCTTGCAGGTACCTCCCAGGTCCCCGGCCCAACGAAAGCCCCCAGACCCAAATGGAGAGGGGCTGCTTGGGGTCTCCTACGGGCCCTTCATTCCAGCTAGGTCTTTGGGTCCTGGCTCCTTCGGTTTGGGAGCTGTTGCTGGACGTTGGGCATGTTGGCCGGAGAGTGCTTCTCGGGCCGCGAACTGCAACCTTGCAGGTACCTCCTAGGTCCCCGGCCCAACGAAAGTCCCCAGACCCAAATTGAGAGGGGCTGCTTGGGGGCTCCCTTTGCGCCCTTCAGGCTAGCTAGGTCTTTGGGTCCTGGCTCGTTCGGTTTGGGAGCTGTTGCTGGACGTTGGGCATGTTAGCCGGAGAGTGCTTCTCGGGCTGCGAACTCATCATTGCAGGTACCTCCCAGGTTCCCGGCCCAACGAAAGCCCCCAGACCCAAATGGAGAGGGGCTGCTTGGGGGCCCCCTGGGGGCTCTTCAGGCCAGCTAGGTCTTTGGGTCCTGGCTCCATCGGTTTGGGAGCTGTTGCTGGACGTTGGGCATGTTGGCCGGAGAGTGCTTCTCGGGCCGCGAACTGCAACCTTGCAGGTACCTCCCAGGTTCCCGGCCCAACGAAAGCCCCCAGACCCAAATGGAGAGGGGCTGCTTGGGGGCCCCCTGGGGGCCCTTCAGGCCAGCTAGGTCTTTGGGTCCTGGCTCCTTCGGTTTGGGAGCTGTTGCTGGACGTTGGGCATGTTGGCCGGAGAGTTCTTCTCGGGCCGCGAACTGCAACCTTGCAGGTACCTCCCAGGTCCCCGGCCGAACGAAAGCCCCCAGACCCAAATGGAGAGGGCCTGCTTGGGGGCTCCCTGGGGGCCCTTCAGGCCAGCTAGGCCTTTGGGTCCTGGCTCCTTCGTTTTGGGAGCTGTTGCTGGACGTTGGGCATGTTGGCCGGAGAGTGCTTGTCGGGCTGCGAACTGCAACCTTACAGGTACCTCCCAGGTTCCCGGCCCAACGAAAGCCCCCAGACCCAAATGGAGAGGGGCTGCTTGGGGGCCCCCTGGGGGCCCTTCAGGCCAGCTAGGTCTTTGGGTCCTGGCTCCTTCGGTTTGGGAGCAGTTGCTGGACGTTGGGCATGTTGGCCGGAGAGTGCTTCTCGGGCCGCCAACTGCAACCTTGCAGGTACCTCCTAGGTCCCCGGCCCAACGAAAGTCCCCAGACCCAAATTGAGAGGGGCTGCTTGGGGGCTCCCTTTGCGCCCTTCAGGCTAGCTAGGTCTTTGGGTCCTGGCTCGTTCGGTTTGGGAGCTGTTGCTGGACGTTGGGCATGTTGGCCGGAGAGTGCTTGTCGGGCTGCGAACTGCAACCTTACAGGTACCTCCCAGGTTCCCGGCCCAACGAAAGCCCCCAGACCCAAATGGAGAGGGGCTGCTTGGGGGCCCCCTGGGGGCCCTTCAGGCCAGCTAGGTCTTTGGGTCCTGGCTCCTTCGGTTTGGGAGCTGTTGCTGGACGTTGGGCATGTTGGCCGGAGAGTGCTTCTCGGGCCGCCAACTGCAAACTTGCAGGTACCTCCTAGGTCCCCGGCCCAACGAAAGTCCCCAGACCCAAATTGAGAGGGGCTGCTTGGGGGCTCCCTTTGCGCCCTTCAGGCTAGCTAGGTCTTTGGGTCCTGGCTCGTTCGGTTTGGGAGCTGTTGCTGGACGTTGGGCATGTTGGCCGGAGAGTGCTTCTCGGGCCACGAACTGCAACGTTGCAGGTACCTCCCAGGTTCTCGGCCCAACGAAAGCCCCCAGACCCATATTGAGAGTGGCTGCTTGGGGGCTCCCTGGGGGCCCTTCAGGCCAGCTAGGTCTTTGGGTCCTGGCTCCTTCGCTTTGGGAGCTGTTGCTGGACGTTGGGCATGTTGGCTGGAGATTGATTCTCGGGCCGCGAAATGCAAACTAGCAGGTACCTCCCAGGTCCCCGGCCCAACGAAAGCCCCCAGAACCAAATTGAGAGGGGCTGCTTGGGGGCTCCCTGGGGGCCCTTCAGGCCAGCTAGGTCTTTGGGTCCTGGCTCCTTCGGTTTGGGAGCTGTTGCTGGACGTTGGGCATGTTGGCCGGAGAGTGCTTGTCGGGCCGCGAACTGCAAACTTGCAGGTACCTCCCAGGTTCCCGGCCCAACGAAAGCTCCCAGACCCAAATTGAGAGGGGCTGCTTGGGGACTCCCTGGGGGCCCTTCAGGCCAGCTAGGTCTTTGGGTCCTGGCTCCTTCGTTTTGGGAGCTGTTGCTGGACGTTGGGCATGTTGGCCGGAGAGTGCTTCTCGGGCTGCGAACTTCAACCTTGCAGGTACCTCCCAGGTTCCCGGCCCAAAGAAAGCCCCTAGACCCAAATGGAGAGGGGCTGCTTGGGGGCCCCCTGAGGGCCCTTCAGGCCAGCTAGGTCTTTGGGTCCTGGCTCCTTCGGTTTGGGAGCTGTTGCTGGACGTTGGGCATGTTGGCCGGAGAGTGCTTCTCGGGCCGCGAACTGCAACCTTGCAGGTACCTCCCAGGTTCCCGGCCCAACGAAAGCCCCCAGACCCAAATGGAGAGGGGCTGCTTGGGGGCCCCCTGGGGGCCCTTCAGGCCAGCTAGGTCTTTGGGTCCTGGCTCCTTCGGTTTGGGACCTGATGCTGGACGTTGGGCATGTTGGCCGGAGAGTGCTTCTCGGGCCGCGAACTGCAACCTTGCAGGTACCTCCCAGGTCCCAGGCCGAACGAAAGCCCCCAGACCCAAATGGAGAGGGGCTGCTTGGGGGCTCCCTGGGGGCCCTTCAGGCCAGCTAGGCCTTTGGGTCCTGGCTCATTCGGTTTGGGAGCTGTTGCTGGACGTTGGGCATGTTGGCCGGAGAGTGCTTCTCGGGCTGCGAACTGCAACCTTACAGGTACCTCCCAGGTTCCCGGACCAACGAAAGCCCCCAGACCCAAATGGAGACGGGCTGCTTGGGGGCCCCCTGGGGGCCCTTCAGGCCAGCTAGGTCTTTGGGTCCTGGCTCCTTCGGTTTGGGAGCTGTTGCTGGACGTTGGGCATGTTGGCCGGAGAGTGCTTCTTGGGCCGCGAACTGCATCCTTGCAGGTACCTCCCAGGTTCCCGGCCCAACGAAAGCCCCCAGACCCAAATTGAGAGGGGCTGCTTGGGGGCCCCCTGGGGGTCCTTCAGGCCAGCTAGGTCTTTGGGTCCTGGCTCCTTCGGTTTGGGAGCTGTTGCTGGACGTTGGGCATGTTGGCCGGAGAGTGCTTCTTGGGCCGCTAACTGCAACCTTGCAGGTACCTCCCAGGTCCGCGGCCCAACGGAAGCCCCCAGACCCAAATGGAGAGGGGCTGCTTGGGGGCCCCCTGAGGGCCCTTCAGGCCAGCTAGGTCTTTGGGTCCTGGCTCCTTCGGTTTGGGAGCTGTTGCTGGACGTTGGGCATGTTGGCCGGAGAGTGCTTCTCGGGCCGCGAACTTCAAACTTGCAGGTACCTCCCAGCTTCCCGGCCCAAAGAAAGCCCCCAGACCCAAATGGAGAGGGGCTGCTTGGGGGCTCCCTGGGGGCCCTTCAGGCCAGCTAGGTCTTTGGGTCCTGGCTCCTTCGGTTTGGGAGCTGTTGCTGGACGTTTGGCATGTTGGCCGGAGAGTGCTTCTCGGGCCGCGAACTGCAACCTTGCAGGTACCTCCCAGGTTCCCGGCCCAACGAAAGCCCCCAGACCCAAATGGAGAGGGGCTGCTTGGGGGCCCCCTGGGGGCCCTTCAGGCCAGCTAGGTCTTTGGGTCCTGGCTCCTTCGGTTTGGGAGCTGTTGCTGGACGTTGGGCATGTTGGCCGGAGAGTGCTTGTCGGGCCGGGACCTGCAACCTTGCAGGTACCTCCCAGGTCACCGGCCCAATGAAAGCCCCCAGACCCAAATGGAGAGGGGCTGCTTGGGGGCCCCCTGGGGGCCCTTCAGGCCAGCTAGGTCTTTGGGTCCTGGCTCCTTCGGTTTGGGAGCTGTTGCTGGACGTTGGGCATGTTGGCCGGAGAGTGCTTCTCGGGCTGCGAACTTCAACCTTGCAGGTACCTCCCAGGTTCCCAGCCCAACGAAAGCCCCCATACCCAAATTGAGAGGGGCTGCTTGGGGGCCCCCTGGGGGCCCTTCAGGCCAGCTAGGTCTTTGGGTGCTGGCTCCTTCGGTTTGGGACATATTGCTGGACGTTTGGCATGTTGGCCGGAGAGTGCTTCTTGGGCCGCGAACTGCAACCTTGCTGGTACCTCCCAGGTTCCCGGCCCAACGAAAGCCCCCAGACCCAAATGGAGAGGGGTTGCTTGGGGGCCCCCTGGGGGCTCTTCAGGCCAGCTAGGTCTTTGGGTCCTGGCTCCTTCGGTTTGGGAGCTGTTGCTGGACGTTGGGCATGTTGGCCGGAGAGTGCTTCTCGGGCCGCGAACTGCAACCTTGCAGGTACCTCCCAGGTTCCCAGCCCAACGAAAGCCCCCATACCCAAATGGAGAGGGGCTGCTTGGGGGCCCCCTGGGGGCCCTTCAGGCCAGCTAGGTCTTTGGGTCCGGGCTCCTTCGGTTTGGGAGCTGTTGCTGGACGTTGGGCATGTTGGCCGGAGAGTGCTTCTTGGGCCGCGAACTGCAACCTTGCAGGTACCTCCCAGGTTCCCGGCCCAACGAAAGCCCCCAGACCCAAATTGAGAGGGGCTGCTTGGGGGCCCCCTGGGGGTCCTTCAGGCCAGCTAGGTCTTTGGGTCCTGGCTCCTTCGGTTTGGGACCTGTTGCTGGACGTTGGGCATGTTGGCCGGAGAGTGCTTCTCGGGCCGCCAACTGCAAACTTGCAGGTACCTCCTAGGTCCCCGGCCCAACGAAAGTCCCCAGACCCAAATTGAGAGGGGCTGCTTGGGGGCTCCCTTTGCGCCCTTCAGGCTAGCTAGGTCTTTGGGTCCTGGCTCGTTCGGTTTGGGAGCTGTTGCTGGACGTTGGGCATGTTGGCCGGAGAGTGCTTCTCGGGCCACGAACTGCAACGTTGCAGGTACCTCCCAGGTTCTCGGCCCAACGAAAGCCCCCAGACCCATATTGAGAGTGGCTGCTTGGGGGCTCCCTGGGGGCCCTTCAGGCCAGCTAGGTCTTTGGGTCCTGGCTCCTTCGCTTTGGGAGCTGTTGCTGGACGTTGGGCATGTTGGCTGGAGATTGATTCTCGGGCCGCGAAATGCAAACTAGCAGGTACCTCCCAGGTCCCCGGCCCAACGAAAGCCCCCAGAACCAAATTGAGAGGGGCTGCTTGGGGGCTCCCTGGGGGCCCTTCAGGCCAGCTAGGTCTTTGGGTCCTGGCTCCTTCGGTTTGGGAGCTGTTGCTGGACGTTGGGCATGTTGGCCGGAGAGTGCTTGTCGGGCCGCGAACTGCAAACTTGCAGGTACCTCCCAGGTTCCCGGCCCAACGAAAGCTCCCAGACCCAAATTGAGAGGGGCTGCTTGGGGACTCCCTGGGGGCCCTTCAGGCCAGCTAGGTCTTTGGGTCCTGGCTCCTTCGTTTTGGGAGCTGTTGCTGGACGTTGGGCATGTTGGCCGGAGAGTGCTTCTCGGGCTGCGAACTTCAACCTTGCAGGTACCTCCCAGGTTCCCGGCCCAAAGAAAGCCCCTAGACCCAAATGGAGAGGGGCTGCTTGGGGGCCCCCTGAGGGCCCTTCAGGCCAGCTAGGTCTTTGGGTCCTGGCTCCTTCGGTTTGGGAGCTGTTGCTGGACGTTGGGCATGTTGGCCGGAGAGTGCTTCTCGGGCCGCGAACTGCAACCTTGCAGGTACCTCCCAGGTTCCCGGCCCAACGAAAGCCCCCAGACCCAAATGGAGAGGGGCTGCTTGGGGGCCCCCTGGGGGCCCTTCAGGCCAGCTAGGTCTTTGGGTCCTGGCTCCTTCGGTTTGGGACCTGATGCTGGACGTTGGGCATGTTGGCCGGAGAGTGCTTCTCGGGCCGCGAACTGCAACCTTGCAGGTACCTCCCAGGTCCCAGGCCGAACGAAAGCCCCCAGACCCAAATGGAGAGGGGCTGCTTGGGGGCTCCCTGGGGGCCCTTCAGGCCAGCTAGGCCTTTGGGTCCTGGCTCATTCGGTTTGGGAGCTGTTGCTGGACGTTGGGCATGTTGGCCGGAGAGTGCTTCTCGGGCTGCGAACTGCAACCTTACAGGTACCTCCCAGGTTCCCGGACCAACGAAAGCCCCCAGACCCAAATGGAGACGGGCTGCTTGGGGGCCCCCTGGGGGCCCTTCAGGCCAGCTAGGTCTTTGGGTCCTGGCTCCTTCGGTTTGGGAGCTGTTGCTGGACGTTGGGCATGTTGGCCGGAGAGTGCTTCTTGGGCCGCGAACTGCATCCTTGCAGGTACCTCCCAGGTTCCCGGCCCAACGAAAGCCCCCAGACCCAAATTGAGAGGGGCTGCTTGGGGGCTCCCTGGGGGCCCTTCAGGCCAGCTAGGTCTTTGGGTCCTGGCTCCTTCGGTTTGGGAGCTGTTGCTGGACGTTGGGCATGTTGGCCGGAGAGTGCTTCTTGGGCCGCTAACTGCAACCTTGCAGGTACCTCCCAGGTCCGCGGCCCAACGGAAGCCCCCAGACCCAAATGGAGAGGGGCTGCTTGGGGGCCCCCTGAGGGCCCTTCAGGCCAGCTAGGTCTTTGGGTCCTGGCTCCTTCGGTTTGGGAGCTGTTGCTGGACGTTGGGCATGTTGGCCGGAGAGTGCTTCTCGGGCCGCGAACTTCAAACTTGCAGGTACCTCCCAGCTTCCCGGCCCAAAGAAAGCCCCCAGACCCAAATGGAGAGGGGCTGCTTGGGGGCTCCCTGGGGGCCCTTCAGGCCAGCTAGGTCTTTGGGTCCTGGCTCCTTCGGTTTGGGAGCTGTTGCTGGACGTTTGGCATGTTGGCCGGAGAGTGCTTCTCGGGCCGCGAACTGCAACCTTGCAGGTACCTCCCAGGTTCCCGGCCCAACGAAAGCCCCCAGACCCAAATGGAGAGGGGCTGCTTGGGGGCCCCCTGGGGGCCCTTCAGGCCAGCTAGGTCTTTGGGTCCTGGCTCCTTCGGTTTGGGAGCTGTTGCTGGACGTTGGGCATGTTGGCCGGAGAGTGCTTGTCGGGCCGGGACCTGCAACCTTGCAGGTACCTCCCAGGTCACCGGCCCAATGAAAGCCCCCAGACCCAAATGGAGAGGGGCTGCTTGGGGGCCCCCTGGGGGCCCTTCAGGCCAGCTAGGTCTTTGGGTCCTGGCTCCTTCGGTTTGGGAGCTGTTGCTGGACGTTGGGCATGTTGGCCGGAGAGTGCTTCTCGGGCCGCGAACTTCAACCTTGCAGGTACCTCCCAGGTTCCCAGCCCAACGAAAGCCCCCATACCCAAATTGAGAGGGGCTGCTTGGGGGCCCCCTGGGGGCCCTTCAGGCCAGCTAGGTCTTTGGGTGCTGGCTCCTTCGGTTTGGGACATATTGCTGGACGTTTGGCATGTTGGCCGGAGAGTGCTTCTTGGGCCGCGAACTGCAACCTTGCTGGTACCTCCCAGGTTCCCGGCCCAACGAAAGCCCCCAGACCCAAATGGAGAGGGGTTGCTTGGGGGCCCCCTGGGGGCTCTTCAGGCCAGCTAGGTCTTTGGGTCCTGGCTCCTTCGGTTTGGGAGCTGTTGCTGGACGTTGGGCATGTTGGCCGGAGAGTGCTTCTCGGGCCGCGAACTGCAACCTTGCAGGTACCTCCCAGGTTCCCAGCCCAACGAAAGCCCCCATACCCAAATGGAGAGGGGCTGCTTGGGGGCCCCCTGGGGGCCCTTCAGGCCAGCTAGGTCTTTGGGTCCGGGCTCCTTCGGTTTGGGAGCTGTTGCTGGACGTTGGGCATGTTGGCCGGAGAGTGCTTCTTGGGCCGCGAACTGCAACCTTGCAGGTACCTCCCAGGTTCCCGGCCCAACGAAAGCCCCCAGACCCAAATTGAGAGGGGCTGCTTGGGGGCCCCCTGGGGGTCCTTCAGGCCAGCTAGGTCTTTGGGTCCTGGCTCCTTCGGTTTGGGACCTGTTGCTGGACGTTTGGCATGTTGGCCGGAGAGTGCTTCTCGGGCCGCGAACTGCAACCTTGCAGGTACCTCCCAGGTTCCCGGCCCAACGAAAGCCCCCAGACCCAAATGGAGAGGGGCTGCTTGGGGGCCCCCTGGGGGCCCTTCAGGCCAGCTAGGTCTTTGGGTCCTGGCTCCTTCGGTTTGGGAGCTGTTGCTGGACGTTGTGCATGTTGGCCGGAGAGTGCTTGTCGGGCCGGGACCTGCAAACTTGCAGGTACCTCCCAGGTCACCGGCCCAATGAAAGCCCCCAGACCCAAATGGAGAGGGGCTGCTTGGGGGCCCCCTGGGGGCCCTTCAGGCCAGCTAGGTCTTTGGGTCCTGGCTCCTTCGGTTTGGGACCTGTTGCTGGACGTTGGGCATGTTGGCCGGAGAGTGCTTCTCGGGCCGCGAACTTCAACCTTGCAGGTACCTCCCAGGTTCCCAGCCCAACGAAAGCCCCCATACCCAAATTGAGAGGGGCTGCTTGGGGGCCCCCTGGGGGCCCTTCAGGCCAGCTAGGTTTGGGTGCTGGCTCCTTCGGTTTGGGACATGTTGCTGGACGTTTGGCATGTTGGCCGGAGAGTGCTTCTTGGGCCGCGAACTGCAACCTTGCTGGTACCTCCCAGGTTCCCGGCCCAACGAAAGCCCCCAGACCCAAATGGAGAGGGGTTGCTTGGGGGCCCCCTGGGGGCTCTTCAGGCCAGCTAAGTCTTTGGGTCCTGGCTCCTTCGGTTTGGGAGCTGTTGCTGGACGTTGGGCATGTTGGCCGGAGAGTGCTTCTCGGGCCGCGAACTGCAACCTTGCAGGTACCTCCCAGGTTCCCAGCCCAACGAAAGCCCCCATACCCAAATGGAGAGGGGCTGCTTGGGGGCCCCCTGGGGGCCCTTCAGGCCAGCTAGGTCTTTGGGTCCGGGCTCCTTCGGTTTGGGAGCTGTTGCTGGACGTTGGGCATGTTGGCCGGAGAGTGCTTCTTGGGCCGCGAACTGCAACCTTGCAGGTACCTCCCAGGTTCCCGGCCCAACGAAAGCCCCCAGACCCAAATTGAGAGGGGCTGCTTGGGGGCCCCCTGGGGGTCCTTCAGGCCAGCTAGGTCTTTGGGTCCTGGCTCCTTCGGTTTGGGACCTGTTGCTGGACGTTTGGCATGTTGGCCGGAGAGTGCTTCTCGGGCCGCGAACTGCAACCTTGCAGGTACCTCCCAGGTTCCCGGCCCAACGAAAGCCCCCAGACCCAAATGGAGAGGGGCTGCTTGGGGGCCCCCTGGGGGCCCTTCAGGCCAGCTAGGTCTTTGGGTCCTGGCTCCTTCGGTTTGGGAGCTGTTGCTGGACGTTGTGCATGTTGGCCGGAGAGTGCTTGTCGGGCCGGGACCTGCAAACTTGCAGGTACCTCCCAGGTCACCGGCCCAATGAAAGCCCCCAGACCCAAATGGAGAGGGGCTGCTTGGGGGCCCCCTGGGGGCCCTTCAGGCCAGCTAGGTCTTTGGGTCCTGGCTCCTTCGGTTTGGGACCTGTTGCTGGACGTTGGGCATGTTGGCCGGAGAGTGCTTCTCGGGCCGCGAACTTCAACCTTGCAGGTACCTCCCAGGTTCCCAGCCCAACGAAAGCCCCCATACCCAAATGGAGAGGGGCTGCTTGGGGGCCCCCTGGGGGCCCTTCAGGCCAGCTAGGTCTTTGGGTGCTGGCTCCTTCGGTTTGGGAGCTGTTGCTGGACGTTTGGCATGTTGGCCGGAGAGTGCTTCTTGGGCCGCGAACTGCAACCTTGCAGGTACCTACAGGTTCCCGGCCCAACGAAAGCCCCCAGACCCAAATGGAGAGGGGTTGCTTGGGGGCCCCCTGGGGGCTCTTCAGGCCAGCTAGGTCTTTGCGTCCTGGCTCCTTCGGTTTGGGAGCTGTTGCTGGACGTTGGGCATGTTGGCCGGAGAGTGCTTCTCGGGCCGCCAACTGCAACCTTGCAGGTACCTCCCAGGTTCCCAGCCCAACGAAAGCCCCCATACCCAAATGGAGAGGGGCTGCTTGGGGGCCCCCTGGGGGTCCTTCAGGCCAGCTAGGTCTTTGGGTCCTGGCTCCTTCGGTTTGGGACATGTTGCTGGACGTTGGGCATGTTGGCCGGAGAGTGCTTCTTGGGCCGCGAACTGCAACCTTGCAGGTACCTGCCAGGTTCCCGGCCCAACGAAAGCCCCCAGACCCAAATGGAGAGGGGCTGCTTGGGGGCCCCCTGGGGGCTCTTCAGGCCAGCTAGGTCTTTGGGTCCTGGCTCCTTCGGTTTGGGAGCTCTTGCTGGACGTTGGGCATGTTGGCCGGAGAGTGCTTCTCGGGCCGTGAACTGCAACCTTGCAGGTACCTCCCAGGTTCCCGGCCCAACGAAAGCTCCCAGACCCAAATTGAGAGGGGCTGCTTGGGGACTCCCTGGGGGCCCTTCAGGCCAGCTAGGTCTTTGGGTCCTGTCTCCTTCGTTTTGGGAGCTGTTGCTGGACGTTGGGCATGTTGGCCGGAGAGTGCTTCTCGGGCCGCGAACTGCAACCTTGCAGGTACCTCCCATGTTCCCGGCCCAACGAAAGCCCCCAGACCCAAATGGAGAGGGGCTGCTTGGGGGCCCCCTGGGGGCCCTTCAGGCCAGCTAGGTCTTTGGGTCCTGGCTCCTTCGGTTTGGGAGCTGTTGCTGGACGTTGGGCATGTTGGCCGGAGAGTGCTTCTCGGGCCGCGAACTGCAACCTTGCAGGTACCTCCCAAGTCCCCGACCCAACGAAAGCCCCCAGACCCAAATTGAGAGGGGCTGCTTGGGGGCCCCCTGGGGGCCCTTCAGGCCAGCTAGGTCTTTGGGTCCTGGCTCCTTCGGTTTGGGAGCTGTTGCTGGACGTTGGGCATGTTGGCCGGAGAGTGCTTCTCGGGCCGCGAACTGCAACCTTGCAGGTACCTCCAAGTTTCTCGGCTCAACGAAAGCCCCCAGACCCAAATGGAGAGGGGCTGCTTGGGGGCCCCCTGGGGTCCCTTCAGGCCAGCTAGGTCTTTGCGTCCTGGCTCCTTCGGTTTGGGAGCTGTTGCTGGACGTTGGGCATGTTGGCCGGAGAGTGCTTCTCGGGCCGCCAACTGCAACCTTGCAGGTACCTCCCAGGTTCCCGGCCCAACGAAAGCCCCCAGACCCAAATGGAGAGGGGCTGCTTGGGGGCCGCCTGGGGGCCCTTCAGGCCAGCTAGGTCTTTGGGTCCTGGCTCCTTCGGTTTGGGACCTGTTGCTGGACGTTGGGCATGTTGGCCGCAGAGTGCTTCTTGGGCCGCGAACTGCAACCTTGCAGGTACCTCCCAGGTTCCCGGCCCAACGAAAGCCCCCAGACCCAAATGGAGAGGGGCTGCTTGGGGTCCCCCTTGGGGCCCTTCAGGCCAGCTAGGTCTTTGGGTCCTGGCTCCTTCGGTTTGGGACATGTTGCTGGACGTTGGGCATGTTGGCCGGAGAGTGCTTCTCGGGCCGCCAACTGCAACCTTGCAGGTACCTCCCAGGTTCCCGGCCCAACGAAAGCCCCCAGACCCAAATGGAGAGGGGCTGCTTGGGGGCCCCCTGGGGGCCCTTCAGGCCAGCTAGGTCTTTGGGTCCTGGCTCCTTCGGTTTGGGAGCTGTTGCTGGACGTTGGGCATGTTGGCCGGAGAGTGCTTGTCGGGCTGCGAACTGCAACCTTGCAGGTACCTCCTAGGTCCCCGGCCCAACGAAAGCCCCCAGACCCAAATGGAGAGGGGCTGCTTGGGGGCCCCCTGGGGGCCCTTCAGGCCAGCTAGGTCTTTGGGTCCTGGCTCCTTCGGTTTGGGACCTGTTGCTGGACGTTGGGCATGTTGGCCGCAGAGTGCTTCTTGGGCCGCGAACTGCAACCTTGCAGGTACCGCCCAGGTTCCCGGCCCAACGAAAGCCCCCAGACCCAAATGGAGAGGGGCTGCTTGGGGTCCCCCTTGGGGCCCTTCAGGCCAGCTAGGTCTTTGGGTCCTGGCTCCTTCGGTTTGGGAGCTGTTGCTGGACGTTGGGCATGTTGGCCGGAGAGTGCTTCTCGGGCCGCCAACTGCAACCTTGCAGGTACCTCCCAGGTTCCCGGCCCAACGAAAGCCCCCAGACCCAAATGGAGAGGGGCTGCTTGGGGGCCCCCTGGGGGCCCTTCAGGCCAGCTAGGTCTTTGGGTCCTGGCTCCTTCGCTTTGGGACCTGTTGCTGGACGTTGGGCATGTTGGCCGGAGAGTGCTTCTCGGGCCGCGAACTTCAACCTTGCAGGTACCTCCCAGGTTCCCAGCCCAACGAAAGCCCCCATACCCAAATGGAGAGGGGCTGCTTGGGGGCCCCCTGGGGGTCCTTCAGGCCAGCTAGGTCTTTGGGTCCGGGCTCCTTCGGTTTGGGAGCTGTTGCTGGACGTTGGGCATGTTGGCCGGAGAGTGCTTCTCGGGCCGCCAACTGCAACCTTGCAGGTACCTCCCAGGTTCCCGGCCCAACGAAAGCCCCCAGACCCAAATGGAGAGGGGCTGCTTGGGGGCTCCCTTTGCACCCTTCAGGCTAGCTAGGTCTTTGGGTCCTGGCTCCTTCGCTTTGGGAGCTGTTGCTGGACGTTGGGCATGTTGGCCGGAGAGTGCTTCTCGGGCCGTGAACTGCAACCTGGCAGGTACCTCCAAGTTTCTCGGCTCAACGAAAGCCCCCAGACCCAAATGGAGAGGGGCTGCTTGGGGGCCCCCTGGGGGCCCTTCAGGCCAGCTAGGTCTTTGGGTCCTGGCTCCTTCGGTTTGGGAGCTGTTGCTGGACGTTGGGCATGTTGGCCGGAGAGTGCTTCTCGGGCCGCGAACTGCAACCTTGCAGGTACCTCCCAGGTCCCCGGCCCAACGAAAGCCCCCAGACCCAAATGGAGAGGGGCTGCTTGGGGGCCCCCTGGGGGCCCTTCAGGCCAGCTAGGTCTTTGGGTCCTGGCTCCTTCGGTTTGGGACATGTTGCTGGACGTTGGGCATGTTGGCCGGAGAGTGCTTCTCGGGCCGCGAACTGCAACCTTGCAGGTAACTCCCAGGTTCCCAGCCCAACGAAAGCCCCCAGACCCAAATGGAGAGGGGCTGCTTGGGGGCCCCCTGGGGTCCCTTCAGGCCAGCTAGGTCTTTGGGTCCTGGCTCCTTCGGTTTGGGACCTGTTGCTGGACGTTGGGCATGTTGGCCGGAGAGTGCTTCTCGGGCCGCGAACTGCAACCTTGCAGGTACCTCCCAGGTCCCCGGCCCAACGAAAGCCCCCAGACCCAAATGGAGAGGGGCTGCTTGGGGGCCCCCTGGGGGCCCTTCAGGCCAGCTAGGTCTTTGGGTCCTGGCTCCTTCGGTTTGGGACCTGTTGCTGGACGTTGGGCATGTTGGCCGGAGAGTGCTTCTCGGGCCGTGAACTGCAACCTGGCAGGTACCTCCAAGTTTCTCGGCTCAACGAAAGCCCCCAGACCCAAATTGAGAGGGGCTGCTTGGGGGCCCCCTGGGGGCCCTTCAGGCCAGCTAGGTCTTTGGGTCCTGGCTCCTTCGGTTTGGGAGCAGTTGCTGGACGTTGGGCATGTTGGCTGGAGAGTGCTTCTCGGGCCGCGAACTGCAACCTTGCAGGTACCTCCCAGGTTCCCGGCCCAACGAAAGTCCCCAGACCCAAATGGAGAGGGGCTACTTGGGGATCCCCTGGGGGCCCTTCAGGCCAGCTAGGTCTTTGGGTCCTGGCTCCTTCGGTTTGGGAGCTGTTGCTGGATGTTGGGCATGTTGGCCGGAGAGTGCTTCTCGGGCCGCGAACTGCAACCTGGCAGGTACCTCCCTGGTTCCCGGACCAACGAAAGCCCCCAGACCCAAATGGAGAGGGGCTGCTTGGGGGCCCCCTGGGGGCCCTTCAGGCCAGCTAGGTCTTTGGGTCCTGGCTCCTTCGGTTTGGGAGCTGTTACTGGACGTTTGGCATGTTGGCCGGAGAGTGCTTCTCGGGCCGCGAACTGCAACCTTGCAGGTACCTCCCAGGTTCCCGGCCCAACGAAAGCCCCCAGACCCAAATGGAGAGGGGCTGCTTGGGGGCCCCCTGGGGGCCCTTCAGGCCAGCTAGGTCTTTGGGTCCTGGCTCCTTCGGTTTGGGAGCTGTTGCTGGACGTTGGGCATGTTGGCCGGAGAGTGCTTCTCAGGCCGCGAACTGCATCCTTGCAGGTACCTCCCAGGATCCCGGCCGAACGAAAGCCCCCAGACCCAAATGGAGAGGGGCTGCTTGGGGGCCCCCTGGGGGCCCTTCAGGCCAGCTAGGTCTTTGGGTCCTGGCTCCTTCGGTTTGGGAGCTGTTGCTGGACGTTGGGCATGTTGGCCGGAGAGTGCTTCTCGGACCGCACACTGCAACCTTGCAGGTACCTCCTAGGTCCCCGGCCCAACGAAAGTCCCCAGACCCAAATTGAGAGGGGCTGCTTGGGTGCTCCCTTTCAGCCTTCAGGCTAGCTAGGTCTTTGGGTCCTGGCTCCTTCGGTTTGGGAGCTGTTGCTGGACGTTGGGCATGTTGGCCGGAGAGTGCTTCTCGGGCCGCGAACTGCAACCTTGCAGGTACCTCCCAGGTCCCCGGCCCAACGAAAGCCCCCAGACCCAAATGGAGAGGGGCTGCTTGGGGTCTCCTACGGGCCCTTCATTCCAGCTAGGTCTTTGGGTCCTGGCTCCTTCGGTTTGGGAGCTGTTGCTGGACGTTGGGCATGTTGGCCGGAGAGTGCTTCTCGGGCCGCGAACTGCAACCTTGCAGGTACCTCCTAGGTCCCCGGCCCAACGAAAGTCCCCAGACCCAAATTGAGAGGGGCTGCTTGGGGGCTCCCTTTGCGCCCTTCAGGCTAGCTAGGTCTTTGGGTCCTGGCTCGTTCGGTTTGGGAGCTGTTGCTGGACGTTGGGCATGTTAGCCGGAGAGTGCTTCTCGGGCTGCGAACTCATCATTGCAGGTACCTCCCAGGTTCCCGGCCCAACGAAAGCCCCCAGACCCAAATGGAGAGGGGCTGCTTGGGGGCCCCCTGGGGGCTCTTCAGGCCAGCTAGGTCTTTGGGTCCTGGCTCCATCGGTTTGGGAGCTGTTGCTGGACGTTGGGCATGTTGGCCGGAGAGTGCTTCTCGGGCCGCGAACTGCAACCTTGCAGGTACCTCCCAGGTTCCCGGCCCAACGAAAGCCCCCAGACCCAAATGGAGAGGGGCTGCTTGGGGGCCCCCTGGGGGCCCTTCAGGCCAGCTAGGTCTTTGGGTCCTGGCTCCTTCGGTTTGGGAGCTGTTGCTGGACGTTGGGCATGTTGGCCGGAGAGTTCTTCTCGGGCCGCGAACTGCAACCTTGCAGGTACCTCCCAGGTCCCCGGCCGAACGAAAGCCCCCAGACCCAAATGGAGAGGGCCTGCTTGGGGGCTCCCTGGGGGCCCTTCAGGCCAGCTAGGCCTTTGGGTCCTGGCTCCTTCGTTTTGGGAGCTGTTGCTGGACGTTGGGCATGTTGGCCGGAGAGTGCTTCTCGGGCCGCGAACTGCAACCTTGCAGGTACCTCCCAGGTTCCCAGCCCAACGAAAGCCCCCATACCCAAATGGAGAGGGGCTGCTTGGGGGCCCCCTGGGGGCCCTTCAGGCCAGCTAGGTCTTTGGGTCCGGGCTCCTTCGGTTTGGGAGCTGTTGCTGGACGTTGGGCATGTTGGCCGGAGAGTGCTTCTTGGGCCGCGAACTGCAACCTTGCAGGTACCTCCCAGGTTCCCGGCCCAACGAAAGCCCCCAGACCCAAATTGAGAGGGGCTGCTTGGGGGCCCCCTGGGGGTCCTTCAGGCCAGCTAGGTCTTTGGGTCCTGGCTCCTTCGGTTTGGGACCTGTTGCTGGACGTTTGGCATGTTGGCCGGAGAGTGCTTCTCGGGCCGCGAACTGCAACCTTGCAGGTACCTCCCAGGTTCCCGGCCCAACGAAAGCCCCCAGACCCAAATGGAGAGGGGCTGCTTGGGGGCCCCCTGGGGGCCCTTCAGGCCAGCTAGGTCTTTGGGTCCTGGCTCCTTCGGTTTGGGAGCTGTTGCTGGACGTTGTGCATGTTGGCCGGAGAGTGCTTGTCGGGCCGGGACCTGCAAACTTGCAGGTACCTCCCAGGTCACCGGCCCAATGAAAGCCCCCAGACCCAAATGGAGAGGGGCTGCTTGGGGGCCCCCTGGGGGCCCTTCAGGCCAGCTAGGTCTTTGGGTCCTGGCTCCTTCGGTTTGGGACCTGTTGCTGGACGTTGGGCATGTTGGCCGGAGAGTGCTTCTCGGGCCGCGAACTTCAACCTTGCAGGTACCTCCCAGGTTCCCAGCCCAACGAAAGCCCCCATACCCAAATGGAGAGGGGCTGCTTGGGGGCCCCCTGGGGGCCCTTCAGGCCAGCTAGGTCTTTGGGTGCTGGCTCCTTCGGTTTGGGAGCTGTTGCTGGACGTTTGGCATGTTGGCCGGAGAGTGCTTCTTGGGCCGCGAACTGCAACCTTGCAGGTACCTACAGGTTCCCGGCCCAACGAAAGCCCCCAGACCCAAATGGAGAGGGGTTGCTTGGGGGCCCCCTGGGGGCTCTTCAGGCCAGCTAGGTCTTTGCGTCCTGGCTCCTTCGGTTTGGGAGCTGTTGCTGGACGTTGGGCATGTTGGCCGGAGAGTGCTTCTCGGGCCGCCAACTGCAACCTTGCAGGTACCTCCCAGGTTCCCAGCCCAACGAAAGCCCCCATACCCAAATGGAGAGGGGCTGCTTGGGGGCCCCCTGGGGGTCCTTCAGGCCAGCTAGGTCTTTGGGTCCTGGCTCCTTCGGTTTGGGACATGTTGCTGGACGTTGGGCATGTTGGCCGGAGAGTGCTTCTTGGGCCGCGAACTGCAACCTTGCAGGTACCTGCCAGGTTCCCGGCCCAACGAAAGCCCCCAGACCCAAATGGAGAGGGGCTGCTTGGGGGCCCCCTGGGGGCTCTTCAGGCCAGCTAGGTCTTTGGGTCCTGGCTCCTTCGGTTTGGGAGCTCTTGCTGGACGTTGGGCATGTTGGCCGGAGAGTGCTTCTCGGGCCGTGAACTGCAACCTTGCAGGTACCTCCCAGGTTCCCGGCCCAACGAAAGCTCCCAGACCCAAATTGAGAGGGGCTGCTTGGGGACTCCCTGGGGGCCCTTCAGGCCAGCTAGGTCTTTGGGTCCTGTCTCCTTCGTTTTGGGAGCTGTTGCTGGACGTTGGGCATGTTGGCCGGAGAGTGCTTCTCGGGCCGCGAACTGCAACCTTGCAGGTACCTCCCATGTTCCCGGCCCAACGAAAGCCCCCAGACCCAAATGGAGAGGGGCTGCTTGGGGGCCCCCTGGGGGCCCTTCAGGCCAGCTAGGTCTTTGGGTCCTGGCTCCTTCGGTTTGGGAGCTGTTGCTGGACGTTGGGCATGTTGGCCGGAGAGTGCTTCTCGGGCCGCGAACTGCAACCTTGCAGGTACCTCCCAAGTCCCCGACCCAACGAAAGCCCCCAGACCCAAATTGAGAGGGGCTGCTTGGGGGCCCCCTGGGGGCCCTTCAGGCCAGCTAGGTCTTTGGGTCCTGGCTCCTTCGGTTTGGGAGCTGTTGCTGGACGTTGGGCATGTTGGCCGGAGAGTGCTTCTCGGGCCGCGAACTGCAACCTTGCAGGTACCTCCAAGTTTCTCGGCTCAACGAAAGCCCCCAGACCCAAATGGAGAGGGGCTGCTTGGGGGCCCCCTGGGGTCCCTTCAGGCCAGCTAGGTCTTTGCGTCCTGGCTCCTTCGGTTTGGGAGCTGTTGCTGGACGTTGGGCATGTTGGCCGGAGAGTGCTTCTCGGGCCGCCAACTGCAACCTTGCAGGTACCTCCCAGGTTCCCGGCCCAACGAAAGCCCCCAGACCCAAATTGAGAGGGGCTGCTTGGGGGCCGCCTGGGGGCCCTTCAGGCCAGCTAGGTCTTTGGGTCCTGGCTCCTTCGGTTTGGGACCTGTTGCTGGACGTTGGGCATGTTGGCCGCAGAGTGCTTCTTGGGCCGCGAACTGCAACCTTGCAGGTACCTCCCAGGTTCCCGGCCCAACGAAAGCCCCCAGACCCAAATGGAGAGGGGCTGCTTGGGGTCCCCCTTGGGGCCCTTCAGGCCAGCTAGGTCTTTGGGTCCTGGCTCCTTCGGTTTGGGACATGTTGCTGGACGTTGGGCATGTTGGCCGGAGAGTGCTTCTCGGGCCGCCAACTGCAACCTTGCAGGTACCTCCCAGGTTCCCGGCCCAACGAAAGCCCCCAGACCCAAATGGAGAGGGGCTGCTTGGGGGCCCCCTGGGGGCCCTTCAGGCCAGCTAGGTCTTTGGGTCCTGGCTCCTTCGGTTTGGGAGCTGTTGCTGGACGTTGGGCATGTTGGCCGGAGAGTGCTTGTCGGGCTGCGAACTGCAACCTTGCAGGTACCTCCTAGGTCCCCGGCCCAACGAAAGCCCCCAGACCCAAATGGAGAGGGGCTGCTTGGGGGCCCCCTGGGGGCCCTTCAGGCCAGCTAGGTCTTTGGGTCCTGGCTCCTTCGGTTTGGGACCTGTTGCTGGACGTTGGGCATGTTGGCCGCAGAGTGCTTCTTGGGCCGCGAACTGCAACCTTGCAGGTACCGCCCAGGTTCCCGGCCCAACGAAAGCCCCCAGACCCAAATGGAGAGGGGCTGCTTGGGGTCCCCCTTGGGGCCCTTCAGGCCAGCTAGGTCTTTGGGTCCTGGCTCCTTCGGTTTGGGAGCTGTTGCTGGACGTTGGGCATGTTGGCCGGAGAGTGCTTCTCGGGCCGCCAACTGCAACCTTGCAGGTACCTCCCAGGTTCCCGGCCCAACGAAAGCCCCCAGACCCAAATGGAGAGGGGCTGCTTGGGGGCCCCCTGGGGGCCCTTCAGGCCAGCTAGGTCTTTGGGTCCTGGCTCCTTCGCTTTGGGACCTGTTGCTGGACGTTGGGCATGTTGGCCGGAGAGTGCTTCTCGGGCCGCGAACTTCAACCTTGCAGGTACCTCCCAGGTTCCCAGCCCAACGAAAGCCCCCATACCCAAATGGAGAGGGGCTGCTTGGGGGCCCCCTGGGGGTCCTTCAGGCCAGCTAGGTCTTTGGGTCCGGGCTCCTTCGGTTTGGGAGCTGTTGCTGGACGTTGGGCATGTTGGCCGGAGAGTGCTTCTCGGGCCGCCAACTGCAACCTTGCAGGTACCTCCCAGGTTCCCGGCCCAACGAAAGCCCCCAGACCCAAATGGAGAGGGGCTGCTTGGGGGCTCCCTTTGCACCCTTCAGGCTAGCTAGGTCTTTGGGTCCTGGCTCCTTCGCTTTGGGAGCTGTTGCTGGACGTTGGGCATGTTGGCTGGAGAGTGCTTCTCGGGCCGCGAACTGCAACCTTGCAGGTACCTCCCAGGTTCCCGGCCCAACGAAAGTCCCCAGACCCAAATGGAGAGGGGCTACTTGGGGATCCCCTGGGGGCCCTTCAGGCCAGCTAGGTCTTTGGGTCCTGGCTCCTTCGGTTTGGGAGCTGTTGCTGGATGTTGGGCATGTTGGCCGGAGAGTGCTTCTCGGGCCGCGAACTGCAACCTGGCAGGTACCTCCCATGTTCCCGGCCCAACGAAAGCCCCCAGACCCAAATGGAGAGGGGCTGCTTGGGGGCCCCCTGGGGGCCCTTCAGGCCAGCTAGGTCTTTGGGTCCTGGCTCCTTCGGTTTGGGAGCTGTTACTGGACGTTTGGCATGTTGGCCGGAGAGTGCTTCTCGGGCCGCGAACTGCAACCTTGCAGGTACCTCCCAGGTTCCCGGCCCAACGAAAGCCCCCAGACCCAAATGGAGAGGGGCTGCTTGGGGGCCCCCTGGGGGCCCTTCAGGCCAGCTAGGTCTTTGGGTCCTGGCTCCTTCGGTTTGGGAGCTGTTGCTGGACGTTGGGCATGTTGGCCGGAGAGTGCTTCTCAGGCCGCGAACTGCATCCTTGCAGGTACCTCCCAGGATCCCGGCCGAACGAAAGCCCCCAGACCCAAATGGAGAGGGGCTGCTTGGGGGCCCCCTGGGGGCCCTTCAGGCCAGCTAGGTCTTTGGGTCCTGGCTCCTTCGGTTTGGGAGCTGTTGCTGGACGTTGGGCATGTTGGCCGGAGAGTGCTTCTCGGACCGCACACTGCAACCTTGCAGGTACCTCCTAGGTCCCCGGCCCAACGAAAGTCCCCAGACCCAAATTGAGAGGGGCTGCTTGGGTGCTCCCTTTCAGCCTTCAGGCTAGCTAGGTCTTTGGGTCCTGGCTCCTTCGGTTTGGGAGCTGTTGCTGGACGTTGGGCATGTTGGCCGGAGAGTGCTTCTCGGGCCGCGAACTGCAACCTTGCAGGTACCTCCCAGGTCCCCGGCCCAACGAAAGCCCCCAGACCCAAATGGAGAGGGGCTGCTTGGGGTCTCCTACGGGCCCTTCATTCCAGCTAGGTCTTTGGGTCCTGGCTCCTTCGGTTTGGGAGCTGTTGCTGGACGTTGGGCATGTTGGCCGGAGAGTGCTTCTCGGGCCGCGAACTGCAACCTTGCAGGTACCTCCTAGGTCCCCGGCCCAACGAAAGTCCCCAGACCCAAATTGAGAGGGGCTGCTTGGGGGCTCCCTTTGCGCCCTTCAGGCTAGCTAGGTCTTTGGGTCCTGGCTCGTTCGGTTTGGGAGCTGTTGCTGGACGTTGGGCATGTTAGCCGGAGAGTGCTTCTCGGGCTGCGAACTCATCATTGCAGGTACCTCCCAGGTTCCCGGCCCAACGAAAGCCCCCAGACCCAAATGGAGAGGGGCTGCTTGGGGGCCCCCTGGGGGCTCTTCAGGCCAGCTAGGTCTTTGGGTCCTGGCTCCATCGGTTTGGGAGCTGTTGCTGGACGTTGGGCATGTTGGCCGGAGAGTGCTTCTCGGGCCGCGAACTGCAACCTTGCAGGTACCTCCCAGGTTCCCGGCCCAACGAAAGCCCCCAGACCCAAATGGAGAGGGGCTGCTTGGGGGCCCCCTGGGGGCCCTTCAGGCCAGCTAGGTCTTTGGGTCCTGGCTCCTTCGGTTTGGGAGCTGTTGCTGGACGTTGGGCATGTTGGCCGGAGAGTTCTTCTCGGGCCGCGAACTGCAACCTTGCAGGTACCTCCCAGGTCCCCGGCCGAACGAAAGCCCCCAGACCCAAATGGAGAGGGCCTGCTTGGGGGCTCCCTGGGGGCCCTTCAGGCCAGCTAGGCCTTTGGGTCCTGGCTCCTTCGTTTTGGGAGCTGTTGCTGGACGTTGGGCATGTTGGCCGGAGAGTGCTTGTCGGGCTGCGAACTGCAACCTTACAGGTACCTCCCAGGTTCCCGGCCCAACGAAAGCCCCCAGACCCAAATGGAGAGGGGCTGCTTGGGGGCCCCCTGGGGGCCCTTCAGGCCAGCTAGGTCTTTGGGTCCTGGCTCCTTCGGTTTGGGAGCAGTTGCTGGACGTTGGGCATGTTGGCCGGAGAGTGCTTCTCGGGCCGCCAACTGCAACCTTGCAGGTACCTCCTAGGTCCCCGGCCCAACGAAAGTCCCCAGACCCAAATTGAGAGGGGCTGCTTGGGGGCTCCCTTTGCGCCCTTCAGGCTAGCTAGGTCTTTGGGTCCTGGCTCGTTCGGTTTGGGAGCTGTTGCTGGACGTTGGGCATGTTGGCCGGAGAGTGCTTGTCGGGCTGCGAACTGCAACCTTACAGGTACCTCCCAGGTTCCCGGCCCAACGAAAGCCCCCAGACCCAAATGGAGAGGGGCTGCTTGGGGGCCCCCTGGGGGCCCTTCAGGCCAGCTAGGTCTTTGGGTCCTGGCTCCTTCGGTTTGGGAGCTGTTGCTGGACGTTGGGCATGTTGGCCGGAGAGTGCTTCTCGGGCCGCCAACTGCAAACTTGCAGGTACCTCCTAGGTCCCCGGCCCAACGAAAGTCCCCAGACCCAAATTGAGAGGGGCTGCTTGGGGGCTCCCTTTGCGCCCTTCAGGCTAGCTAGGTCTTTGGGTCCTGGCTCGTTCGGTTTGGGAGCTGTTGCTGGACGTTGGGCATGTTGGCCGGAGAGTGCTTCTCGGGCCACGAACTGCAACGTTGCAGGTACCTCCCAGGTTCTCGGCCCAACGAAAGCCCCCAGACCCATATTGAGAGTGGCTGCTTGGGGGCTCCCTGGGGGCCCTTCAGGCCAGCTAGGTCTTTGGGTCCTGGCTCCTTCGCTTTGGGAGCTGTTGCTGGACGTTGGGCATGTTGGCTGGAGATTGATTCTCGGGCCGCGAAATGCAAACTAGCAGGTACCTCCCAGGTCCCCGGCCCAACGAAAGCCCCCAGAACCAAATTGAGAGGGGCTGCTTGGGGGCCCCCTGGGGGCCCTTCAGGCCAGCTAGGTCTTTGGGTCCTGGCTCCTTCGGTTTGGGAGCTGTTGCTGGACGTTGGGCATGTTGGCCGGAGAGTGCTTGTCGGGCCGCGAACTGCAAACTTGCAGGTACCTCCCAGGTTCCCGGCCCAACGAAAGCTCCCAGACCCAAATTGAGAGGGGCTGCTTGGGGACTCCCTGGGGGCCCTTCAGGCCAGCTAGGTCTTTGGGTCCTGGCTCCTTCGTTTTGGGAGCTGTTGCTGGACGTTGGGCATGTTGGCCGGAGAGTGCTTCTCGGGCTGCGAACTTCAACCTTGCAGGTACCTCCCAGGTTCCCGGCCCAAAGAAAGCCCCTAGACCCAAATGGAGAGGGGCTGCTTGGGGGCCCCCTGAGGGCCCTTCAGGCCAGCTAGGTCTTTGGGTCCTGGCTCCTTCGGTTTGGGAGCTGTTGCTGGACGTTGGGCATGTTGGCCGGAGAGTGCTTCTCGGGCCGCGAACTGCAACCTTGCAGGTACCTCCCAGGTTCCCGGCCCAACGAAAGCCCCCAGACCCAAATGGAGAGGGGCTGCTTGGGGGCCCCCTGGGGGCCCTTCAGGCCAGCTAGGTCTTTGGGTCCTGGCTCCTTCGGTTTGGGACCTGATGCTGGACGTTGGGCATGTTGGCCGGAGAGTGCTTCTCGGGCCGCGAACTGCAACCTTGCAGGTACCTCCCAGGTCCCAGGCCGAACGAAAGCCCCCAGACCCAAATGGAGAGGGGCTGCTTGGGGGCTCCCTGGGGGCCCTTCAGGCCAGCTAGGCCTTTGGGTCCTGGCTCATTCGGTTTGGGAGCTGTTGCTGGACGTTGGGCATGTTGGCCGGAGAGTGCTTCTCGGGCTGCGAACTGCAACCTTACAGGTACCTCCCAGGTTCCCGGACCAACGAAAGCCCCCAGACCCAAATGGAGACGGGCTGCTTGGGGGCCCCCTGGGGGCCCTTCAGGCCAGCTAGGTCTTTGGGTCCTGGCTCCTTCGGTTTGGGAGCTGTTGCTGGACGTTGGGCATGTTGGCCGGAGAGTGCTTCTTGGGCCGCGAACTGCATCCTTGCAGGTACCTCCCAGGTTCCCGGCCCAACGAAAGCCCCCAGACCCAAATTGAGAGGGGCTGCTTGGGGGCCCCCTGGGGGTCCTTCAGGCCAGCTAGGTCTTTGGGTCCTGGCTCCTTCGGTTTGGGAGCTGTTGCTGGACGTTGGGCATGTTGGCCGGAGAGTGCTTCTTGGGCCGCTAACTGCAACCTTGCAGGTACCTCCCAGGTCCGCGGCCCAACGGAAGCCCCCAGACCCAAATGGAGAGGGGCTGCTTGGGGGCCCCCTGAGGGCCCTTCAGGCCAGCTAGGTCTTTGGGTCCTGGCTCCTTCGGTTTGGGAGCTGTTGCTGGACGTTGGGCATGTTGGCCGGAGAGTGCTTCTCGGGCCGCGAACTTCAAACTTGCAGGTACCTCCCAGCTTCCCGGCCCAAAGAAAGCCCCCAGACCCAAATGGAGAGGGGCTGCTTGGGGGCTCCCTGGGGGCCCTTCAGGCCAGCTAGGTCTTTGGGTCCTAACTCCTTCGGTTTGGGAGCTGTTGCTGGACGTTTGGCATGTTGGCCGGAGAGTGCTTCTCGGGCCGCGAACTGCAACCTTGCAGGTACCTCCCAGGTTCCCGGCCCAACGAAAGCCCCCAGACCCAAATGGAGAGGGGCTGCTTGGGGGCCCCCTGGGGGCCCTTCAGGCCAGCTAGGTCTTTGGGTCCTGGCTCCTTCGGTTTGGGAGCTGTTGCTGGACGTTGGGCATGTTGGCCGGAGAGTGCTTGTCGGGCCGGGACCTGCAACCTTGCAGGTACCTCCCAGGTCACCGGCCCAATGAAAGCCCCCAGACCCAAATGGAGAGGGGCTGCTTGGGGGCCCCCTGGGGGCCCTTCAGGCCAGCTAGGTCTTTGGGTCCTGGCTCCTTCGGTTTGGGAGCTGTTGCTGGACGTTGGGCATGTTGGCCGGAGAGTGCTTCTCGGGCCGCGAACTTCAACCTTGCAGGTACCTCCCAGGTTCCCAGCCCAACGAAAGCCCCCATACCCAAATTGAGAGGGGCTGCTTGGGGGCCCCCTGGGGGCCCTTCAGGCCAGCTAGGTCTTTGGGTGCTGGCTCCTTCGGTTTGGGACATATTGCTGGACGTTTGGCATGTTGGCCGGAGAGTGCTTCTTGGGCCGCGAACTGCAACCTTGCTGGTACCTCCCAGGTTCCCGGCCCAACGAAAGCCCCCAGACCCAAATGGAGAGGGGTTGCTTGGGGGCCCCCTGGGGGCTCTTCAGGCCAGCTAGGTCTTTGGGTCCTGGCTCCTTCGGTTTGGGAGCTGTTGCTGGACGTTGGGCATGTTGGCCGGAGAGTGCTTCTCGGGCCGCGAACTGCAACCTTGCAGGTACCTCCCAGGTTCCCAGCCCAACGAAAGCCCCCATACCCAAATGGAGAGGGGCTGCTTGGGGGCCCCCTGGGGGCCCTTCAGGCCAGCTAGGTCTTTGGGTCCGGGCTCCTTCGGTTTGGGAGCTGTTGCTGGACGTTGGGCATGTTGGCCGGAGAGTGCTTCTCGGGCCGCGAACTGCAACCTTGCAGGTACCTCCCAGGTTCCCGGCCCAACGAAAGCCCCCAGACCCAAATTGAGAGGGGCTGCTTGGGGGCCCCCTGGGGGCCCTTCAGGCCAGCTAGGTCTTTGGGTCCTGGCTCCTTCGGTTTGGGACCTGTTGCTGGACGTTGGGCATGTTGGCCGGAGAGTGCTTCTCGGGCCGCCAACTGCAAACTTGCAGGTACCTCCTAGGTCCCCGGCCCAACGAAAGTCCCCAGACCCAAATTGAGAGGGGCTGCTTGGGGGCTCCCTTTGCGCCCTTCAGGCTAGCTAGGTCTTTGGGTCCTGGCTCGTTCGGTTTGGGAGCTGTTGCTGGACGTTGGGCATGTTGGCCGGAGAGTGCTTCTCGGGCCACGAACTGCAACGTTGCAGGTACCTCCCAGGTTCTCGGCCCAACGAAAGCCCCCAGACCCATATTGAGAGTGGCTGCTTGGGGGCTCCCTGGGGGCCCTTCAGGCCAGCTAGGTCTTTGGGTCCTGGCTCCTTCGCTTTGGGAGCTGTTGCTGGACGTTGGGCATGTTGGCTGGAGATTGATTCTCGGGCCGCGAAATGCAAACTAGCAGGTACCTCCCAGGTCACCGGCCCAACGAAAGCCCCCAGAACCAAATTGAGAGGGGCTGCTTGGGGGCTCCCTGGGGGCCCTTCAGGCCAGCTAGGTCTTTGGGTCCTGGCTCCTTCGGTTTGGGAGCTGTTGCTGGACGTTGGGCATGTTGGCCGGAGAGTGCTTGTCGGGCCGCGAACTGCAAACTTGCAGGTACCTCCCAGGTTCCCGGCCCAACGAAAGCTCCCAGACCCAAATTGAGAGGGGCTGCTTGGGGACTCCCTGGGGGCCCTTCAGGCCAGCTAGGTCTTTGGGTCCTGGCTCCTTCGTTTTGGGAGCTGTTGCTGGACGTTGGGCATGTTGGCCGGAGAGTGCTTCTCGGGCTGCGAACTTCAACCTTGCAGGTACCTCCCAGGTTCCCGGCCCAAAGAAAGCCCCTAGACCCAAATGGAGAGGGGCTGCTTGGGGGCCCCCTGAGGGCCCTTCAGGCCAGCTAGGTCTTTGGGTCCTGGCTCCTTCGGTTTGGGAGCTGTTGCTGGACGTTGGGCATGTTGGCCGGAGAGTGCTTCTCGGGCCGCGAACTGCAACCTTGCAGGTACCTCCCAGGTTCCCGGCCCAACGAAAGCCCCCAGACCCAAATGGAGAGGGGCTGCTTGGGGGCCCCCTGGGGGCCCTTCAGGCCAGCTAGGTCTTTGGGTCCTGGCTCCTTCGGTTTGGGACCTGATGCTGGACGTTGGGCATGTTGGCCGGAGAGTGCTTCTCGGGCCGCAAACTGCAACCTTGCAGGTACCTCCCAGGTCCCAGGCCGAACGAAAGCCCCCAGACCCAAATGGAGAGGGGCTGCTTGGGGGCTCCCTGGGGGCCCTTCAGGCCAGCTAGGCCTTTGGGTCCTGGCTCATTCGGTTTGGGAGCTGTTGCTGGACGTTGGGCATGTTGGCCGGAGAGTGCTTCTCGGGCTGCGAACTGCAACCTTACAGGTACCTCCCAGGTTCCCGGACCAACGAAAGCCCCCAGACCCAAATGGAGACGGGCTGCTTGGGGGCCCCCTGGGGGCCCTTCAGGCCAGCTAGGTCTTTGGGTCCTGGCTCCTTCGGTTTGGGAGCTGTTGCTGGACGTTGGGCATGTTGGCCGGAGAGTGCTTCTCGGGCCGCGAACTGCATCCTTGCAGGTACCTCCCAGGTTCCCGGCCCAACGAAAGCCCCCAGACCCAAATTGAGAGGGGCTGCTTGGGGGCCCCCTGGGGGTCCTTCAGGCCAGCTAGGTCTTTGGGTCCTGGCTCCTTCGGTTTGGGAGCTGTTGCTGGACGTTGGGCATGTTGGCCGTAGAGTGCTTCTTGGGCCGCTAACTGCAACCTTGCAGGTACCTCCCAGGTCCGCGGCCCAACGGAAGCCCCCAGACCCAAATGGAGAGGGGCTGCTTGGGGGCCCCCTGAGGGCCCTTCAGGCCAGCTAGGTCTTTGGGTCCTGGCTCCTTCGGTTTGGGAGCTGTTGCTGGACGTTGGGCATGTTGGCCGGAGAGTGCTTCTCGGGCCGCGAACTTCAAACTTGCAGGTACCTCCCAGCTTCCCGGCCCAAAGAAAGCCCCCAGACCCAAATGGAGAGGGGCTGCTTGGGGGCTCCCTGGGGGCCCTTCAGGCCAGCTAGGTCTTTGGGTCCTGGCTCCTTCGGTTTGGGAGCTGTTGCTGGACGTTTGGCATGTTGGCCGGAGAGTGCTTCTCGGGCCGCGAACTGCAACCTTGCAGGTACCTCCCAGGTTCCCGGCCCAACGAAAGCCCCCAGACCCAAATGGAGAGGGGCTGCTTGGGGGCCCCCTGGGGGCCCTTCAGGCCAGCTAGGTCTTTGGGTCCTGGCTCCTTCGGTTTGGGAGCTGTTGCTGGACGTTGGGCATGTTGGCCGGAGAGTGCTTGTCGGGCCGGGACCTGCAACCTTGCAGGTACCTCCCAGGTCACCGGCCCAATGAAAGCCCCCAGACCCAAATGGAGAGGGGCTGCTTGGGGGCCCCCTGGGGGCCCTTCAGGCCAGCTAGGTCTTTGGGTCCTGGCTCCTTCGGTTTGGGAGCTGTTGCTGGACGTTGGGCATGTTGGCCGGAGAGTGCTTCTCGGGCCGCGAACTTCAACCTTGCAGGTACCTCCCAGGTTCCCAGCCCAACGAAAGCCCCCATACCCAAATTGAGAGGGGCTGCTTGGGGGCCCCCTGGGGGCCCTTCAGGCCAGCTAGGTCTTTGGGTGCTGGCTCCTTCGGTTTGGGAGCTGTTGCTGGACGTTGGGCATGTTGGCCGGAGAGTGCTTCTCGGGCCGCGAACTGCAACCTTGCAGGTACCTCCCAGGTTCCCAGCCCAACGAAAGCCCCCATACCCAAATGGAGAGGGGCTGCTTGGGGGCCCCCTGGGGGCCCTTCAGGCCAGCTAGGTCTTTGGGTCCGGGCTCCTTCGGTTTGGGAGCTGTTGCTGGACGTTGGGCATGTTGGCCGGAGAGTGCTTCTTGGGCCGCGAACTGCAACCTTGCAGGTACCTCCCAGGTTCCCGGCCCAACGAAAGCCCCCAGACCCAAATTGAGAGGGGCTGCTTGGGGGCCCCCTGGGGGTCCTTCAGGCCAGCTAGGTCTTTGGGTCCTGGCTCCTTCGGTTTGGGACCTGTTGCTGGACGTTTGGCATGTTGGCCGGAGAGTGGTTCTCGGGCCGCGAACTGCAACCTTGCAGGTACCTCCCAGGTTCCCGGCCCAACGAAAGCCCCCAGACCCAAATGGAGAGGGGCTGCTTGGGGGCCCCCTGGGGGCCCTTCAGGCCAGCTAGGTCTTTGGGTCCTGGCTCCTTCGGTTTGGGAGCTGTTGCTGGACGTTGTGCATGTTGGCCGGAGAGTGCTTGTCGGGCCGGGACCTGCAAACTTGCAGGTACCTCCCAGGTCACCGGCCCAATGAAAGCCCCCAGACCCAAATGGAGAGGGGCTGCTTGGGGGCCCCCTGGGGGCCCTTCAGGCCAGCTAGGTCTTTGGGTCCTGGCTCCTTCGGTTTGGGACCTGTTGCTGGACGTTGGGCATGTTGGCCGGAGAGTGCTTCTCGGGCCGCGAACTTCAACCTTGCAGGTACCTCCCAGGTTCCCAGCCCAACGAAAGCCCCCATACCCAAATTGAGAGGGGCTGCTTGGGGGCCCCCTGGGGGCCCTTCAGGCCAGCTAGGTCTTTGGGTGCTGGCTCCTTCGGTTTGGGACATGTTGCTGGACGTTTGGCATGTTGGCCAGAGAGTGCTTCTTGGGCCGCGAACTGCAACCTTGCTGGTACCTCCCAGGTTCCCGGCCCAACGAAAGCCCCCAGACCCAAATGGAGAGGGGTTGCTTGGGGGCCCCCTGGGGGCTCTTCAGGCCAGCTAAGTCTTTGGGTCCTGGCTCCTTCGGTTTGGGACATGTTGCTGGACGTTGGGCATGTTGGCCGGAGAGTGCTTCTCGGGCCGCGAACTGCAACCTTGCAGGTACCTCCCAGGTTCCCAGCCCAACGAAAGCCCCCATACCCAAATGGAGAGAGGCTGCTTTGGGGCCCCCTGGGGGCCCTTCAGGCCAGCTAGGTCTTTGGGTCCGGGCTCCTTCGGTTTGGGAGCTGTTGCTGGACGTTGGGCATGTTGGCCGGAGAGTGCTTCTTGGGCCGCGAACTGCAACCTTGCAGGTACCTCCCAGGTTCCCGGCCCAACGAAAGCCCCCAGACCCAAATTGAGAGGGGCTGCTTGGGGGCCCCCTGGGGGTCCTTCAGGCCAGCTAGGTCTTTGGGTCCTGGCTCCTTCGGTTTGGGACCTGTTGCTGGACGTTTGGCATGTTGGCCGGAGAGTGCTTCTCGGGCCGCGAACTGCAACCTTGCAGGTACCTCCCAGGTTCCCGGCCCAACGAAAGCCCCCAGACCCAAATGGAGAGGGGCTGCTTGGGGGCCCCCTGGGGGCCCTTCAGGCCAGCTAGGTCTTTGGGTCCTGGCTCCTTCGGTTTGGGAGCTGTTGCTGGACGTTGTGCATGTTGGCCGGAGAGTGCTTGTCGGGCCGGGACCTGCAAACTTGCAGGTACCTCCCAGGTCACCGGCCCAATGAAAGCCCCCAGACCCAAATGGAGAGGGGCTGCTTGGGGGCCCCCTGGGGGCCCTTCAGGCCAGCTAGGTCTTTGGGTCCTGGCTCCTTCGGTTTGGGACCTGTTGCTGGACGTTGGGCATGTTGGCCGGAGAGTGCTTCTCGGGCCGCGAACTTCAACCTTGCAGGTACCTCCCAGGTTCCCAGCCCAACGAAAGCCCCCATACCCAAATGGAGAGGGGCTGCTTGGGGGCCCCCTGGGGGCCCTTCAGGCCAGCTAGGTCTTTGGGTGCTGGCTCCTTCGGTTTGGGAGCTGTTGCTGGACGTTTGGCATGTTGGCCGGAGAGTGCTTCTTGGGCCGCGAACTGCAACCTTGCAGGTACCTACAGGTTCCCGGCCCAACGAAAGCCCCCAGACCCAAATGGAGAGGGGTTGCTTGGGGGCCCCCTGGGGGCTCTTCAGGCCAGCTAGGTCTTTGCGTCCTGGCTCCTTCGGTTTGGGAGCTGTTGCTGGACGTTGGGCATGTTGGCCGGAGAGTGCTTCTCGGGCCGCCAACTGCAACCTTGCAGGTACCTCCCAGGTTCCCAGCCCAACGAAAGCCCCCATACCCAAATGGAGAGGGGCTGCTTGGGGGCCCCCTGGGGGTCCTTCAGGCCAGCTAGGTCTTTGGGTCCTGGCTCCTTCGGTTTGGGACATGTTGCTGGACGTTGGGCATGTTGGCCGGAGAGTGCTTCTTGGGCCGCGAACTGCAACCTTGCAGGTACCTGCCAGGTTCCCGGCCCAACGAAAGCCCCCAGACCCAAATGGAGAGGGGCTGCTTGGGGGCCCCCTGGGGGCTCTTCAGGCCAGCTAGGTCTTTGGGTCCTGGCTCCTTCGGTTTGGGAGCTCTTGCTGGACGTTGGGCATGTTGGCCGGAGAGTGCTTCTCGGGCCGCGAACTGCAAACTTGCAGGTACCTCCCAGGTTCCCGGCCCAACGAAAGCTCCCAGACCCAAATTGAGAGGGGCTGCTTGGGGACTCCCTGGGGGCCCTTCAGGCCAGCTAGGTCTTTGGGTCCTGTCTCCTTCGGTTTGGGAGCTGTTGCTGGACGTTGGGCATGTTGGCCGGAGAGTGCTTCTCGGGCCGCGAACTGCAACCTTGCAGGTACCTCCCAGGTTCCCGGCCCAACGAAAGCCCCCAGACCCAAATGGAGAGGGGCTGCTTGGCGGCCCCCTGGGGGCCCTTCAGGCCAGCTAGGTCTTTGGGTCCTGGCTCCTTCGGTTTGGGAGCTGTTGCTGGACGTTGGGCATGTTGGCCGGAGAGTGCTTCTCGGGCCGCGAACTGCAACCTTGCAGGTACCTCCCAAGTCCCCGACCCAACGAAAGCCCCCAGACCCAAATTGAGAGGGGCTGCTTGGGGGCCCCCTGGGGGCCCTTCAGGCCAGCTAGGTCTTTGGGTCCTGGCTCCTTCGGTTTGGGAGCTGTTGCTGGACGTTGGGCATGTTGGCCGGAGAGTGCTTCTCGGGCCGCGAACTGCAACCTTGCAGGTACCTCCAAGTTTCTCGGCTCAACGAAAGCCCCCAGACCCAAATGGAGAGGGGCTGCTTGGGGGCCCCCTGGGGTCCCTTCAGGCCAGCTAGGTCTTTGCGTCCTGGCTCCTTCGGTTTGGGAGCTGTTGCTGGACGTTGGGCATGTTGGCCGGAGAGTGCTTCTCGGGCCGCCAACTGCAACCTTGCAGGTACCTCCCAGGTTCCCGGCCCAACGAAAGCCCCCAGACCCAAATTGAGAGGGGCTGCTTGGGGGCCGCCTGGGGGCCCTTCAGGCCAGCTAGGTCTTTGGGTCCTGGCTCCTTCGGTTTGGGAGCTGTTGCTGGACGTTGGGCATGTTGGCCGGAGAGTGCTTGTCGGGCTGCGAACTGCAACCTTGCAGGTACCTCCTACGTCCCCGGCCCAACGAAAGCCCCCAGACCCAAATGGAGAGGGGCTGCTTGGGGGCCCCCTGGGGGCCCTTCAGGCCAGCTAGGTCTTTGGGTGCTGGCTCCTTCGGTTTGGGAGCTGTTGCTGGACGTTGGGCATGTTGGCCGCAGAGTGCTTCTTGGGCCGCGAACTGCAACCTTGCAGGTACCGCCCAGGTTCCCGGCCCAACGAAAGCCCCCAGACCCAAATGGAGAGGGGCTGCTTGGGGTCCCCCTTGGGGCCCTTCAGGCCAGCTAGGTCTTTGGGTCCTGGCTCCTTCGGTTTGGGAGCTGTTGCTGGACGTTGGGCATGTTGGCCGGAGAGTGCTTCTCGGGCCGCCAACTGCAACCTTGCAGGTACCTCCCAGGTTCCCGGCCCAACGAAAGCCCCCAGACCCAAATGGAGAGGGGCTGCTTGGGGGCCCCCTGGGGGCCCTTCAGGCCAGCTAGGTCTTTGGGTCCTGGCTCCTTCGCTTTGGGACCTGTTGCTGGACGTTGGGCATGTTGGCCGGAGAGTGCTTCTCGGGCCGCGAACTTCAACCTTGCAGGTACCTCCCAGGTTCCCAGCCCAACGAAAGCCCCCATACCCAAATGGAGAGGGACTGCTTGGGGGCCCCCTGGGGGTCCTTCAGGCCAGCTAGGTCTTTGGGTCCGGGCTCCTTCGGTTTGGGAGCTGTTGCTGGACGTTGGGCATGTTGGCCGGAGAGTGCTTCTCGGGCCGCCAACTGCAACCTTGCAGGTACCTCCCAGGTTCCCGGCCCAACGAAAGCCCCCAGACCCAAATGGAGAGGGGCTGCTTGGGGGCTCCCTTTGCACCCTTCAGGCTAGCTAGGTCTTTGGGTCCTGGCTCCTTCGCTTTGGGAGCTGTTGCTGGACGTTGGGCATGTTGGCCGGAGAGTGCTTCTCGGGCCGCGAACTGCAACCTTGCAGGTACCTCCCAGGTTCCCGGCCCAACGAAAGCCCCCAGACCCATATTGAGAGTGGCTGCTTGGGGGCTCCCTGGGGGCCCTTCAGGCCAGCTAGGTCTTTGGGTGCTGGCTCCTTCGGTTTGGGAGCTGTTGCTGGACGTTGGGCATGTTGGCCGGAGAGTGCTTCTCGGGCCGCGAACTGCAACCTTGCAGGTACCTCCAAGTTTCTCGGCTCAACGAAAGCCCCCAGACCCAAATGGAGAGGGGCTGCTTGGGGGCCCCCTGGGGGCCCTTCAGGCCAGCTAGGTCTTTGGGTCCTGGCTCCTTCGGTTTGGGACCTGTTGCTGGACGTTGGGCATGTTGGCCGGAGAGTGCTTCTCGGGCCGCGAACTGCAAACTTGCAGGTACCTCCCAGGTTCCTGGCCCAACGAAAGCCCCCAGACCCAAATGGAGAGGGGCTGCTTGGGGGCCCCCTGGGGGCCCTTCAGGCCAGCTAGGTCTTTGGGTCCTGGCTCCTTCGGTTTGGGAGCTGTTGCTGGACGTTGGGCATGTTGGCCGGAGAGTGCTTCTCGGGCCACGAACTGCAACCTTGCAGGTACCTCCCAGGTTCCCGGCCCAACGAAAGCCCCCAGACCCAAATGGAGAGGGGCTGCTTGGGGGCCCCCTGGGGGCCCTTCAGGCCAGCTAGGTCTTTGCGTCCTGGCTCCTTCGGTTTGGGAGCTGTTGCTGGACTTTTGGCATATTGGCCGGAGAGTTCTTCTCGGGCCGCGAACTGCAACCTTGCAGGTACCTCCCAGCTTCCCGGCCCAACGAAAGCCCCCAGACCCAAATGGAGAGGGGCTGCTTGGGGGCCCCCTGGGGGCCCTTCAGGCCAGCTAGGTCTTTGGGTCCTGGCTCCTTCGGTTTGGGACATGTTGCTGGACGTTGGGCATGTTGGCCGGAGAGTGCTTCTCAGGCCGCGAACTGCAACCTTGCAGGTACCTCCCAGGTCCCCGGCCCAAGGAAAGCCCCCAGACCCAAATTGAGAGAGGCTGCTTTGGGGCCCCCTGGGGGTCCTTCAGGCCAGCTAGGTCTTTGGGTCCTGGCTCCTTCGGTTTGGGACCTGTTGCTGGACGTTTGGCATGTTGGCCGGAGAGTGCTTCTCGGGCCGCGAACTGCAACCTTGCAGGTACCTCCCAGGTTCCCGGCCCAACGAAAGCCCCCAGACCCAAATGGAGAGGGGCTGCTTGGGGGCCCCCTGGGGGCCCTTCAGGCCAGCTAGGTCTTTGGGTCCTGGCTCCTTCGGTTTGGGACCTGTTGCTGGACGTTGGGCATGTTGGCCGGAGAGTGCTTCTTGGGCCGCGAACTGCAACCTTGCAGGTACCTCCCAGGTTCCCGGCCCAACGAAAGCCCCCAGACCCAAATTGAGAGGGGCTGCTTGGGGGCCCCCTGGGGGTCCTTCAGGCCAGCTAGGTCTTTGGGTCCTGGCTCCTTCGGTTTGGGACCTGTTGCTGGACGTTTGGCATGTTGGCCGGAGAGTGCTTCTCGGGCCGCGAACTGCAACCTTGCAGGTACCTCCCAGGTTCCCGGCCCAACGAAAGCCCCCAGACCCAAATGGAGAGGGGCTGCTTGGGGGCCCCCTGGGGGCCCTTCAGGCCAGCTAGGTCTTTGGGTCCTGGCTCCTTCGGTTTGGGAGCTGTTGCTGGACGTTGTGCATGTTGGCCGGAGAGTGCTTGTCGGGCCGGAACCTGCAACCTTGCAGGTACCTCCCAGGTCACCGGCCCAATGAAAGCCCCCAGACCCAAATTGAGAGGGGCTGCTTGGGGGCCCCCTGGGGGCCCTTCAGGCCAGCTAGGTCTTTGGGTCCTGGCTCCTTCGGTTTGGGAGCTGTTGCTGGACTTTGGGCATGTTGGCCGGAGAGTGCTTCTCGGGCCGCGAACTTCAACCTTGCAGGTACCTCCCAGGTTCCCAGCCCAACGAAAGCCCCCATACCCAAATGGAGAGGGGCTGCTTGGGGGCCCCCTGGGGGCCCTTCAGGCCAGCTAGGTCTTTGGGTCCGGGCTCCTTCGGTTTGGGAGCTGTTGCTGGACGTTTGGCATGTTGGCCGGAGAGTGCTTCTTGGGCCGCGAACTGCAACCTTGCAGGTACCTCCCAGGTTCCCGGCCCAACGAAAGCCCCCAGACCCAAATGGAGAGGGGTTGCTTGGGGGCCCCCTGGGGGCTCTTCAGGCCAGCTAGGTCTTTGCGTCCTGGCTCCTTCGGTTTGGGAGCTGTTGCTGGACGTTGGGCATGTTGGCCGGAGAGTGCTTCTCGGGCCGCGAACTGCAACCTTGCAGGTACCTCCCAGGTTCCCAGCCCAACGAAAGCCCCCATACCCAAATGGAGAGGGGCTGCTTGGGGGCCCCCTTGGGGTCCTTCAGGCCAGCTAGGTCTTTGGGTCCTGGCTCCTTCGGTTTGGGAGCTCTTGCTGGACGTTGGGCATGTTGGCCGGAGAGTGCTTCTCGGGCCGCCAACTGCAACCTTGCAGGTACCTCCCAGGTTCCCGGCCCAACGAAAGCTCCCAGACCCAAATTGAGAGGGGCTGCTTGGGGACTCCCTGGGGGCCCTTCAGGCCAGCTAGGTCTTTGGGTCCTGTCTCCTTCGGTTTGGGAGCTGTTGCTGGACGTTGGGCATGTTGGCCGGAGAGTGCTTCTCGGGCCGCGAACTGCAACCTTGCAGGTACCTCCAAGTTTCTCGGCTCAACGAAAGCCCCCAGACCCAAATGGAGAGGGGCTGCTTGGGGGCCCCCTGGGGTCCCTTCAGGCCAGCTAGGTCTTTGCGTCCTGGCTCCTTCGGTTTGGGAGCTGTTGCTGGACGTTGGGCATGTTGGCCGGAGAGTGCTTCTCGGGCCGCCAACTGCAACCTTGCAGGTACCTCCCAGGTCCCCGGCCCAACGAAAGCCCCCAGACCCAAATTGAGAGGGGCTGCTTGGGGGCCCCCTGGGGGCCCTTCAGGCCAGCTAGGTCTTTGGGTGCTGGCTCCTTCGGTTTGGGAGCTGTTGCTGGACGTTGGGCATGTTGGCCGGAGAGTGCTTCTCGGGCCGCGAACTGCAACCTTGCAGGTACCTCCAAGTTTCTCGGCTCAACGAAAGCCCCCAGACCCAAATGGAGAGGGGCTGCTTGGGGGCCCCCTGGGGTCACTTCAGGCCAGCTAGGTCTTTGCGTCCTGGCTCCTTCGGTTTGGGAGCTGTTGCTGGACGTTGGGCATGTTGGCCGGAGAGTGCTTCTCGGGCCGCGAACTGCAACCTTGCAGGTACCTCCCAGGTCCCCGGCCCAACGAAAGCCCCAGACCCAAATGGAGAGGGGCTGCTTGGGGGCCCCCTGGGGGCCCTTCAGGCCAGCTAGGTCTTTGGGTCCTGGCTCCTTCGGTTTGGGAGCTGTTGCTGGACGTTGGGCATGTTGGCCGGAGAGTGCTTCTCGGGCCGCCAAGTGCAACCTTGCAGGTACCTCCCAGGTTCCCGGCCCAACGAAAGCCCCCAGACCCAAATGGAGAGGGGCTGCTTGGGGGCCCCCTGGGGGCCCTTCAGGCCAGCTAGGTCTTTGGGTCCTGGCTCCTTCGGTTTGGGACATGTTGCTGGACGCTGGGCATGTTGGCCGGAGAGTGCTTCTCGGGCCGCGAACTGCAACCTTGCAGGTACCTCCCAGGTCCCCGGCCCAAGGAAAGCCCCCAGACCCAAATTGAGAGAGGCTGCTTTGGGGCCCCCTGGGGGCCCTTCAGGCCAGCTAGGTCTTTGGGTCCTGGCTCCTTCGCTTTGGGAGCTGTTGCTGGACGTTGGGCATGTTGGCCGGAGAGTGCTTCTCGGGCCGCGAACTGCAACCTTGCAGGTACCTCCCAGGTCCCCGGCCCAACGAAAGCCCCCAGACCCAAATGGAGAGGGGCTGCTTGGGGGCCCCCTGGGGGCCCTTCAGGCCAGCTAGGTCTTTGGGTCCTGGCTCCTTCGGTTTGGGAGCTGTTGCTGGACGTTGGGCATGTTGGCCGGAGAGTGCTTCTCGGGCCGCGAACTGCAACCTTGCAGGTACCTCCCAGGTTCCCGGCCCAACGAAAGCCCCCAGACCCAAATGGAGAGGGGCTGCTTGGGGGCCCCCTGGGGGCCCTTCAGGCCAGCTAGGTCTTTGGGTCCTGGCTCCTTCGGTTTGGGAGCTGTTGCTGGACGTTGGGCATGTTGGCCGGAGAGCGCTTCTCGGGCCGCGAACTGCAACCTTGCAGGTACCTCCCAGGTCCCCGGCCGAACGAAAGCCCCCAGACCCAAATTGAGAGGGCCTGCTTGGGGGCTCCCTGGGGGCCCTTCAGGCCAGCTAGGCCTTTGGGTCCTGGCTCCTTCGGTTTGGGAGCTGTTGCTGGACGTTGGGCATGTTGGCCGGAGAGTGCTTGTCGGGCTGCGAACTGCAACCTTGCAGGTACCTCCTACGTCCCCGGCCCAACGAAAGCCCCCAGACCCAAATGGAGAGGGGCTGCTTGGGGGCCCCCTGGGGGCCCTTCAGGCCAGCTAGGTCTTTGGGTCCTGGCTCCTTCGGTTTGGGACCTGTTGCTGGACGTTGGGCATGTTGGCCGCAGAGTGCTTCTTGGGCCGCGAACTGCAACCTTGCAGGTACCTCCCAGGTTCCCGGCCCAATGAAAGCCCCCAGACCCAAATGGAGAGGGGCTGCTTGGGGTCCCCCTTGGGGCCCTTCAGGCCAGCTAGGTCTTTGGGTCCTGGCTCCTTCGGTTTGGGAGCTGTTGCTGGACGTTGGGCATGTTGGCCGGAGAGTGCTTCTCGGGCCGCCAACTGCAACCTTGCAGGTACCTCCCAGGTTCCCGGCCCAACGAAAGCCCCCAGACCCAAATGGAGAGGGGCTGCTTGGGGGCCCCCTGGGGGCCCTTCAGGCCAGCTAGGTCTTTGCGTCCTGGCTCCTTCGGTTTGGGAGCTGTTGCTGGACGTTCGGCATGTTGGCCGGAGAGTGCTTCTCGGGTCACAAACTGCAACCTTGCAGGTACCTCCCAGGTTCCCGGCCCAACGAAAGCCCCCATACCCAAATGGAGAGGGGCTGCTTGGGGGCCCCCTGGGGGTCCTTCAGGCCAGCTAGGTCTTTGGGTCCGGGCTCCTTCGGTTTGGGAGCTGTTGCTGGACGTTGGGCATGTTGGCCGGAGAGTGCTTCTCGGGCCGCGAACTGCAACCTTGCAGGTACCTCCCAGGTTCCCGGCCCAACGAAAGCCCCCAGACCCAAATGGAGAGGGGCTGCTTGGGGGCTCCCTTTGCGCCCTTCAGGCTAGCTAGGTCTTTGGGTCCTGGCTCCTTCGCTTTGGGAGCTGTTGCTGGATGTTGGGCATGTTGGCCGGAGAGTGCTTCTCGGGCCGCGAACTGCAACCTTGCAGGTACCTCCCAGGGTCCCGGCCCAACGAAAGCCCCCAGACCCATATTGAGAGTGGCTGCTTGGGGGCTCCCTGGGGGCCCTTCAGGCCAGCTAGGTCTTTGGGTCCTGGCTCCTTCGGTTTGGGAGCTGTTGCTGGACGTTGGGCATGTTGGCCGGAGAGTGCTTCTCGGGCCGCGAACTGCAACCTTGCAGGTACCTCCAAGTTTCTCGGCTCAACGAAAGCCCCCAGACCCAAATGGAGAGGGGCTGCTTGGGGGCCCCCTGGGGGCCCTTCAGGCCAGCTAGGTCTTTGGGTCCTGGCTCCTTCGGTTTGGGAGCTGTTGCTGGACGTTGGGCATGTTGGCCGGAGAGTGCTTCTCGGGCCGCGAACTGCAACCTTGCAGGTACCTCCAAGTTTCTCGGCTCAACGAAAGCCCCCAGACCCAAATGGAGAGGGGCTGCTTGGGGGCCCCCTGGGGGCCCTTCAGGCCAGCTAGGTCTTTGGGTCCTGGCTCCTTCGGTTTGGGAGCTGTTGCTGGACGTTGGGCATGTTGGCCGGAGAGTGCTTCTCGGGCCGCGAACTGCAACCTTGCAGGTACCTCCCAGGTTCCCGGCCCAACGAAAGCCCCCAGACCCAAATGGAGAGGGGCTGCTTGGGGGCCCCCTGGGGGCCCTTCAGGCCAGCTAGGTCTTTGGGTCCTGGCTCCTTCGGTTTGGGAGCTGTTGCTGGACGTTGGGCATGTTGGCCGGAGAGTGCTTCTCGGGCCGCCAAGTGCAACCTTGCAGGTACCTCCCAGGTTCCCGGCCCAACGAAAGCCCCCAGACCCAAATGGAGAGGGGCTGCTTGGGGGCCCCCTGGGGGCCCTTCAGGCCAGCTAGGTCTTTGCGTCCTGGCTCCTTCGGTTTGGGAGCTGTTGCTGGACTTTTGGCATGTTGGCCGGAGAGTTCTTCTCGGGCCGCGAACTGCAACCTTGCAGGTACCTCCCAGGTTCCCGGCCCAACGAAAGCCCCCAGACCCAAATGGAGAGGGGCTGCTTGGGGGCCCCCTGTGGGCCCTTCAGGCCAGCTAGGTCTTTGGGTCCTGGCTCCTTCGGTTTGGGACATGTTGCTGGACGTTGGGCATGTTGGCCGGAGAGTGCTTCTCAGGCCGCGAACTGCAACCTTGCAGGTACCTCCCAGGTCCCCGGCCCAAGGAAAGCCCCCAGACCCAAATTGAGAGAGGCTGCTTTGGGGCCCCCTGGGGGCCCTTCAGGCCAGCTAGGTCTTTGGGTCCTGGCTCCTTCGCTTTGGGAGCTGTTGCTGGACGTTGGGCATGTTGGCCGGAGAGTGCTTCTCGGGCCGCGAACTGCAACCTGTCATGTACCTCCCAGGTTCCCGGCCCAACGAAAGCCCCCAGACCCAAATGGAGAGGGGCTGCTTGGGGGCCCCCTGGGGGCCCTTCAGGCCAGCTAGGTCTTTGGGTGCTGGCTCCTTCGGTTTGGGACATGTTGCTGGACGTTGGGCATGTTGGCCGGAGAGTGCTTCTCGGGCCGCGAACTGCAACCTTGCAGGTACCTCCCAGGTTCCCGGCCCAACGAAAGCCCCCAGACCCAAATGGAGAGGGGCTGCTTGGGGGCCCCCTGGGGGCCCTTCAGGCCAGCTAGGTCTTTGGGTCCTGGCTCCTTCGCTTTGGGAGCTGTTGCTGGACGTTGGGCATGTTGGCCGGAGAGTGCTTCTCGGGCCGCGAACTGCAACCTTGCAGGTACCTCCCAGGTCCCCGGCCGAACGAAAGCCCCCAGACCCAAATTGAGAGGGCCTGCTTGGGGGCTCCCTGGGGGCCCTTCAGGCCAGATAGGCCTTTGGGTCCTGGCTCCTTCGGTTTGGGAGCTGTTGCTGGACGTTGGGCATGTTGGCCGGAGAGTGCTTCTCGGGCTGCGAACTGCAACCTTGCAGGTATCTCCTACGTCACCGGCCCAACGAAAGCCCCCAGACCCAAATGGAGAGGGGCTGCTTGGGGGCCCCCTGGGGGCCCTTCAGGCCAGCTAGGTCTTTGGGTCCTGGCTCCTTCGGTTTGGGAGCTGTTGCTGGACGTTGGGCATGTTGGCCGGAGAGTGCTTGTCGGGCCGCGAACTGCAACCTTGCAGGTACCTCCCAGGTCCCCGGCCCAACGAAAGCCCCCATACCCAAATGGAGAGGGGCTGCTTGGGGGCCCCCTGGGGGCCCTTCAGGCCAGCTAGGTCTTTGGGTCCTGGCTCCTTCGCTTTGGGAGCTGTTGCTGGACGTTGGGCATGTTGGCCGGAGAGTGCTTCTTGGGCCGCGAACTTCAAACTTGCAGGTACCTCCCAGGTTCCCAGCCCAAAGAAAGCCCCCAGACCCAAATGGAGAGGGGCTGCTTGGGGGCTCCCTGGGGGCCCTTCAGGCCAGCTTGGTCCTGGCTCCTTCGGTTTGGGAGCTGTTGCTGGACGTTGGGCATGTTGGCCGGAGAGTGCTTCTCGGGCCGCCAACTGCAACCTTGCAGGTACCTCCCAGGTCCCCGGCCCAACGAAAGCCCCCAGACCCAAATGGAGAGGGGCTGCTTGGGGGCCCCCTGGGGGCTCTTCAGGCCAGCTATGTCTTTGGGTCATGGCTCCTTCGGTTTGGGAGCTGTTGCTGGACGTTGGGCATGTTGGCCGGAGAGTGCTTCTCGGGCCGCGAACTGCAACCTTGCAGGTACCTCCCAGGTCCCCGGCCCAATGAAAGCCCCCAGACCCAAATGGAGAGGGGCTGCTTGGGGGCCCCCTGGGGGCCCTCCAGGCCAGCTAGGTCTTTGGGTCCTGGCTCCTTCGCTTTGGGAGCTGTTGCTGGACATTGGGCATGTTGGCCGGAGAGTGCTTCTCGGGCCGCGAACTTCAACCTTGCAGGTACCTCCCAGGTTCCCAGCCCAACGAAAGCCCCCATACCCAAATGGAGAGGGGCTGCTTGGGGGCCCCCTGGGGGTCCTTCAGGCCAGCTAGGTCTTTGGGTCCGGGCTCCTTCGGTTTGGGAGCTGTTGCTGGACGTTGGGCATGTTGGCCGGAGAGTGCTTCTTGGGCCGCGAACTGCAACCTTGCAGGTACCTCCCAGGTTCCCGGCCCAACGAAAGCCCCCAGACCCAAATGGAGAGGGGCTGCTTGGGGACTCCCTGGGGGCCCTTCAGGCCAGCTAGGTCTTTGGGTCCTGGCTCCTTCGGTTTGGGAGCTGTTGCTGGACGTTGGGCATGTTGGCCGGAGAGTGCTTCTCGGACCGCCAACTGCAACCTTGCAGGTACCTCCTAGGTCCCCGGCCCAACGAAAGCCCCCAGACCCAAATGGAGAGGGGCTGCTTGGGGGCTCCCTTTGCGCCCTTCAGGCTAGCTAGGTCTTTGGGTCCTGGCTCCTTCGGTTTGGGAGCTGTTGCTGGACGTTGGGCATGTTGGCCGGAGAGTGCTTCTCGGGCCGCGAACTGCAACCTTGCAGGTACCTCCCAGGTTCCCGGCCCAACGAAAGCCCCCAGACCCATATTGAGAGTGGCTGCTTGGGGGCTCCCTGGGGGCCCTTCAGGCCAGCTAGGTCTTTGGGTGCTGGCTCCTTCGGTTTGGGAGCTGTTGCTGGACGTTGGGCATGTTGGCCGGAGAGTGCTTCTCGGGCCGCGAACTGCAACCTTGCAGGTACCTCCAAGTTTCTCGGCTCAACGAAAGCCCCCAGACCCAAATGGAGAGGGGCTGCTTGGGGGCCCCCTGGGGGCCCTTCAGGCCAGCTAGGTCTTTGCGTCCTGGCTCCTTCGGTTTGGGAGCTGTTGCTGGACGTTGGGCATGTTGGCCGGAGAGTGCTTCTCGGGCCGCCAACTGCAACCTTGCAGGTACCTCCCAGGTCCCCGGCCCAACGAAAGCCCCCAGACCCAAATGGAGAGGGGCTGCTTGGGGGCCCCCTGGGGGCCCTTCAGGCCAGCTAGGTCTTTGGGTCCTGGCTCCTTCGGTTTGGGAGCTGTTGCTGGACTTTGGGCATGTTGGCCGGAGAGTGCTTCTCGGGCCGCGAACTGCAACCTTGCAGGTACCTCCCAAGTCCCTGGCCCAACGAAAGCCCCCAGACCCAAATTGAGAGGGGCTGCTTGGGGGCCCCCTGGGGGCCCTTCAGGCCAGCTAGGTCTTTGGGTCCTGGCTCCTTCGGTTTGGGAGCTGTTGCTGGACGTTGGGCATGTTGGCCGGAGAGTGCTTCTCCGGCCGCGAACTGCAACCTTGCAGGTACCTCCAAGTTTCTCGGCTCAACGAAAGCCCCCAGACCCAAATGGAGAGGGGCTGCTTGGGGGCCCCCTGGGGTCCCTTCAGGCCAGCTAGGTCTTTGGGTCCTGGCTCCTTCGGTTTGGGAGCTGTTGCTGGACGTTGGGCATGTTGGCCGGAGAGTGCTTCTCGGGCCGCGAACTGCAACCTTGCAGGTACCTCCCAGGTTCCCGGCCCAACGAAAGCCCCCAGACCCAAATGGAGAGGGGCTGCTTGGGGGCCCCCTGGGGTCCCTTCAGGCCAGCTAAGTGTTTGGGTGCTGGCTCCTTCGGTTTGGGAGCTGTTGCTGGACGTTGGGCATGTTGGTCGGAGAGTGCTTCTCGGGCCGCGAACTGCAACCTTGCAGGTACCTCCAAGTTTCTCGGCTCAACGAAAGCCCCCAGACCCAAATGGAGAGGGGCTGCTTGGGGGCCCCCTGGGGGCCCTTCAGGCCAGCTAGGTCTTTGCGTCCTGGCTCCTTCGGTTTGGGAGCTGTTGCTGGACGTTGGGCATGCTGGCCGGAGAGTGCTTCTCGGGCCGCCAACTGCAACCTTGCAGGTACCTCCCAGGTCCCCGGCCCAACGAAAGCCCCCAGACCCAAATGGAGAGGGGCTGCTTGGGGGCCCCCTGGGGGCCCTTCAGGCCAGCTAGGTCTTTGGGTGCTGGCTCCTTCGGTTTGGGAGCTGTTGCTGGACGTTGGGCATGTTGGCCGGAGAGTGCTTCTCGGGCCGCCAACTGCAACCTTGCAGGTACCTCCCAGGTTCCCGGCCCAACGAAAGCCCCCAGACCCAAATGGAGAGGGGCTGCTTGGGGGCCCCCTGGGGGCCCTTCAGGCCAGCTATGTCTTTGGGTCCTGGCTCCTTCGCTTTGGGAGCTGTTGCTGGACGTTGGGCATGTTGGCCAGAGAGTGCTTCTCGGGCCGCGAACTGCAAACTTACAGGTACCTCCTAGGTCCCCGGCCCTCAAAAGCCCCCAGACCCAAATGGAGAGGGGCTGCTTGGGGGCCCCCTGGGGGCCCTTCAGGCCAGCTAGGTCTTTGGGTCCTGGCTCCTTCGGTTTGGGAGCTGTTGCTCGACGTTGGGCATGTTGGCCGGAGAGTGCTTCTCGGGCCGCGAACTGCAACCTTGCAGGTACCTCCCAGGTCCCCGGCCCAACGAAAGCCCCCAGACCCAAATTGAGAGAGGCTGCTTTGGGGCCCCCTGGGGGCCCTTCAGGCCAGCTAGGTCTTTGGGTCCTGGCTCCTTCGGTTTGGGAGCTGTTGCTGGACGTTGTGCATGTTGGCCGGAGAGTGCTTCTCGGGCCGCGAACTGCAACCTTGCAGGTACCTCCCAGGTCCCCGGCCCAACGAAAGCCCCCAGATCCAAATGGAGAGGGGCTGCTTGGGGGCCCCCTGGGGGCCCTTCAGGCCAGCTATGTCTTTGGGTCCTGGCTCCTTCGCTTTGGGAGCTGTTGCTGGACGTTGGGCATGTTGGCCAGAGAGTGCTTCTCGGGCCGCGAACTGCAAACTTACAGGTACCTCCTAGGTCCCCGGCCCTCAAAAGCCCCCAGACCCAAATGGAGAGGGGCTGCTTGGGGGCCCCCTGGGGGCCCTTCAGGCCAGCTAGGTCTTTGGGTCCTGGCTCCTTCGGTTTGGGAGCTGTTGCTCGACGTTGGGCATGTTGGCCGGAGAGTGCTTCTCGGGCCGCGAACTGCAACCTTGCAGGTACCTCCCAGGTCCCCGGCCCAACGAAAGCCCCCAGACCCAAATTGAGAGAGGCTGCTTTGGGGCCCCCTGGGGGCCCTTCAGGCCAGCTAGGTCTTTGGGTCCTGGCTCCTTCGGTTTGGGAGCTGTTGCTGGACGTTGGGCATGTTGGCCGGAGAGTCCTTCTTGGGCCGCGAACTGCCAACTTGCAGATACCTCCTAGGTCCCCGGCCCAACGAAAGCCCCCAGACCCAAATTGAGAGGGGCTGCTTGGGGGCCCCCTGGGGGCCCTTCAGGCCAGCTAGGTCTTTGGGTCCTGGCTCCTTCGGTTTGGGAGCTGTTGCTGGACGTTGGGCATGTTGGCCGGAGAGTGCTTCTCGGGCCGCCAACTGCAACCTTGCAGGTACCTGCCAGGTTCCCGGCCCAACGAAAGCCCCCAGACCCAAATGGAGAGGGGCTGCTTGGGGGCCCCCTGGGGGCCCTTCAGGCCAGCTAGGTCTTTGGGTCCTGGCTCCTTCGGTTTGGGAGCTGTTGCTGGACGTTTGGCATGTTGGCCGGAGAGTTCTTCTCGGGCCGCGAACTGCAACCTTGCAGGTACCTTCCAGGTCCCCGGCCCAACGAAAGCCCCCAGACCCAAATGGAGAGGGGCTGCTTGGGGGCCCCCTGGGGGCCCTTCAGGCCAGCTAGGTCTTTGGGTCCTGGCTCCTTCGCTTTGGGAGCTGTTGCTGGACGTTGGGCATGTTGGCCGGAGAGTGCTTCTCGGGCCGCGAACTGCAACCTTGCAGGTACCTCCCAGGTTCCCGGCCCAACGAAAGCCCCCAGACCCATATTGAGAGTGGCTGCTTGGGGGCTCCCTGGGGGCCCTTCAGGCCAGCTAGGTCTTTGGGTGCTGGCTCCTTCGGTTTGGGAGCTGTTGCTGGACGTTGGGCATGTTGGCCGGAGAGTGCTTCTCGGGCCGCGAACTGCAACCTTGCAGGTACCTCCAAGTTTCTCGGCTCAACGAAAGCCCCCAGACCCAAATGGAGAGGGGCTGCTTGGGGGCCCCCTGGGGGCCCTTCAGGCCAGCTAGGTCTTTGCGTCCTGGCTCCTTCGGTTTGGGAGCTGTTGCTGGACGTTGGGCATGTTGGCCGGAGAGTGCTTCTCGGGCCGCGAACTGCAACCTTGCAGGTACCTCCAAGTTTCTCGGCTCAACGAAAGCCCCCAGACCCAAATGGAGAGGGGCTGCTTGGGGGCCCCCTGGGGGCCCTTCAGGCCAGCTAGGTCTTTGGGTCCTGGCTCCTTCGGTTTGGGAGCTGTTGCTGGACTTTGGGCATGTTGGCCGGAGAGTGCTTCTCAGGCCGCGAACTGCAACCTTGCAGGTACCTCCCAAGTCCCCGGCCCAACGAAAGCCCCCAGACCCAAATTGAGAGGGGCTGCTTGGGGGCCCCCTGGGGGCCCTTCAGGCCAGCTAGGTCTTTGGGTCCTGGCTCCTTCGGTTTGGGAGCTGTTGCTGGACGTTGGGCATGTTGGCCGGAGAGTGCTTCTCGGGCCGCGAACTGCAACCTTGCAGGTACCTCCAAGTTTCTCGGCTCAACGAAAGCCCCCAGACCCAAATGGAGAGGGGCTGCTTGGGGGCCCCCTGGGGTCCCTTCAGGCCAGCTAGGTCTTTGCGTCCTGGCTCCTTCGGTTTGGGAGCTGTTGCTGGACGTTGGGCATGTTGGCCGGAGAGTGCTTCTCGGGCCGCCAACTGCAACCTGGCAGGTACCTCCAAGTTTCTCGGCTCAACGAAAGCCCCCAGACCCAAATGGAGAGGGGCTGCTTGCGGGCCCCCTGGGGCCCCTTCAGGCCAGCTAGGTCTTTGCGTCCTGGCTCCTTCGGTTTGGGAGCTGTTGCTGGACGTTGGGCATGCTGGCCGGAGAGTGCTTCTCGGGCCGCCAACTGCAACCTTGCAGGTACCTCCCAGGTTCCCGGCCCAACGAAAGCCCCCAGACCCAAATGGAGAGGGGCTGCTTGGGGGCCCCCTGGGGGCCCTTCAGGCCAGCTAGGTCTTTGCGTCCTTGCTCCTTCGGTTTGGGAGCTGTTGCTGGACGTTGGGCATGTTGGCCAGAGAGTGCTTCTCGGGCCGCCAACTGCAACCTTGCAGGTACCTCCCAGGTTCCCAGCCCAACGAAAGCCCCCAGACCCAAATGGAGAGGGGCTGCTTGGGGGCCCCCTGGGGTCCCTTCAGGCCAGCTAGGTCTTTGCGTCCTGGCTCCTTCGGTTTGGGAGCTGTTGCTGGACGTTTGGCATGTTGGCCGGAGAGTGCTTCTCGGGCCGCCAACTGCAACCTTGCAGGTACCTCCCAGGTTCCCGGCCCAACGAAAGCCCCCAGACCCAAATGGAGAGGGGCTGCTTGGGGGCCCCCTGGGGGCCCTTCAGGCCAGCTAGGTCTTTGGGTCCTGGCTCCTTCGGTTTGGGAGCTGTTGCTGGACGTTGGGCATGTTGGCCGGAGAGTGCTTCTCGGGCCGTGAACTGCAACCTGGCAGGTACCTCCAAGTTTCTCGGCTCAACGAAAGCCCCCATACCCAAATGGAGAGGGGCTGCTTGGGGGCCCCCTGGGGGCCCTTCAGGCCAGCTAGGTCTTTGGGTCCTGGCTCCTTCGGTTTGGGAGCTGTTGCTGGACGTTGGGCATGTTGGCCGGAGAGTGCTTCTCGGGCCGCGAACTGCAACCTTGCAGGTACCTCCCAGGTCCCCGGCCCAACGAAAGCCCCCAGACCCAAATGGAGAGGGGCTGCTTGGGGGCCCCCTGGGGGCCCTTCAGGCCAGCTAGGTCTTTGGGTGCTGGCTCCTTCGGTTTGGGACATGTTGCTGGACGTTGGGCATGTTGGCCGGAGAGTGCTTCTCGGGCCGCGAACTGCAACCTTGCAGGTAACTCCCAGGTTCCCAGCCCAACGAAAGCCCCCAGACCCAAATGGAGAGGGGCTGCTTGGGGGCCCCCTGGGGGCCCTTCAGGCCAGCTAGGTCTTTGGGTGCTGGCTCCTTCGGTTTGGGACATGTTGCTGGACGTTGGGCATGTTGGCCGGAGAGTGCTTCTCGGGCCGCGAACTGCAACCTTGCAGGTACCTCCCAGGTCCCCGGCCCAACGAAAGCCCCCAGACCCAAATGGAGAGGGGCTGCTTGGGGGCCCCCTGGGGGCCCTTCAGGCCAGCTAGGTCTTTGGGTCCTGGCTCCTTCGGTTTGGGAGCTGTTGCTGGACGTTGGGCATGTTGGCCGGAGAGTGCTTCTCGGGCCGTGAACTGCAACCTGGCAGGTACCTCCAAGTTTCTCGGCTCAACGAAAGCCCCCAGACCCAAATGGAGAGGGGCTGCTTGGGGGCCCCCTGGGGGCCCTTCAGGCCAGCTAGGTCTTTGGGTCCTGGCTCCTTCGGTTTGGGAGCTGTTGCTGGACGTTGGGCATGTTGGCCGGAGAGTGCTTCTCGGGCCGCCAACTGCAACCTTGCAGGTACCTCCCAGGTTCCCGGCCCAACGAAAGCCCCCAGACCCAAATGGAGAGGGGCTGCTTGGGGGCCCCCTGGGGGCCCTTCAGGCCAGCTAGGTCTTTGGGTCCTGGCTCCTTCGGTTTGGGAGCTGTTGCTGGACGTTGGGCATGTTGGCCGGAGAGTGCTTCTCGGGCCGCCAACTGCAACCTTGCAGGTACCTCCCAGGTTCCCAGCCCAACGAAAGCCCCCAGACCCAAATGGAGAGGGGCTGCCTGGGGGCCCCCTGGGGGCCCTTCAGGCCAGCTAGGTCTTTGGGTGCTGGCTCCTTCGGTTTGGGACATGTTGCTGGACGTTGGGCATGTTGGCCGGAGAGTGCTTCTCGGGCCGCGAACTGCAACCTTGCAGGTACCTCCCAGGTTCCCGGCCCAACGAAAGCCCCCAGACCCAAATGGAGAGGGGCTGCTTGGGGGCCCCCTGGGGGCCCTTCAGGCCAGCTAGGTCTTTGGGTCCTGGCTCCTTCGGTTTGGGACCTGTTGCTGGACGTTGGGCATGTTGGCCGGAGAGTGCTTCTCGGGCCGTGAACTGCAACCTGGCAGGTACCTCCAAGTTTCTCGGCTCAACGAAAGCCCCCAGACCCAAATGGAGAGGGGCTGCTTGGGGGCCCCCTGGGGGCCCTTCAGGCCAGCTAGGTCTTTGGGTCCTGGCTCCTTCGGTTTGGGAGCTGTTGCTGGACGTTGGGCATGTTGGCCGGAGAGTGCTTCTCGGGCCGCCAACTGCAACCTTGCAGGTACCTCCCAGGTTCCCGGCCCAACGAAAGCCCCCAGACCCAAATGGAGAGGGGCTGCTTGGGGGCCCCCTGGGGGCCCTTCAGGCCAGCTAGGTCTTTGGGTCCTGGCTCCTTCGGTTTGGGAGCTGTTGCTGGACGTTGGGCATGTTGGCCGGAGAGTGCTTCTCGGGCCGCCAACTGCAACCTTGCAGGTACCTCCCAGGTTCCCAGCCCAACGAAAGCCCCCAGACCCAAATGGAGAGGGGCTGCCTGGGGGCCCCCTGGGGGCCCTTCAGGCCAGCTAGGTCTTTGGGTCCTGGCTCCTTCGGTTTGGGAGCTGTTGCTGGACGTTGGGCATGTTGGCCGGAGAGTGCTTCTCGGGCCGCGAACTGCAACCTTGCAGGTACCTCCCAGGTTCCCGGCCCAACGAAAGCCCCCAGACCCAAATGGAGAGGGGCTGCTTGGGGGCCCCCTGGGGGCCCTTCAGGCCAGCTAGGTCTTTGGGTGCTGGCTCCTTCGGTTTGGGAGCTGTTGCTGGACGTTGGGCATGTTGGCCGGAGAGTGCTTCTCGGGCCGCGAACTGCAACCTTGCAGGTACCTCCAAGTTTCTCGGCTCAACGAAAGCCCCCAGACCCAAATGGAGAGGGGCTGCTTGGGGGCCCCCTGGGGTCCCTTCAGGCCAGCTAGGTCTTTGCGTCCTTCCTCCTTCGGTTTGGGAGCTGTTGCTGGACGTTGGGCATGCTGGCCGGAGAGTGCTTCTCGGGCCGCCAACTGCAACCTTGCAGGTACCTCCCAGGTCCCCGGCCCAACGAAAGCCCCCAGACCCAAATGGAGAGGGGCTGCTTGGGGGCCCCCTGGGGGCCCTTCAGGCCAGCTAGGTCTTTGGGTGCTGGCTCCTTCGGTTTGGGAGCTGTTGCTGGACGTTGGGCATGTTGGCCGGAGAGTGCTTCTCGGGCCGCCAACTGCAACCTTGCAGGTACCTCCCAGGTTCCCGGCCCAACGAAAGCCCCCAGACCCAAATGGAGAGGGGCTGCTTGGGGGCCCCCTGGGGGCCCTTCAGGCCAGCTATGTCTTTGGGTCCTGGCTCCTTCGCTTTGGGAGCTGTTGCTGGACGTTGGGCATGTTGGCCAGAGAGTGCTTCTCGGGCCGCGAACTGCAAACTTACAGGTACCTCCTAGGTCCCCGGCCCTCAAAAGCCCCCAGACCCAAATGGAGAGGGGCTGCTTGGGGGCCCCCTGGGGGCCCTTCAGGCCAGCTAGGTCTTTGGGTCCTGGCTCCTTCGGTTTGGGAGCTGTTGCTCGACGTTGGGCATGTTGGCCGGAGAGTGCTTCTCGGGCCGCGAACTGCAACCTTGCAGGTACCTCCCAGGTCCCCGGCCCAACGAAAGCCCCCAGACCCAAATTGAGAGAGGCTGCTTTGGGGCCCCCTGGGGGCCCTTCAGGCCAGCTAGGTCTTTGGGTCCTGGCTCCTTCGGTTTGGGAGCTGTTGCTGGACGTTGTGCATGTTGGCCGGAGAGTGCTTCTCGGGCCGCCAACTGCAACCTTGCAGGTACCTCCCAGGTCCCCGGCCCAACGAAAGCCCCCAGATCCAAATGGAGAGGGGCTGCTTGGGGGCCCCCTGGGGGCCCTTCAGGCCAGCTAGGTCTTTGGGTCCTGGCTCCTTCGGTTTGGGAGCTGTTGCTGGACGTTGGGCATGTTGGCCGGAGAGTCCTTCTTGGGCCGCGAACTGCCAACTTGCAGATACCTCCTAGGTCCCCGGCCCAACGAAAGCCCCCAGACCCAAATTGAGAGGGGCTGCTTGGGGGCCCCCTGGGGGCCCTTCAGGCCAGCTAGGTCTTTGGGTCCTGGCTCCTTCGGTTTGGGAGCTGTTGCTGGACGTTGGGCATGTTGGCCGGAGAGTGCTTCTCGGGCCGCCAACTGCAACCTTGCAGGTACCTGCCAGGTTCCCGGCCCAACGAAAGCCCCCAGACCCAAATGGAGAGGGGCTGCTTGGGGGCCCCCTGGGGGCCCTTCAGGCCAGCTAGGTCTTTGGGTCCTGGCTCCTTCGGTTTGGGAGCTGTTGCTGGACGTTTGGCATGTTGGCCGGAGAGTTCTTCTCGGGCCGCGAACTGCAACCTTGCAGGTACCTTCCAGGTCCCCGGCCCAACGAAAGCCCCCAGACCCAAATGGAGAGGGGCTGCTTGGGGGCCCCCTGGGGGCCCTTCAGGCCAGCTAGGTCTTTGGGTCCTGGCTCCTTCGCTTTGGGAGCTGTTGCTGGACGTTGGGCATGTTGGCCGGAGAGTGCTTCTCGGGCCGCGAACTGCAACCTTGCAGGTACCTCCCAGGTTCCCGGCCCAACGAAAGCCCCCAGACCCATATTGAGAGTGGCTGCTTGGGGGCTCCCTGGGGGCCCTTCAGGCCAGCTAGGTCTTTGGGTGCTGGCTCCTTCGGTTTGGGAGCTGTTGCTGGACGTTGGGCATGTTGGCCGGAGAGTGCTTCTCGGGCCGCGAACTGCAACCTTGCAGGTACCTCCAAGTTTCTCGGCTCAACGAAAGCCCCCAGACCCAAATGGAGAGGGGCTGCTTGGGGGCCCCCTGGGGGCCCTTCAGGCCAGCTAGGTCTTTGCGTCCTGGCTCCTTCGGTTTGGGAGCTGTTGCTGGACGTTGGGCATGTTGGCCGGAGAGTGCTTCTCGGGCCGCGAACTGCAACCTTGCAGGTACCTCCAAGTTTCTCGGCTCAACGAAAGCCCCCAGACCCAAATGGAGAGGGGCTGCTTGGGGGCCCCCTGGGGGCCCTTCAGGCCAGCTAGGTCTTTGGGTCCTGGCTCCTTCGGTTTGGGAGCTGTTGCTGGACTTTGGGCATGTTGGCCGGAGAGTGCTTCTCGGGCCGCGAACTGCAACCTTGCAGGTACCTCCCAAGTCCCCGGCCCAACGAAAGCCCCCAGACCCAAATTGAGAGGGGCTGCTTGGGGGCCCCCTGGGGGCCCTTCAGGCCAGCTAGGTCTTTGGGTCCTGGCTCCTTCGGTTTGGGAGCTGTTGCTGGACGTTGGGCATGTTGGCCGGAGAGTGCTTCTCGGGCCGCGAACTGCAACCTTGCAGGTACCTCCAAGTTTCTCGGCTCAACGAAAGCCCCCAGACCCAAATGGAGAGGGGCTGCTTGGGGGCCCCCTGGGGTCCCTTCAGGCCAGCTAGGTCTTTGCGTCCTGGCTCCTTCGGTTTGGGAGCTGTTGCTGGACGTTGGGCATGTTGGCCGGAGAGTGCTTCTCGGGCCGCCAACTGCAACCTGGCAGGTACCTCCCAAGTCCCCGGCCCAACGAAAGCCCCCAGACCCAAATGGAGAGGGGCTGCTTGGGGCCCCCCTGGGGTCCCTTCAGGCCAGCTAGGTCTTTGGGTGCTGGCTCCTTCGGTTTGGGAGCTGTTGCTGGACGTTGGGCATGTTGGCCGGAGAGTGCTTCTCGGGCCGCGAACTGCAACCTTGCAGGTACCTCCAAGTTTCTCGGCTCAACGAAAGCCCCCAGACCCAAATGGAGAGGGGCTGCTTGCGGGCCCCCTGGGGCCCCTTCAGGCCAGCTAGGTCTTTGCGTCCTGGCTCCTTCGGTTTGGGAGCTGTTGCTGGACGTTGGGCATGCTGGCCGGAGAGTGCTTCTCGGGCCGCCAACTGCAACCTTGCAGGTACCTCCCAGGTTCCCGGCCCAACGAAAGCCCCCAGACCCAAATGGAGAGGGGCTGCTTGGGGGCCCCCTGGGGGCCCTTCAGGCCAGCTAGGTCTTTGCGTCCTTGCTCCTTCGGTTTGGGAGCTGTTGCTGGACGTTGGGCATGTTGGCCAGAGAGTGCTTCTCGGGCCGCCAACTGCAACCTTGCAGGTACCTCCCAGGTTCCCAGCCCAACGAAAGCCCCCAGACCCAAATGGAGAGGGGCTGCTTGGGGGCCCCCTGGGGGCCCTTCAGGCCAGCTAGGTCTTTGCGTCCTGGCTCCTTCGGTTTGGGAGCTGTTGCTGGACGTTTGGCATGTTGGCCGGAGAGTGCTTCTCGGGCCGCCAACTGCAACCTTGCAGGTACCTCCCAGGTCCCCGGCCCAACGAAAGCCCCCAGACCCAAATGGAGAGGGGCTGCTTGGGGGCCCCCTGGGGGCCCTTCAGGCCAGCTAGGTCTTTGCGTCCTGGCTCCTTCGGTTTGGGAGCTGTTGCTGGACGTTTGGCATGTTGGCCGGAGAGTGCTTCTCGGGCCGCCAACTGCAACCTTGCAGGTACCTCCCAGGTCCCCGGCCCAACGAAAGCCCCCAGACCCAAATGGAGAGGGGCTGCTTGGGGGCCCCCTGGGGGCCCTTCAGGCCAGCTAGGTCTTTGGGTCCTGGCTCCTTCGGTTTGGGAGCTGTTGCTGGACGTTGGGCATGTTGGCCGGAGAGTGCTTCTCGGGCCGCGAACTGCAACCTTGCAGGTACCTCCCAGGTTCCCGGCCCAACGAAAGCCCCCAGACCCATATTGAGAGTGGCTGCTTGGGGGCTCCCTGGGGGCCCTTCAGGCCAGCTAGGTCTTTGGGTGCTGGCTCCTTCGGTTTGGGAGCTGTTGCTGGACGTTGGGCATGTTGGCCGGAGAGTGCTTCTCGGGCCGCGAACTGCAACCTTGCAGGTACCTCCAAGTTTCTCGGCTCAACGAAAGCCCCCAGACCCAAATGGAGAGGGGCTGCTTGGGGGCCCCCTGGGGGCCCTTCAGGCCAGCTAGGTCTTTGCGTCCTGGCTCCTTCGGTTTGGGAGCTGTTGCTGGACGTTGGGCATGTTGGCCGGAGAGTGCTTCTCGGGCCGCGAACTGCAACCTTGCAGGTACCTCCAAGTTTCTCGGCTCAACGAAAGCCCCCAGACCCAAATGGAGAGGGGCTGCTTGGGGGCCCCCTGGGGGCCCTTCAGGCCAGCTAGGTCTTTGGGTCCTGGCTCCTTCGGTTTGGGAGCTGTTGCTGGACTTTGGGCATGTTGGCCGGAGAGTGCTTCTCGGGCCGCGAACTGCAACCTTGCAGGTACCTCCCAAGTCCCCGGCCCAACGAAAGCCCCCAGACCCAAATTGAGAGGGGCTGCTTGGGGGCCCCCTGGGGGCCCTTCAGGCCAGCTAGGTCTTTGGGTCCTGGCTCCTTCGGTTTGGGAGCTGTTGCTGGACGTTGGGCATGTTGGCCGGAGAGTGCTTCTCGGGCCGCGAACTGCAACCTTGCAGGTACCTCCAAGTTTCTCGGCTCAACGAAAGCCCCCAGACCCAAATGGAGAGGGGCTGCTTGGGGGCCCCCTGGGGTCCCTTCAGGCCAGCTAGGTCTTTGCGTCCTGGCTCCTTCGGTTTGGGAGCTGTTGCTGGACGTTGGGCATGTTGGCCGGAGAGTGCTTCTCGGGCCGCCAACTGCAACCTGGCAGGTACCTCCCAAGTCCCCGGCCCAACGAAAGCCCCCAGACCCAAATGGAGAGGGGCTGCTTGGGGCCCCCCTGGGGTCCCTTCAGGCCAGCTAGGTCTTTGGGTGCTGGCTCCTTCGGTTTGGGAGCTGTTGCTGGACGTTGGGCATGTTGGCCGGAGAGTGCTTCTCGGGCCGCGAACTGCAACCTTGCAGGTACCTCCAAGTTTCTCGGCTCAACGAAAGCCCCCAGACCCAAATGGAGAGGGGCTGCTTGCGGGCCCCCTGGGGCCCCTTCAGGCCAGCTAGGTCTTTGCGTCCTGGCTCCTTCGGTTTGGGAGCTGTTGCTGGACGTTGGGAATGCTGGCCGGAGAGTGCTTCTCGGGCCGCCAACTGCAACCTTGCAGGTACCTCCCAGGTTCCCGGCCCAACGAAAGCCCCCAGACCCAAATGGAGAGGGGCTGCTTGGGGGCCCCCTGGGGGCCCTTCAGGCCAGCTAGTTCTTTGCGTCCTTGCTCCTTCGGTTTGGGAGCTGTTGCTGGACGTTGGGCATGTTGGCCAGAGAGTGCTTCTCGGGCCGCCAACTGCAACCTTGCAGGTACCTCCCAGGTTCCCAGCCCAACGAAAGCCCCCAGACCCAAATGGAGAGGGGCTGCTTGGGGGCCCCCTGGGGGCCCTTCAGGCCAGCTAGGTCTTTGCGTCCTGGCTCCTTCGGTTTGGGAGCTGTTGCTGGACGTTTGGCATGTTGGCCGGAGAGTGCTTCTCGGGCCGCCAACTGCAACCTTGCAGGTACCTCCCAGGTTCCCGGCCCAACGAAAGCCCCCAGACCCAAATGGAGAGGGGCTGCTTGGGGGCCCCCTGGGGTCCCTTCAGGCCAGCTAGGTCTTTGGGTCCTGGCTCCTTCGGTTTGGGAGCTGTTGCTGGACGTTGGGCATGTTGGCCGGAGAGTGCTTCTCGGGCCGTGAACTGCAACCTGGCAGGTACCTCCAAGTTTCTCGGCTCAACGAAAGCCCCCAGACCCAAATGGAGAGGGGCTGCTTGGGGGCCCCCTGGGGGCCCTTCAGGCCAGCTAGGTCTTTGGGTCCTGGCTCCTTCGGTTTGGGAGCTGTTGCTGGACGTTGGGCATGTTGGCCGGAGAGTGCTTCTCGGGCCGCGAACTGCAACCTTGCAGGTACCTCCCAGGTTCCCAGCCCAACGAAAGCCCCCATACCCAAATGGAGAGGGGCTGCTTGGGGGCCCCCTGGGGGTCCTTCAGGCCAGCTAGGTCTTTGGGTCCGGGCTCCTTCGGTTTGGGAGCTGTTGCTGGACGTTGGGCATGTTGGCCGGAGAGTGCTTCTTGGGCCGCGAACTGCAACCTTGCAGGTACCTCCCAGGTTCCCGGCCCAACGAAAGCCCCCAGACCCAAATGGAGAGGGGCTGCTTGGGGGCTCCCTTTGCGCCCTTCAGGCTAGCTAGGTCTTTGGGTCCTGGCTCCTTCGCTTTGGGACCTGTTGCTGGACGTTGGGCATGTTGGCCGGAGAGTGCTTCTCGGGCCGCGAACTTCAACCTTGCAGGTACCTCCCAGGTTCCCAGCCCAACGAAAGCCCCCATACCCAAATGGAGAGGGGCTGCTTGGGGGCCCCCTGGGGGTCCTTCAGGCCAGCTAGGTCTTTGGGTCCGGGCTCCTTCGGTTTGGGAGCTGTTGCTGGACGTTGGGCATGTTGGCCGGAGAGTGCTTCTCGGGCCGCCAACTGCAACCTTGCAGGTACCTCCCAGGTTCCCGGCCCAACGAAAGCCCCCAGACCCAAATGGAGAGGGGCTGCTTGGGGGCTCCCTTTGCGCCCTTCAGGCTAGCTAGGTCTTTGGGTCCTGGCTCCTTCGCTTTGGGAGCTGTTGCTGGACGTTGGGCATGTTGGCCGGAGAGTGCTTCTCGGGCCGCGAACTGCAACCTTGCAGGTACCTCCCAGGTTCCCGGCCCAACGAAAGCCCCCAGACCCATATTGAGAGTGGCTGCTTGGGGGCTCCCTGGGGGCCCTTCAGGCCAGCTAGGTCTTTGGGTGCTGGCTCCTTCGGTTTGGGAGCTGTTGCTGGACGTTGGGCATGTTGGCCGGAGAGTGCTTCTCGGGCCGCGAACTGCAACCTTGCAGGTACCTCCAAGTTTCTCGGCTCAACGAAAGCCCCCAGACCCAAATGGAGAGGGGCTGCTTGGGGGCCCCCTGGGGGCCCTTCAGGCCAGCTAGGTCTTTGGGTCCTGGCTCCTTCGGTTTGGGACCTGTTGCTGGACGTTGGGCATGTTGGCCGGAGAGTGCTTCTCGGGCCGCGAACTGCAACCTTGCAGGTACCTCCCAGGTTCCCGGCCCAACGAAAGCCCCCAGACCCAAATGGAGAGGGGCTGCTTGGGGGCCCCCTGGGGGCCCTTCAGGCCAGCTAGGTCTTTGGGTCCTGGCTCCTTCGGTTTGGGAGCTGTTGCTGGACGTTGGGCATGTTGGCCGGAGAGTGCTTCTCGGGCCGCGAACTGCAACCTTGCAGGTACCTCCCAGGTTCCCGGCCCAACGAAAGCCCCCAGACCCAAATGGAGAGGGGCTGCTTGGGGGCCCCCTGGGGGCCCTTCAGGCCAGCTAGGTCTTTGCGTCCTGGCTCCTTCGGTTTGGGAGCTGTTGCTGGACTTTTGGCATATTGGCCGGAGAGTTCTTCTCGGGCCGCGAACTGCAACCTTGCAGGTACCTCCCAGGTTCCCGGCCCAACGAAAGCCCCCAGACCCAAATGGAGAGGGGCTGCTTGGGGGCCCCCTGGGGGCCCTTCAGGCCAGCTAGGTCTTTGGGTCCTGGCTCCTTCGGTTTGGGACATGTTGCTGGACGTTGGGCATGTTGGCCGGAGAGTGCTTCTCAGGCCGCGAACTGCAACCTTGCAGGTACCTCCCAGGTCCCCGGCCCAAGGAAAGCCCCCAGACCCAAATTGAGAGAGGCTGCTTTGGGGCCCCCTGGGGGTCCTTCAGGCCAGCTAGGTCTTTGGGTCCTGGCTCCTTCGGTTTGGGACCTGTTGCTGGACGTTTGGCATGTTGGCCGGAGAGTGCTTCTCGGGCCGCGAACTGCAACCTTGCAGGTACCTCCCAGGTTCCCGGCCCAACGAAAGCCCCCAGACCCAAATGGAGAGGGGCTGCTTGGGGGCCCCCTGGGGGCCCTTCAGGCCAGCTATGTCTTTGGGTCCTGGCTCCTTCGGTTTGGGACCTGTTGCTGGACGTTGGGCATGTTGGCCGGAGAGTGCTTCTTGGGCCGCGAACTGCAACCTTGCAGGTACCTCCCAGGTTCCCGGCCCAACGAAAGCCCCCAGACCCAAATTGAGAGGGGCTGCTTGGGGGCCCCCTGGGGGCCCTTCAGGCCAGCTAGGTCTTTGGGTCCTGGCTCCTTCGGTTTGGGAGCTGTTGCTGGACGTTTGGCATGTTGGCCGGAGAGTGCTTCTCGGGCCGCGAACTGCAACCTTGCAGGTACCTCCCAGGTTCCCGGCCCAACGAAAGCCCCCAGACCCAAATGGAGAGGGGCTGCTTGGGGGCCCCCTGGGGGCCCTTCAGGCCAGCTAGGTCTTTGGGTCCTGGCTCCTTCGGTTTGGGAGCTGTTGCTGGACGTTGTGCATGTTGGCCGGAGAGTGCTTGTCGGGCCGGAACCTGCAACCTTGCAGGTACCTCCCAGGTCACCGGCCCAATGAAAGCCCCCAGACCCAAATGGAGAGGGGCTGCTTGGGGGCCCCCTGGGGTCCCTTCAGGCCAGCTAGGTCTTTGGGTCCTGGCTCCTTCGGTTTGGGACCTGTTGCTGGACGTTGGGCATGTTGGCCGGAGAGTGCTTCTCGGGCCGCGAACTTCAACCTTGCAGGTACCTCCCAGGTTCCCAGCCCAACGAAAGCCCCCATACCCAAATGGAGAGGGGCTGCTTGGGGGCCCCCTGGGGTCCCTTCAGGCCAGCTAGGTCTTTGGGTCCGGGCTCCTTCGGTTTGGGAGCTGTTGCTGGACGTTTGGCATGTTGGCCGGAGAGTGCTTCTTGGGCCGCGAACTGCAACCTTGCAGGTACCTCCCAGGTTCCCGGCCCAACGAAAGCCCCCAGACCCAAATGGAGAGGGGTTGCTTGGGGGCCCCCTGGGGGCTCTTCAGGCCAGCTAGGTCTTTGCATCCTGGCTCCTTCGGTTTGGGAGCTGTTGCTGGACGTTGGGCATGTTGGCCGGAGAGTGCTTCTCGGGCCGCGAACTGCAACCTTGCAGGTACCTCCCAGGTTCCCAGCCCAACGAAAGCCCCCATACCCAAATGGAGAGGGGCTGCTTGGGGGCCCCCTGGGGGCTCTTCAGGCCAGCTAGGTCTTTGGGTCCTGGCTCCTTCGGTTTGGGAGCTCTTGCTGGACGTTGGGCATGTTGGCCGGAGAGTGCTTCTCGGGCCGCCAACTGCAACCTTGCAGGTACCTCCCAGGTTCCCGGCCCAACGAAAGCTCCCAGACCCAAATTGAGAGGGGCTGCTTGGGGACTCCCTGGGGGCCCTTCAGGCCAGCTAGGTCTTTGGGTCCTGTCTCCTTCGGTTTGGGAGCTGTTGCTGGACGTTGGGCATGTTGGCCGGAGAGTGCTTCTCGGGCCGCGAACTGCAACCTTGCAGGTACCTCCAAGTTTCTCGGCTCAACGAAAGCCCCCAGACCCAAATGGAGAGGGGCTGCTTGGGGGCCCCCTGGGGTCCCTTCAGGCCAGCTAGGTCTTTGCGTCCTGGCTCCTTCGGTTTGGGAGCTGTTGCTGGACGTTGGGCATGTTGGCCGGAGAGTGCTTCTCGGGCCGCCAACTGCAACCTTGCAGGTACCTCCCAGGTCCCCGGCCCAACGAAAGCCCCAGACCCAAATGGAGAGGGGCTGCTTGGGGGCCCCCTGGGGGCCCTTCAGGCCAGCTAGGTCTTTGGGTCCTGGCTCCTTCGGTTTGGGAGCTGTTGCTGGACGTTGGGCATGTTGGCCGGAGAGTGCTTCTCGGGCCGCGAACTGCAACCTTGCAGGTACCTCCCAGGTTCCCGGCCCAAAGAAAGCCCCCAGACCCAAATGGAGAGGGGCTGCTTGGGGGCCCCCTGGGGGCCCTTCAGGCCAGCTAGGTCTTTGGGTCCTGGCTCCTTCGGTTTGGGAGCTGTTGCTGGACGTTGGGCATGTTGGCCGGAGAGTGCTTCTCGGGCCGCGAACTGCAACCTTGCAGGTACCTCCCAGGTTCCCGGCCCAACGAAAGCCCCCAGACCCAAATTGAGAGGGGCTGCTTGGGGGCCCCCTGGGGGCCCTTCAGGCCAGCTAGGTCTTTGGGTCCTGGCTCCTTCGGTTTGGGACATGTTGCTGGACGCTGGGCATGTTGGCCGGAGAGTGCTTCTCGGGCCGCGAACTGCAACCTTGCAGGTACCTCCCAGGTCCCCGGCCCAAGGAAAGCCCCCAGACGCAAATTGAGAGAGGCTGCTTTGGGGCCCCCTGGGGGCCCTTCAGGCCAGCTAGGTCTTTGGGTCCTGGCTCCTTCGCTTTGGGAGCTGTTGCTGGACGTTGGGCATGTTGGCCGGAGAGTGCTTCTCGGGCCGCGAACTGCAAACTTGCAGGTACCTCCCAGGTCCCCGGCCCAACGAAAGCCCCCAGAACCAAATGGAGAGGGGCTGCTTGGGGGCCCCCTGGGGGCCCTTCAGGCCAGCTAGGTCTTTGCGTCCTGGCTCCTTCGGTTTGGGAGCTGTTGCTGGACGTTGGGCATGTTGGCCGGAGAGTGCTTCTCGGGCCGCGAACTGCAACCTTGCAGGTACCTCCCAGGTTCCCGGCCCAACGAAAGCCCCCAGACCCAAATGGAGAGGGGCTGCTTGGGGGCCCCCTGGGGGCCCTTCAGGCCAGCTAGGTCTTTGGGTCCTGGCTCCTTCGGTTTGGGAGCTGTTGCTGGACGTTGGGCATGTTGGCCGGAGAGCGCTTCTCGGGCCGCGAACTGCAACCTTGCAGGTACCTCCCAGGTCCCCGGCCGAACGAAAGCCCCCAGACCCAAATTGAGAGGGCCTGCTTGGGGGCTCCCTGGGGGCCCTTCAGGCCAGCTAGGCCTTTGGGTCCTGGCTCCTTCGGTTTGGGAGCTGTTGCTGGACGTTGGGCATGTTGGCCGGAGAGTGCTTGTCGGGCTGCGAACTGCAACCTTGCAGGTACCTCCTACGTCCCCGGCCCAACGAAAGCCCCCAGACCCAAATGGAGAGGGGCTGCTTGGGGGCCCCCTGGGGGCCCTTCAGGCCAGCTAGGTCTTTGGGTCCTGGCTCCTTCGGTTTGGGACCTGTTGCTGGACGTTGGGCATGTTGGCCGCAGAGTGCTTCTTGGGCCGCGAACTGCAACCTTGCAGGTACCTCCCAGGTTCCCGGCCCAATGAAAGCCCCCAGACCCAAATGGAGAGGGGCTGCTTGGGGTCCCCCTTGGGGCCCTTCAGGCCAGCTAGGTCTTTGGGTCCTGGCTCCTTCGGTTTGGGAGCTGTTGCTGGACGTTGGGCATGTTGGCCGGAGAGTGCTTCTCGGGCTGCCAACTGCAACCTTGCAGGTACCTCCCAGGTTCCCGGCCCAACGAAAGCCCCCAGACCCAAATGGAGAGGGGCTGCTTGGGGGCCCCCTGGGGGCCCTTCAGGCCAGCTAGGTCTTTGGGTCCTGGCTCCTTCGGTTTGGGACCTGTTGCTGGACGTTGGGCATGTTGGCCGGAGAGTGCTTCTCGGGCCACAAACTGCAACCTTGCAGGTACCTCCCAGGTTCCCAGCCCAACGAAAGCCCCCATACCCAAATGGAGAGGGGCTGCTTGGGGGCCCCCTGGGGGTCCTTCAGGCCAGCTAGGTCTTTGGGTCCTGGCTCCTTCGGTTTGGGAGCTGTTGCTGGACGTTGGGCATGTTGGCCGGAGAGTGCTTCTCGGGCCGCGAACTGCAACCTTGCAGGTACCTCCCAGGTTCCCGGCCCAACGAAAGCCCCCAGACCCAAATGGAGAGGGGCTGCTTGGGGGCTCCCTTTGCGCCCTTCAGGCTAGCTAGGTCTTTGGGTCCTGGCTCCTTCGCTTTGGGAGCTGTTGCTGGACGTTGGGCATGTTGGCCGGAGAGTGCTTCTCGGGCCGCGAACTGCAACCTTGCAGGTACCTCCCAGGTTCCCGGCCCAACGAAAGCCCCCAGACCCATATTGAGAGTGGCTGCTTGGGGGCTCCCTGGGGGCCCTTCAGGCCAGCTAGGTCTTTGGGTCCTGGCTCCTTCGGTTTGGGAGCTGTTGCTGGACGTTGGGCATGTTGGCCGGAGAGTGCTTCTCGGGCCGCGAACTGCAACCTTGCAGGTACCTCCAAGTTTCTCGGCTCAACGAAAGCCCCCAGACCCAAATGGAGAGGGGCTGCTTGGGGGCCCCCTGGGGGCCCTTCAGGCCAGCTAGGTCTTTGGGTCCTGGCTCCTTCGGTTTGGGAGCTGTTGCTGGACGTTGGGCATGTTGGCCGGAGAGTGCTTCTCGGGCCGCGAACTGCAACCTTGCAGGTACCTCCAAGTTTCTCGGCTCAACGAAAGCCCCCAGACCCAAATGGAGAGGGGCTGCTTGGGGGCCCCCTGGGGGCCCTTCAGGCCAGCTAGGTCTTTGGGTCCTGGCTCCTTCGGTTTGGGAGCTGTTGCTGGACGTTGGGCATGTTGGCCGGAGAGTGCTTCTCGGGCCGCGAACTGCAACCTTGCAGGTACCTCCCAGGTTCCCGGCCCAACGAAAGCCCCCAGACCCAAATTGAGAGGGGCTGCTTGGGGGCCCCCTGGGGGCCCTTCAGGCCAGCTAGGTCTTTGGGTCCTGGCTCCTTCGGTTTGGGAGCTGTTGCTGGACGTTGGGCATGTTGGCCGGAGAGTGCTTCTCGGGCCGCGAACTTCAACCTTGCAGGTACCTCCCAGGTTCCCAGCCCAACGAAAGCCCCCAGACCCAAATGGAGAGGGGCTGCTTGGGGGCCCCCTGGGGGTCCTTCAGGCCAGCTAGGTCTTTGGGTCCGGGCTCCTTCGGTTTGGGAGCTGTTGCTGGACGTTGGGCATGTTGGCCGGAGAGTGCTTCTTGGGCCGCGAACTGCAACCTTGCAGGTACCTCCCAGGTTCCCGGCCCAACGAAAGCCCCCAGACCCAAATTGAGAGAGGCTGCTTTGGGGCCCCCTGGGGGCCCTTCAGGCCAGCTAGGTCTTTGGGTCCTGGCTCCTTCGCTTTGGGAGCTGTTGCTGGACGTTGGGCATGTTGGCCGGAGAGTGCTTCTCGGGCCGCGAACTGCAACCTTGCAGGTACCTCCAAGTTTCTCGGCTCAACGAAAGCCCCCAGACCCAAATGGAGAGGGGCTGCTTGGGGGCCCCCTGGGGTCCCTTCAGGCCAGCTAGGTCTTTGGGTGCTGGCTCCTTCGGTTTGGGAGCTGTTGCTGGACGTTGGGCATGTTGGCCGGAGAGTGCTTCTCGGGCCGCGAACTGCAACCTTGCAGGTACCTCCCAGGTTCCCGGCCCAACGAAAGCCCCCAGACCCAAATGGAGAGGGGCTGCTTGGGGGCCCCCTGGGGGCCCTTCAGGCCAGCTAAGTCTTTGGGTGCTGGCTCCTTCGGTTTGGGAGCTGTTGCTGGACGTTGGGCATGTTGGCCGGAGAGTGCTTCTCGGGCCGCGAACTGCAAACTTACAGGTACCTCCTAGGTCCCCGGCCCTCAAAAGCCCCCAGACCCAAATGGAGAGGGGCTGCTTGGGGGCCCCTTGGGGGCCCTTCAGGCCAGCTAGGTCTTTGGGTCCTGGCTCCTTCGGTTTGGGAGCTGTTGCTCGACGTTGGGCATGTTGGCCGGAGAGTGCTTCTCGGGCCGCGAACTGCAACCTTGCAGGTACCTCCCAGGTCCCCGGCCCAACGAAAGCCCCCAGACCCAAATTGAGAGAGGCTGCTTTGGGGCCCCCTGGGGGCCCTTCAGGCCAGCTAGGTCTTTGGGTCCTGGCTCCTTCGGTTTGGGAGCTGTTGCTGGACGTTGTGCATGTTGGCCGGAGAGTGCTTCTCGGGCCGCGAACTGCAACCTTGCAGGTACCTCCCAGGTCCCCGGCCCAACGAAAGCCCCCAGATCCAAATGGAGAGGGGCTGCTTGGGGGCCCCCTGGGGGCCCTTCAGGCCAGCTAGGTCTTTGGGTCCTGGCTCCTTCGGTTTGGGAGCTGTTGCTGGACGTTGGGCATGTTGGCCGGAGAGTCCTTCTTGGGCCGCGAACTGCCAACTTGCAGGTACCTCCCAGGTTCCCAGCCCAACGAAAGCCCCCATACCCAAATGGAGAGGGGCTGCTTGGGGGCCCCCTGGGGGTCCTTCAGGCCAGCTAGGTCTTTGGGTCCGGGCTCCTTCGGTTTGGGAGCTGTTGCTGGACGTTGGGCATGTTGGCCGGAGAGTGCTTCTTGGGCCGCGAACTGCAACCTTGCAGGTACCTCCCAGGTTCCCGGCCCAACGAAAGCCCCCAGACCCAAATGGAGAGGGGCTGCTTGGGGACTCCCTGGGGGCCCTTCAGGCCAGCTAGGTCTTTGGGTCCTGGCTCCTTCGGTTTGGGAGCTGTTGCTGGACGTTGGGCATGTTGGCCGGAGAGTGCTTCTCCGGCCGCGAACTGCAACCTTGCAGGTACCTCCAAGTTTCTCGGCTCAACGAAAGCCCCCAGACCCAAATGGAGAGGGGCTGCTTGGGGGCCCCCTGGGGTCCCTTCAGGCCAGCTAGGTCTTTGGGTCCTGGCTCCTTCGGTTTGGGAGCTGTTGCTGGACGTTGGGCATGTTGGCCGGAGAGTGCTTCTCGGGCCGCGAACTGCAACCTTGCAGGTACCTCCCAGGTTCCCGGCCCAACGAAAGCCCCCAGACCCAAATGGAGAGGGGCTGCTTGGGGGCCCCCTGGGGGCCCTTCAGGCCAGCTAAGTCTTTGGGTGCTGGCTCCTTCGGTTTGGGAGCTGTTGCTGGACGTTGGGCATGTTGGCCGGAGAGTGCTTCTCGGGCCGCGAACTGCAAACTTACAGGTACCTCCTAGGTCCCCGGCCCTCAAAAGCCCCCAGACCCAAATGGAGAGGGGCTGCTTGGGGGCCCCTTGGGGGCCCTTCAGGCCAGCTAGGTCTTTGGGTCCTGGCTCCTTCGGTTTGGGAGCTGTTGCTCGACGTTGGGCATGTTGGCCGGAGAGTGCTTCTCGGGCCGCGAACTGCAACCTTGCAGGTACCTCCCAGGTCCCCGGCCCAACGAAAGCCCCCAGACCCAAATTGAGAGAGGCTGCTTTGGGGCCCCCTGGGGGCCCTTCAGGCCAGCTAGGTCTTTGGGTCCTGGCTCCTTCGGTTTGGGAGCTGTTGCTGGACGTTGTGCATGTTGGCCGGAGAGTGCTTCTCGGGCCGCGAACTGCAACCTTGCAGGTACCTCCCAGGTCCCCGGCCCAACGAAAGCCCCCAGATCCAAATTGAGAGGGGCTGCTTGGGGGCCCCCTGGGGGCTCTTCAGGCCAGCTAGGTCTTTGCGTCCTGGCTCCTTCGGTTTGGGAGCTGTTGCTGGACGTTGGGCATGTTGGCCGGAGAGTGCTTCTCGGGCTGCGAACTGCAACCTTGCAGGTATCTCCTACGTCCCCGGCCCAATGAAAGCCCCCAGACCCAAATGGAGAGGGGCTGCTTGGGGGCCCCCTGGGGGCCCTTCAGGCCAGCTAGGTCTTTGGGTCCTGGCTCCTTCGGTTTGGGAGCTGTTGCTGGACGTTGGGCATGTTGGCCGGAGAGTGCTTCTCGGGCCGCCAACTGCAACCTTGCAGGTACCTCCCAGGTCCCCGGCCCAACGAAAGGCCCCATACCCAAATGGAGAGGGGCTGCTTGGGGGCCCCCTGGGGGCCCTTCAGGCCAGCTAGGTCTTTGGGTCCTGGCTCCTTCGCTTTGGGAGCTTTTGCTGGACGTTGGGCATGTTGGCCGGAGAGTGCTTCTCGGGCCGCGAACTTCAACCTTGCAGGTACCTCCCAGGTTCCCAGCCCAACGAAAGCCCCCATACCCAAATGGAGAGGGGCTGCTTGGGGGCCCCCTGGGGGTCCTTCAGGCCAGCTAGGTCTTTGGGTCCGGGCTCCTTCGGTTTGGGAGCTGTTGCTGGACGTTGGGCATGTTGGCCGGAGAGTGCTTCTTGGGCCGCGAACTGCAACCTTGCAGGTACCTCCCAGGTTCCCGGCCCAACGAAAGCCCCCAGACCCAAATGGAGAGGGGCTGCTTGGGGACTCCCTGGGGGCCCTTCAGGCCAGCTAGGTCTTTGGGTCCTGGCTCCTTCGGTTTGGGAGCTGTTGCTGGACGTTGGGCATGTTGGCCGGAGAGTGCTTCTCCGGCCGCGAACTGCAACCTTGCAGGTACCTCCAAGTTTCTCGGCTCAACGAAAGCCCCCAGACCCAAATGGAGAGGGGCTGCTTGGGGGCCCCCTGGGGTCCCTTCAGGCCAGCTAGGTCTTTGGGTCCTGGCTCCTTCGGTTTGGGAGCTGTTGCTGGACGTTGGGCATGTTGGCCGGAGAGTGCTTCTCGGGCCGCGAACTGCAACCTTGCAGGTACCTCCCAGGTTCCCGGCCCAACGAAAGCCCCCAGACCCAAATGGAGAGGGGCTGCTTGGGGGCCCCCTGGGGGCCCTTCAGGCCAGCTAAGTCTTTGGGTGCTGGCTCCTTCGGTTTGGGAGCTGTTGCTGGACGTTGGGCATGTTGGCCGGAGAGTGCTTCTCGGGCCGCGAACTGCAAACTTACAGGTACCTCCTAGGTCCCCGGCCCTCAAAAGCCCCCAGACCCAAATGGAGAGGGGCTGCTTGGGGGCCCCTTGGGGGCCCTTCAGGCCAGCTAGGTCTTTGGGTCCTGGCTCCTTCGGTTTGGGAGCTGTTGCTCGACGTTGGGCATGTTGGCCGGAGAGTGCTTCTCGGGCCGCGAACTGCAACCTTGCAGGTACCTCCCAGGTTCCCGGCCCAACGAAAGCCCCCAGACCCAAATGGAGAGGGGCTGCTTGGGGGCCCCCTGGGGGCCCTTCAGGCCAGCTAAGTCTTTGGGTGCTGGCTCCTTCGGTTTGGGAGCTGTTGCTGGACGTTGGGCATGTTGGCCGGAGAGTGCTTCTCGGGCCGCGAACTGCAAACTTACAGGTACCTCCTAGGTCCCCGGCCCTCAAAAGCCCCCAGACCCAAATGGAGAGGGGCTGCTTGGGGGCCCCTTGGGGGCCCTTCAGGCCAGCTAGGTCTTTGGGTCCTGGCTCCTTCGGTTTGGGAGCTGTTGCTCGACGTTGGGCATGTTGGCCGGAGAGTGCTTCTCGGGCCGCGAACTGCAACCTTGCAGGTACCTCCCAGGTCCCCGGCCCAACGAAAGCCCCCAGACCCAAATTGAGAGAGGCTGCTTTGGGGCCCCCTGGGGGCCCTTCAGGCCAGCTAGGTCTTTGGGTCCTGGCTCCTTCGGTTTGGGAGCTGTTGCTGGACGTTGTGCATGTTGGCCGGAGAGTGCTTCTCGGGCCGCGAACTGCAACCTTGCAGGTACCTCCCAGGTCCCCGGCCCAACGAAAGCCCCCAGATCCAAATTGAGAGGGGCTGCTTGGGGGCCCCCTGGGGGCTCTTCAGGCCAGCTAGGTCTTTGCGTCCTGGCTCCTTCGGTTTGGGAGCTGTTGCTGGACGTTGGGCATGTTGGCCGGAGAGTGCTTCTCGGGCTGCGAACTGCAACCTTGCAGGTATCTCCTACGTCCCCGGCCCAATGAAAGCCCCCAGACCCAAATGGAGAGGGGCTGCTTGGGGGCCCCCTGGGGGCCCTTCAGGCCAGCTAGGTCTTTGGGTCCTGGCTCCTTCGGTTTGGGAGCTGTTGCTGGACGTTGGGCATGTTGGCCGGAGAGTGCTTCTCGGGCCGCCAACTGCAACCTTGCAGGTACCTCCCAGGTCCCCGGCCCAACGAAAGCCCCCATACCCAAATGGAGAGGGGCTGCTTGGGGGCCCCCTGGGGGCCCTTCAGGCCAGCTAGGTCTTTGGGTCCTGGCTCCTTCGCTTTGGGAGCTTTTGCTGGACGTTGGGCATGTTGGCCGGAGAGTGCTTCTCGGGCCGCGAACTTCAACCTTGCAGGTACCTCCCAGGTTCCCAGCCCAACGAAAGCCCCCATACCCAAATGGAGAGGGGCTGCTTGGGGGCCCCCTGGGGGTCCTTCAGGCCAGCTAGGTCTTTGGGTCCGGGCTCCTTCGGTTTGGGAGCTGTTGCTGGACGTTGGGCATGTTGGCCGGAGAGTGCTTCTTGGGCCGCGAACTGCAACCTTGCAGGTACCTCCCAGGTTCCCGGCCCAACGAAAGCCCCCAGACCCAAATGGAGAGGGGCTGCTTGGGGACTCCCTGGGGGCCCTTCAGGCCAGCTAGGTCTTTGGGTCCTGGCTCCTTCGGTTTGGGAGCTGTTGCTGGACGTTGGGCATGTTGGCCGGAGAGTGCTTCTCCGGCCGCGAACTGCAACCTTGCAGGTACCTCCAAGTTTCTCGGCTCAACGAAAGCCCCCAGACCCAAATGGAGAGGGGCTGCTTGGGGGCCCCCTGGGGTCCCTTCAGGCCAGCTAGGTCTTTGGGTCCTGGCTCCTTCGGTTTGGGAGCTGTTGCTGGACGTTGGGCATGTTGGCCGGAGAGTGCTTCTCGGGCCGCGAACTGCAACCTTGCAGGTACCTCCCAGGTTCCCGGCCCAACGAAAGCCCCCAGACCCAAATGGAGAGGGGCTGCTTGGGGGCCCCCTGGGGGCCCTTCAGGCCAGCTAAGTCTTTGGGTGCTGGCTCCTTCGGTTTGGGAGCTGTTGCTGGACGTTGGGCATGTTGGCCGGAGAGTGCTTCTCGGGCCGCGAACTGCAAACTTACAGGTACCTCCTAGGTCCCCGGCCCTCAAAAGCCCCCAGACCCAAATGGAGAGGGGCTGCTTGGGGGCCCCTTGGGGGCCCTTCAGGCCAGCTAGGTCTTTGGGTCCTGGCTCCTTCGGTTTGGGAGCTGTTGCTCGACGTTGGGCATGTTGGCCGGAGAGTGCTTCTCGGGCCGCGAACTGCAACCTTGCAGGTACCTCCTAGGTCCCCGGCCCAACGAAAGCCCCCAGACCCAAATTGAGAGAGGCTGCTTTGGGGCCCCCTGGGGGCCCTTCAGGCCAGCTAGGTCTTTGGGTCCTGGCTCCTTCGGTTTGGGAGCTGTTGCTGGACGTTGGGCATGTTGGCCGGAGAGTGCTTCTCGGGCCGCGAACTGCAACCTTGCAGGTACCTCCCAGGTCCCCGGCCCAACGAAAGCCCCCAGATCCAAATGGAGAGGGGCTGCTTGGGGGCCCCCTGGGGGCCCTTCAGGCCAGCTAGGTCTTTGGGTCCTGGCTCCTTCGGTTTGGGAGCTGTTGCTGGACGTTGGGCATGTTGGCCGGAGAGTCCTTCTTGGGCCGCGAACTGCCAACTTGCAGGTACCTCCCAGGTTCCCAGCCCAACGAAAGCCCCCATACCCAAATGGAGAGGGGCTGCTTGGGGGCCCCCTGGGGGTCCTTCAGGCCAGCTAGGTCTTTGGGTCCGGGCTCCTTCGGTTTGGGAGCTGTTGCTGGACGTTGGGCATGTTGGCCGGAGAGTGCTTCTTGGGCCGCGAACTGCAACCTTGCAGGTACCTCCCAGGTTCCCGGCCCAACGAAAGCCCCCAGACCCAAATGGAGAGGGGCTGCTTGGGGACTCCCTGGGGGCCCTTCAGGCCAGCTAGGTCTTTGGGTCCTGGCTCCTTCGGTTTGGGAGCTGTTGCTGGACGTTGGGCATGTTGGCCGGAGAGTGCTTCTCCGGCCGCGAACTGCAACCTTGCAGGTACCTCCAAGTTTCTCGGCTCAACGAAAGCCCCCAGACCCAAATGGAGAGGGGCTGCTTGGGGGCCCCCTGGGGTCCCTTCAGGCCAGCTAGGTCTTTGGGTCCTGGCTCCTTCGGTTTGGGAGCTGTTGCTGGACGTTGGGCATGTTGGCCGGAGAGTGCTTCTCGGGCCGCGAACTGCAACCTTGCAGGTACCTCCCAGGTTCCCGGCCCAACGAAAGCCCCCAGACCCAAATGGAGAGGGGCTGCTTGGGGGCCCCCTGGGGGCCCTTCAGGCCAGCTAAGTCTTTGGGTGCTGGCTCCTTCGGTTTGGGAGCTGTTGCTCGACGTTGGGCATGTTGGCCGGAGAGTGCTTCTCGGGCCGCGAACTGCAACCTTGCAGGTACCTCCCAGGTCCCCGGCCCAACGAAAGCCCCCAGACCCAAATGGAGAGGGGCTGCTTGGGGGCCCCTTGGGGGCCCTTCAGGCCAGCTAGGTCTTTGGGTCCTGGCTCCTTCGGTTTGGGAGCTGTTGCTCGACGTTGGGCATGTTGGCCGGAGAGTGCTTCTCGGGCCGCGAACTGCAACCTTGCAGGTACCTCCCAGGTCCCCGGCCCAACGAAAGCCCCCAGACCCAAATTGAGAGAGGCTGCTTTGGGGCCCCCTGGGGGCCCTTCAGGCCAGCTAGGTCTTTGGGTCCTGGCTCCTTCGGTTTGGGAGCTGTTGCTGGACGTTGTGCATGTTGGCCGGAGAGTGCTTCTCGGGCCGCGAACTGCAACCTTGCAGGTACCTCCCAGGTCCCCGGCCCAACGAAAGCCCCCAGATCCAAATTGAGAGGGGCTGCTTGGGGGCCCCCTGGGGGCTCTTCAGGCCAGCTAGGTCTTTGCGTCCTGGCTCCTTCGGTTTGGGAGCTGTTGCTGGACGTTGGGCATGTTGGCCGGAGAGTGCTTCTCGGGCTGCGAACTGCAACCTTGCAGGTATCTCCTACGTCCCCGGCCCAATGAAAGCCCCCAGACCCAAATGGAGAGGGGCTGCTTGGGGGCCCCCTGGGGGCCCTTCAGGCCAGCTAGGTCTTTGGGTCCTGGCTCCTTCGGTTTGGGAGCTGTTGCTGGACGTTGGGCATGTTGGCCGGAGAGTGCTTCTCGGGCCGCCAACTGCAACCTTGCAGGTACCTCCCAGGTCCCCGGCCCAACGAAAGCCCCCATACCCAAATGGAGAGGGGCTGCTTGGGGGCCCCCTGGGGGCCCTTCAGGCCAGCTAGGTCTTTGGGTCCTGGCTCCTTCGCTTTGGGAGCTTTTGCTGGACGTTGGGCATGTTGGCCGGAGAGTGCTTCTCGGGCCGCGAACTTCAACCTTGCAGGTACCTCCCAGGTTCCCAGCCCAACGAAAGCCCCCATACCCAAATGGAGAGGGGCTGCTTGGGGGCCCCCTGGGGGTCCTTCAGGCCAGCTAGGTCTTTGGGTCCGGGCTCCTTCGGTTTGGGAGCTGTTGCTGGACGTTGGGCATGTTGGCCGGAGAGTGCTTCTTGGGCCGCGAACTGCAACCTTGCAGGTACCTCCCAGGTTCCCGGCCCAACGAAAGCCCCCAGACCCAAATGGAGAGGGGCTGCTTGGGGACTCCCTGGGGGCCCTTCAGGCCAGCTAGGTCTTTGGGTCCTGGCTCCTTCGGTTTGGGAGCTGTTGCTGGACGTTGGGCATGTTGGCCGGAGAGTGCTTCTCCGGCCGCGAACTGCAACCTTGCAGGTACCTCCAAGTTTCTCGGCTCAACGAAAGCCCCCAGACCCAAATGGAGAGGGGCTGCTTGGGGGCCCCCTGGGGTCCCTTCAGGCCAGCTAGGTCTTTGGGTCCTGGCTCCTTCGGTTTGGGAGCTGTTGCTGGACGTTGGGCATGTTGGCCGGAGAGTGCTTCTCGGGCCGCGAACTGCAACCTTGCAGGTACCTCCCAGGTTCCCGGCCCAACGAAAGCCCCCAGACCCAAATGGAGAGGGGCTGCTTGGGGGCCCCCTGGGGGCCCTTCAGGCCAGCTAAGTCTTTGGGTGCTGGCTCCTTCGGTTTGGGAGCTGTTGCTGGACGTTGGGCATGTTGGCCGGAGAGTGCTTCTCGGGCCGCGAACTGCAAACTTACAGGTACCTCCTAGGTCCCCGGCCCTCAAAAGCCCCCAGACCCAAATGGAGAGGGGCTGCTTGGGGGCCCCTTGGGGGCCCTTCAGGCCAGCTAGGTCTTTGGGTCCTGGCTCCTTCGGTTTGGGAGCTGTTGCTCGACGTTGGGCATGTTGGCCGGAGAGTGCTTCTCGGGCCGCGAACTGCAACCTTGCAGGTACCTCCCAGGTCCCCGGCCCAACGAAAGCCCCCAGACCCAAATTGAGAGAGGCTGCTTTGGGGCCCCCTGGGGGCCCTTCAGGCCAGCTAGGTCTTTGGGTCCTGGCTCCTTCGGTTTGGGAGCTGTTGCTGGACGTTGTGCATGTTGGCCGGAGAGTGCTTCTCGGGCCGCGAACTGCAACCTTGCAGGTACCTCCCAGGTCCCCGGCCCAACGAAAGCCCCCAGATCCAAATGGAGAGGGGCTGCTTGGGGGCCCCCTGGGGGCCCTTCAGGCCAGCTAGGTCTTTGGGTCCTGGCTCCTTCGGTTTGGGAGCTGTTGCTGGACGTTGGGCATGTTGGCCGGAGAGTCCTTCTTGGGCCGCGAACTGCCAACTTGCAGATACCTCCTAGGTCCCCGGCCCAACGAAAGCCCCCAGACCCAAATTGAGAGGGGCTGCTTGGGGGCCCCCTGGGGGCCCTTCAGGCCAGCTAGGTCTTTGGGTCCTGGCTCCTTCGGTTTGGGAGCTGTTGCTGGACGTTGGGCATGTTGGCCGGAGAGTGCTTCTCGGGCCGCGAACTGCAACCTTGCAGGTACCTGCCAGGTTCCCGGCCCAACGAAAGCCCCCAGACCCAAATGGAGAGGGGCTGCTTGGGGGCCCCCTGGGGGCCCTTCAGGCCAGCTAGGTCTTTGGGTCCTGGCTCCTTCGGTTTGGGAGCTGTTGCTGGACGTTGGGCATGTTGGCCGGAGAGTGCTTGTCGGGCTGCGAACTGCAACCTTGCAGGTACCTCCTACGTCCCCGGCCCAACGAAAGCCCCCAGACCCAAATGGAGAGGGGCTGCTTGGGGGCCCCCTGGGGGCCCTTCAGGCCAGCTAGGTCTTTGGGTCCTGGCTCCTTCGGTTTGGGACCTGTTGCTGGACGTTGGGCATGTTGGCCGCAGAGTGCTTCTTGGGCCGCGAACTGCAACCTTGCAGGTACCTCCCAGGTTCCCGGCCCAATGAAAGCCCCCAGACCCAAATGGAGAGGGGCTGCTTGGGGTCCCCCTTGGGGCCCTTCAGGCCAGCTAGGTCTTTGGGTCCTGGCTCCTTCGGTTTGGGAGCTGTTGCTGGACGTTGGGCATGTTGGCCGGAGAGTGCTTCTCGGGCTGCCAACTGCAACCTTGCAGGTACCTCCCAGGTTCCCGGCCCAACGAAAGCCCCCAGACCCAAATGGAGAGGGGCTGCTTGGGGGCCCCCTGGGGGCCCTTCAGGCCAGCTAGGTCTTTGGGTCCTGGCTCCTTCGGTTTGGGACCTGTTGCTGGACGTTGGGCATGTTGGCCGGAGAGTGCTTCTCGGGCCACAAACTGCAACCTTGCAGGTACCTCCCAGGTTCCCAGCCCAACGAAAGCCCCCATACCCAAATTGAGAGGGGCTGCTTGGGGGCCCCCTGGGGGTCCTTCAGGCCAGCTAGGTCTTTGGGTCCTGGCTCCTTCGGTTTGGGAGCTGTTGCTGGACGTTGGGCATGTTGGCCGGAGAGTGCTTCTCGGGCCGCGAACTGCAACCTTGCAGGTACCTCCCAGGTTCCCGGCCCAACGAAAGCCCCCAGACCCAAATGGAGAGGGGCTGCTTGGGGGCTCCCTTTGCGCCCTTCAGGCTAGCTAGGTCTTTGGGTCCTGGCTCCTTCGCTTTGGGAGCTGTTGCTGGACGTTGGGCATGTTGGCCGGAGAGTGCTTCTCGGGCCGCGAACTGCAACCTTGCAGGTACCTCCCAGGTTCCCGGCCCAACGAAAGCCCCCAGACCCATATTGAGAGTGGCTGCTTGGGGGCTCCCTGGGGGCCCTTCAGGCCAGCTAGGTCTTTGGGTCCTGTCTCCTTCGGTTTGGGAGCTGTTGCTGGACGTTGGGCATGTTGGCCGGAGAGTGCTTCTCGGGCCGCGAACTGCAACCTTGCAGGTACCTCCAAGTTTCTCGGCTCAACGAAAGCCCCCAGACCCAAATGGAGAGGGGCTGCTTGGGGGCCCCCTGGGGGCCCTTCAGGCCAGCTAGGTCTTTGGGTCCTGGCTCCTTCGGTTTGGGAGCTGTTGCTGGACGTTGGGCATGTTGGCCGGAGAGTGCTTCTCGGGCCGCGAACTGCAACCTTGCAGGTACCTCCAAGTTTCTCGGCTCAACGAAAGCCCCCAGACCCAAATGGAGAGGGGCTGCTTGGGGGCCCCCTGGGGGCCCTTCAGGCCAGCTAGGTCTTTGGGTCCTGGCTCCTTCGGTTTGGGAGCTGTTGCTGGACGTTGGGCATGTTGGCCGGAGAGTGCTTCTCGGGCCGCGAACTGCAACCTTGCAGGTACCTCCCAGGTTCCCGGCCCAACGAAAGCCCCCAGACCCAAATTGAGAGGGGCTGCTTGGGGGCCCCCTGGGGGCCCTTCAGGCCAGCTAGGTCTTTGGGTCCTGGCTCCTTCGGTTTGGGAGCTGTTGCTGGACGTTGGGCATGTTGGCCGGAGAGTGCTTCTCGGGCCGCCAAGTGCAACCTTGCAGGTACCTCCCAGGTTCCCGGCCCAACGAAAGCCCCCAGACCCAAATGGAGAGGGGCTGCTTGGGGGCCCCCTGGGGGCCCTTCAGGCCAGCTAGGTCTTTGCGTCCTGGCTCCTTCGGTTTGGGAGCTGTTGCTGGACTTTTGGCATGTTGGCCGGAGAGTTCTTCTCGGGCCGCGAACTGCAACCTTGCAGGTACCTCCCAGGTTCCCGGCCCAACGAAAGCCCCCAGACCCAAATGGAGAGGGGCTGCTTGGGGGCCCCCTGTGGGCCCTTCAGGCCAGCTAGGTCTTTGGGTCCTGGCTCCTTCGGTTTGGGAGCTGTTGCTGGACGTTGGGCATGTTGGCCGGAGAGTGCTTCTCAGGCCGCGAACTGCAACCTTGCAGGTACCTCCCAGGTCCCCGGCCCAAGGAAAGCCCCCAGACCCAAATTGAGAGAGGCTGCTTTGGGGCCCCCTGGGGGCCCTTCAGGCCAGCTAGGTCTTTGGGTCCTGGCTCCTTCGCTTTGGGAGCTGTTGCTGGACGTTGGGCATGTTGGCCGGAGAGTGCTTCTCGGGCCGCGAACTGCAACCTTGCAGGTACCTCCCAGGTTCCCGGCCCAACGAAAGCCCCCAGACCCAAATGGAGAGGGGCTGCTTGGGGGCCCCCTGGGGGCCCTTCAGGCCAGCTAGGTCTTTGGGTGCTGGCTCCTTCGGTTTGGGAGCTGTTGCTGGACGTTGGGCATGTTGGCCGGAGAGTGCTTCTCGGGCCGCGAACTGCAACCTTGCAGGTACCTCCCAGGTTCCCGGCCCAACGAAAGCCCCCAGACCCAAATGGAGAGGGGCTGCTTGGGGGCCCCCTGGGGGCCCTTCAGGCCAGCTAGGTCTTTGGGTCCTGGCTCCTTCGGTTTGGGAGCTGTTGCTGGACGTTGGGCATGTTGGCCGGAGAGTGCTTCTCGGGCCGCGAACTGCAACCTTGCAGGTACCTCCCAGGTCCCCGGCCGAACGAAAGCCCCCAGACCCAAATTGAGAGGGCCTGCTTGGGGGCTCCCTGGGGGCCCTTCAGGCCAGCTAGGCCTTTGGGTCCTGGCTCCTTCGGTTTGGGAGCTGTTGCTGGACGTTGGGCATGTTGGCCGGAGAGTGCTTCTCGGGCCGCGAACTGCAACCTTGCAGGTACCTCCCAGGTTCCCGGCCCAACGAAAGCCCCCAGACCCAAATGGAGAGGGGCTGCTTTGGGGCCCCCTGGGGGCCCTTCAGGCCAGCTAGGTCTTTGGGTCCTGGCTCCTTCGCTTTGGGAGCTGTTGCTGGACGTTGGGCATGTTGGCCGGAGAGTGCTTCTCGGGCCGCGAACTGCAACCTTGCAGGTACCTCCCAGGTCCCCGGCCGAACGAAAGCCCCCAGACCCAAATTGAGAGGGCCTGCTTGGGGGCTCCCTGGGGGCCCTTCAGGCCAGCTAGGCCTTTGGGTCCTGGCTCCTTCGGTTTGGGAGCTGTTGCTGGACGTTGGGCATGTTGGCCGGAGAGTGCTTCTCGGGCTGCGAACTGCAACCTTGCAGGTATCTCCTACGTCCCCGGCCCAATGAAAGCCCCCAGACCCAAATGGAGAGGGGCTGCTTGGGGGCCCCCTGGGGGCCCTTCAGGCCAGCTAGGTCTTTGGGTCCTGGCTCCTTCGGTTTGGGAGCTGTTGCTGGACGTTGGGCATGTTGGCCGGAGAGTGCTTCTCGGGCCGCCAACTGCAACCTTGCAGGTACCTCCCAGGTCCCCGGCCCAACGAAAGCCCCCATACCCAAATGGAGAGGGGCTGCTTGGGGGCCCCCTGGGGGCCCTTCAGGCCAGCTAGGTCTTTGGGTCCTGGCTCCTTCGCTTTGGGAGCTTTTGCTGGACGTTGGGCATGTTGGCCGGAGAGTGCTTCTCGGGCCGCGAACTTCAACCTTGCAGGTACCTCCCAGGTTCCCAGCCCAACGAAAGCCCCCATACCCAAATGGAGAGGGGCTGCTTGGGGGCCCCCTGGGGGTCCTTCAGGCCAGCTAGGTCTTTGGGTCCGGGCTCCTTCGGTTTGGGAGCTGTTGCTGGACGTTGGGCATGTTGGCCGGAGAGTGCTTCTTGGGCCGCGAACTGCAACCTTGCAGGTACCTCCCAGGTTCCCGGCCCAACGAAAGCCCCCAGACCCAAATGGAGAGGGGCTGCTTGGGGACTCCCTGGGGGCCCTTCAGGCCAGCTAGGTCTTTGGGTCCTGGCTCCTTCGGTTTGGGAGCTGTTGCTGGACGTTGGGCATGTTGGCCGGAGAGTGCTTCTCCGGCCGCGAACTGCAACCTTGCAGGTACCTCCAAGTTTCTCGGCTCAACGAAAGCCCCCAGACCCAAATGGAGAGGGGCTGCTTGGGGGCCCCCTGGGGTCCCTTCAGGCCAGCTAGGTCTTTGGGTCCTGGCTCCTTCGGTTTGGGAGCTGTTGCTGGACGTTGGGCATGTTGGCCGGAGAGTGCTTCTCGGGCCGCGAACTGCAACCTTGCAGGTACCTCCCAGGTTCCCGGCCCAACGAAAGCCCCCAGACCCAAATGGAGAGGGGCTGCTTGGGGGCCCCCTGGGGGCCCTTCAGGCCAGCTAAGTCTTTGGGTGCTGGCTCCTTCGGTTTGGGAGCTGTTGCTGGACGTTGGGCATGTTGGCCGGAGAGTGCTTCTCGGGCCGCGAACTGCAAACTTACAGGTACCTCCTAGGTCCCCGGCCCTCAAAAGCCCCCAGACCCAAATGGAGAGGGGCTGCTTGGGGGCCCCTTGGGGGCCCTTCAGGCCAGCTAGGTCTTTGGGTCCTGGCTCCTTCGGTTTGGGAGCTGTTGCTCGACGTTGGGCATGTTGGCCGGAGAGTGCTTCTCGGGCCGCGAACTGCAACCTTGCAGGTACCTCCCAGGTCCCCGGCCCAACGAAAGCCCCCAGACCCAAATTGAGAGAGGCTGCTTTGGGGCCCCCTGGGGGCCCTTCAGGCCAGCTAGGTCTTTGGGTCCTGGCTCCTTCGGTTTGGGAGCTGTTGCTGGACGTTGGGCATGTTGGCCGGAGAGTGCTTCTCGGGCCGCGAACTTCAACCTTGCAGGTACCTCCCAGGTTCCCAGCCCAACGAAAGCCCCCATACCCAAATGGAGAGGGGCTGCTTGGGGGCCCCCTGGGGGTCCTTCAGGCCAGCTAGGTCTTTGGGTCCGGGCTCCTTCGGTTTGGGAGCTGTTGCTGGACGTTGGGCATGTTGGCCGGAGAGTGCTTCTTGGGCCGCGAACTGCAACCTTGCAGGTACCTCCCAGGTTCCCGGCCCAACGAAAGCCCCCAGACCCAAATGGAGAGGGGCTGCTTGGGGACTCCCTGGGGGCCCTTCAGGCCAGCTAGGTCTTTGGGTCCTGGCTCCTTCGGTTTGGGAGCTGTTGCTGGACGTTGGGCATGTTGGCCGGAGAGTGCTTCTCCGGCCGCGAACTGCAACCTTGCAGGTACCTCCAAGTTTCTCGGCTCAACGAAAGCCCCCAGACCCAAATGGAGAGGGGCTGCTTGGGGGCCCCCTGGGGTCCCTTCAGGCCAGCTAGGTCTTTGGGTCCTGGCTCCTTCGGTTTGGGAGCTGTTGCTGGACGTTGGGCATGTTGGCCGGAGAGTGCTTCTCGGGCCGCGAACTGCAACCTTGCAGGTACCTCCCAGGTTCCCGGCCCAACGAAAGCCCCCAGACCCAAATGGAGAGGGGCTGCTTGGGGGCCCCCTGGGGGCCCTTCAGGCCAGCTAGGTCTTTGGGTCCTGGCTCCTTCGCTTTGGGAGCTGTTGCTGGACGTTGGGCATGTTGGCCGGAGAGTGCTTCTCGGGCCGCGAACTGCAACCTTGCAGGTACCTCCCAGGTTCCCGGCCCAACGAAAGCCCCCAGACCCATATTGACAGTGGCTGCTTGGGGGCTCCCTGGGGGCCCTTCAGGCCAGCTAGGTCTTTGGGTGCTGGCTCCTTCGGTTTGGGAGCTGTTGCTGGACGTTGGGCATGTTGGCCGGAGAGTGCTTCTCGGGCCGCGAACTGCAACCTTGCAGGTACCTCCAAGTTTCTCGGCTCAACGAAAGCCCCCAGACCCAAATGGAGAGGGGCTGCTTGGGGGCCCCCTGGGGTCCCTTCAGGCCAGCTAGGTCTTTGCGTCCTGGCTCCTTCGGTTTGGGAGCTGTTGCTGGACGTTGGGCATGTTGGCCGGAGAGTGCTTCTCGGGCCGCGAACTGCAACCTTGCAGGTACCTCCAAGTTTCTCGGCTCAACGAAAGCCCCCAGACCCAAATGGAGAGGGGCTGCTTGGGGGCCCCCTGGGGGCCCTTCAGGCCAGCTAGGTCTTTGGGTCCTGGCTCCTTCGGTTTGGGAGCTGTTGCTGGACTTTGGGCATGTTGGCCGGAGAGTGCTTCTCGGGCCGCGAACTGCAACCTTGCAGGTACCTCCCAAGTCCCCGGCCCAACGAAAGCCCCCAGACCCAAATTGAGAGGGGCTGCTTGGGGGCCCCCTGGGGGCCCTTCAGGCCAGCTAGGTCTTTGGGTCCTGGCTCCTTCGGTTTGGGAGCTGTTGCTGGACGTTGGGCATGTTGGCCGGAGAGTGCTTCTCGGGCCGCGAACTGCAACCTTGCAGGTACCTCCAAGTTTCTCGGCTCAACGAAAGCCCCCAGACCCAAATGGAGAGGGGCTGCTTGGGGGCCCCCTGGGGTCCCTTCAGGCCAGCTAGGTCTTTGCGTCCTGGCTCCTTCGGTTTGGGAGCTGTTGCTGGACGTTGGGCATGTTGGCCGGAGAGTGCTTCTCGGGCCGCCAACTGCAACCTGGCAGGTACCTCCCAAGTCCCCGGCCCAACGAAAGCCCCCAGACCCAAATGGAGAGGGGCTGCTTGGGGGCCCCCTGGGGTCCCTTCAGGCCAGCTAGGTCTTTGGGTGCTGGCTCCTTCGGTTTGGGAGCTGTTGCTGGACGTTGGGCATGTTGGCCGGAGAGTGCTTCTCGGGCCGCGAACTGCAACCTTGCAGGTACCTCCAAGTTTCTCGGCTCAACGAAAGCCCCCAGACCCAAATGGAGAGGGGCTGCTTGCGGGCCCCCTGGGGCCCCTTCAGGCCAGCTAGGTCTTTGCGTCCTGGCTCCTTCGGTTTGGGAGCTGTTGCTGGACGTTGGGCATGCTGGCCGGAGAGTGCTTCTCGGGCCGCCAACTGCAACCTTGCAGGTACCTCCCAGGTTCCCGGCCCAACGAAAGCCCCCAGACCCAAATGGAGAGGGGCTGCTTGGGGGCCCCCTGGGGGCCCTTCAGGCCAGCTAGGTCTTTGGGTCCTTGCTCCTTCGGTTTGGGAGCTGTTGCTGGACGTTGGGCATGTTGGCCAGAGAGTGCTTCTCGGGCCACCAACTGCAACCTTGCAGGTACCTCCCAGGTTCCCAGCCCAACGAAAGCCCCCAGACCCAAATGGAGAGGGGCTGCTTGGGGGCCCCCTGGGGGCCCTTCAGGCCAGCTAGGTCTTTGCGTCCTGGCTCCTTCGGTTTGGGAGCTGTTGCTGGACGTTTGGCATGTTGGCCGGAGAGTGCTTCTCGGGCCGCCAACTGCAACCTTGCAGGTACCTCCCAGGTTCCCGGCCCAACGAAAGCCCCCAGACCCAAATGGAGAGGGGCTGCTTGGGGGCCCCCTGGGGGCCCTTCAGGCCAGCTAGGTCTTTGGGTCCTGGCTCCTTCGGTTTGGGAGCTGTTGCTGGACGTTGGGCATGTTGGCCGGAGAGTGCTTCTCGGGCCGTGAACTGCAACCTGGCAGGTACCTCCAAGTTTCTCGGCTCAACGAAAGCCCCCAGACCCAAATGGAGAGGGGCTGCTTGGGGGCCCCCTGGGGGCCCTTCAGGCCAGCTAGGTCTTTGGGTCCTGGCTCCTTCGGTTTGGGAGCTGTTGCTGGACGTTGGGCATGTTGGCCGGAGAGTGCTTCTCGGGCCGCGAACTGCAACCTTGCAGGTACCTCCCAGGTCCCCGGCCCAACGAAAGCCCCCAGACCCAAATGGAGAGGGGCTGCTTGGGGGCCCCCTGGGGGCCCTTCAGGCCAGCTAGGTCTTTGGGTGCTGGCTCCTTCGGTTTGGGACATGTTGCTGGACGTTGGGCATGTTGGCCGGAGAGTGCTTCTCGGGCCGCGAACTGCAACCTTGCAGGTACCTCCCAGGTCCCCGGCCCAACGAAAGCCCCCAGACCCAAATGGAGAGGGGCTGCTTGGGGGCCCCCTGGGGTCCCTTCAGGCCAGCTAGGTCTTTGGGTGCTGGCTCCTTCGGTTTGGGACATGTTGCTGGACGTTGGGCATGTTGGCCGGAGAGTGCTTCTCGGGCCGCGAACTGCAACCTTGCAGGTACCTCCCAGGTCCCCGGCCCAACGAAAGCCCCCAGACCCAAATGGAGAGGGGCTGCTTGGGGGCCCCCTGGGGGCCCTTCAGGCCAGCTAGGTCTTTGGGTCCTGGCTCCTTCGGTTTGGGACCTGTTGCTGGACGTTGGGCATGTTGGCCGGAGAGTGCTTCTCGGGCCGTGAACTGCAACCTGGCAGGTACCTCCAAGTTTCTCGGCTCAACGAAAGCCCCCAGACCCAAATGGAGAGGGGCTGCTTGGGGGCCCCCTGGGGGCCCTTCAGGCCAGCTAGGTCTTTGGGTCCTGGCTCCTTCGGTTTGGGAGCTGTTGCTGGACGTTGGGCATGTTGGCCGGAGAGTGCTTCTCGGGCCGCCAACTGCAACCTTGCAGGTACCTCCCAGGTTCCCGGCCCAACGAAAGCCCCCAGACCCAAATGGAGAGGGGCTGCTTGGGGGCCCCCTGGGGGCCCTTCAGGCCAGCTAGGTCTTTGGGTCCTGGCTCCTTCGGTTTGGGAGCTGTTGCTGGACGTTGGGCATGTTGGCCGGAGAGTGCTTCTCGGGCCGCCAACTGCAACCTTGCAGGTACCTCCCAGGTTCCCAGCCCAACGAAAGCCCCCAGACCCAAATGGAGAGGGGCTGCTTGGGGGCTCCCTGGGGGCCCTTCAGGCCAGCTAGGTCTTTGGGTCCTGGCTCCTTCGGTTTGGGACATGTTGCTGGACGTTGGGCATGTTGGCCGGAGAGTGGTTCTCGGGCCGCGAACTGCAACCTTGCAGGTACCTCCCAGGTTCCCGGCCCAACGAAAGCCCCCAGACCCAAATGGAGAGGGGCTGCTTGGGGGCCCCCTGGGGGCCCTTCAGGCCAGCTAGGTCTTTGGGTCCTGGCTCCTTCGGTTTGGGAGCTGTTGCTGGACGTTGGGCATGTTGGCCGGAGAGTGCTTCTCGGGCCGCGAACTGCAACCTTGCAGGTACCTCCCAGGTTCCCAGCCCAACGAAAGCCCCCAGACCCAAATGGAGAGGGGCTGCTTGGGGGCCCCCTGGGGGCCCTTCAGGCCAGCTAGGTCTTTGGGTGCTGGCTCCTTCGGTTTGGGACATGTTGCTGGACGTTGGGCATGTTGGCCGGAGAGTGCTTCTCGGGCCGCGAACTGCAACCTTGCAGGTAACTCCCAGGTCCCCGGCCCAAGGAAATCCCCCAGACCCAAATTGAGAGAGGCTGCTTTGGGGCCCCCTGGGGGCCTTTCAGGCCAGCTAGGTCTTTGGGTCCTGGCTCCTTCGGTTTGGGAGCTGTTGCTGGACGTTGGGCATGTTGGCCGGAGAGTGCTTCTCGGGCCGCGAACTGCAACCTTGCAGGTACCTCCCAGGTCCCCGGCCCAACGAAAGCCCCCAGACCCAAATGGAGAGGGGCTGCTTGGGGGCCCCCTGGGGGCCCTTCAGGCCAGCTAGGTCTTTGGGTCCTGGCTCCTTCGGTTTGGGACCTGTTGCTGGAAGTTTGGCATGTTGGCCGGAGAGTGCTTCTCGGGCCGCGAACTGCAACCTTGCAGGTACCTCCCAGGTTCCCGGCCCAACGAAAGCCCCCAGACCCAAATGGAGAGGGGCTGCTTGGGGGCCCCCTGGGGGCCCTTCAGGCCAGCTAGGTCTTTGGGTCCTGGCTCCTTCGGTTTGGGAGCTGTTGCTTGACGTTGGGCATGTTGGCCAGAGAGTGCTTCTCGGGCCGCGAACTGCCAAATTGCAGATACCTCCTAGGTCCCCGGCCCAACGAAAGCCCCCAGACACAAATGGAGAGGGGCTGCTTGGGGGCTCCCTGGGGGCCCTTCAGGCCAGCTAGGTCTTTGGGTCCTGGCTCCTTCGGTTTGGGAGCTGTTGCTGGACGTTGGGCATGTTGGCCGGAGAGTGCTTCTCGGGCCGCCAACTGCAACCTTGCAGGTACCTCCCAGGTTCCCGGCCCAACGAAAGCCCCCAGACCCAAATGGAGAGGGGCTGCTTGGGGGCCCCCTGGGGGCCCTTCAGGCCAGCTAGGTCTTTGGGTCCTGGCTCCTTCGGTTTGGGACCTGTTGCTGGACGTTGGGCATGTTGGCCGGAGAGTGCTTCTCGGGCCGTGAACTGCAACCTGGCAGGTACCTCCAAGTTTCTCGGCTCAACGAAAGCCCCCAGACCCAAATGGAGAGGGGCTGCTTGGGGGCCCCCTGGGGGCCCTTCAGGCCAGCTAGGTCTTTGGGTCCTGGCTCCTTCGGTTTGGGAGCTGTTGCTGGACGTTGGGCATGTTGGCCGGAGAGTGCTTCTCGGGCCGCCAACTGCAACCTTGCAGGTACCTCCCAGGTTCCCGGCCCAACGAAAGCCCCCAGACCCAAATGGAGAGGGGCTGCTTGGGGGCCCCCTGGGGGCCCTTCAGGCCAGCTAGGTCTTTGGGTCCTGGCTCCTTCGGTTTGGGAGCTGTTGCTGGACGTTGGGCATGTTGGCCGGAGAGTGCTTCTCGGGCCGCCAACTGCAACCTTGCAGGTACCTCCCAGGTTCCCAGCCCAACTAAAGCCCCCAGACCCAAATGGAGAGGGGCTGCCTGGGGGCCCCCTGGGGGCCCTTCAGGCCAGCTAGGTCTTTGGGTCCTGGCTCCTTCGGTTTGGGAGCTGTTGCTGGACGTTGGGCATGTTGGCCGGAGAGTGCTTCTCGGGCCGCCAACTGCAACCTTGCAGGTACCTCCCAGGTTCCCGGCCCAACGAAAGCCCCCAGACCCAAATGGAGAGGGGCTGCTTGGGGGCCCCCTGGGGGCCCTTCAGGCCAGCTAGGTCTTTGGGTGCTGGCTCCTTCGGTTTGGGAGCTGTTGCTGGACGTTGGGCATGTTGGCCGGAGAGTGCTTCTCGGGCCGCGAACTGCAACCTTGCAGGTACCTCCAAGTTTCTCGGCTCAACGAAAGCCCCCAGACCCAAATGGAGAGGGGCTGCTTGGGGGCCCCCTGGGGTCCCTTCAGGCCAGCTAGGTCTTTGCGTCCTGGCTCCTTCGGTTTGGGAGCTGTTGCTGGACGTTGGGCATGCTGGCCGGAGAGTGCTTCTCGGGCCGCCAACTGCAACCTTGCAGGTACCTCCCAGGTCCCCGGCCCAACGAAAGCCCCCAGACCCAAATGGAGAGGGGCTGCTTGGGGGCCCCCTGGGGGCCCTTCAGGCCAGCTAGGTCTTTGGGTGCTGGCTCCTTCGGTTTGGGAGCTGTTGCTGGACGTTGGGCATGTTGGCCGGAGAGTGCTTCTCGGGCCGCCAACTGCAACCTTGCAGGTACCTCCCAGGTTCCCGGCCCAACGAAAGCCCCCAGACCCAAATGGAGAGGGGCTGCTTGGGGGCCCCCTGGGGGCCCTTCAGGCCAGCTATGTCTTTGGGTCCTGGCTCCTTCGCTTTGGGAGCTGTTGCTGGACGTTGGGCATGTTGGCCAGAGAGTGCTTCTCGGGCCGCGAACTGCAAACTTACAGGTACCTCCTAGGTCCCCGGCCCTCAAAAGCCCCCAGACCCAAATGGAGAGGGGCTGCTTGGGGGCCCCCTGGGGGCCCTTCAGGCCAGCTAGGTCTTTGGGTCCTGGCTCCTTCGGTTTGGGAGCTGTTGCTCGACGTTGGGCATGTTGGCCGGAGAGTGCTTCTCGGGCCGCGAACTGCAACCTTGCAGGTACCTCCCAGGTCCCCGGCCCAACGAAAGCCCCCAGACCCAAATTGAGAGAGGCTGCTTTGGGGCCCCCTGGGGGCCCTTCAGGCCAGCTAGGTCTTTGGGTCCTGGCTCCTTCGGTTTGGGAGCTGTTGCTGGACGTTGTGCATGTTGGCCGGAGAGTGCTTCTCGGGCCGCGAACTGCAACCTTGCAGGTACCTCCCAGGTCCCCGGCCCAACGAAAGCCCCCAGATCCAAATGGAGAGGGGCTGCTTGGGGGCCCCCTGGGGGCCCTTCAGGCCAGCTAGGTCTTTGGGTCCTGGCTCCTTCGGTTTGGGAGCTGTTGCTGGACGTTGGGCATGTTGGCCGGAGAGTCCTTCTTGGGCCGCGAACTGCCAACTTGCAGATACCTCCTAGGTCCCCGGCCCAACGAAAGCCCCCAGACCCAAATTGAGAGGGGCTGCTTGGGGGCCCCCTGGGGGCCCTTCAGGCCAGCTAGGTCTTTGGGTCCTGGCTCCTTCGGTTTGGGAGCTGTTGCTGGACGTTGGGCATGTTGGCCGGAGAGTGCTTCTCGGGCCGCCAACTGCAACCTTGCAGGTACCTGCCAGGTTCCCGGCCCAACGAAAGCCCCCAGACCCAAATGGAGAGGGCTGCTTGGGGCCCCCTGGGGGCCCTTCAGGCCAGCTAGGTCTTTGGGTCCTGGCTCCTTCGGTTTGGGAGCTGTTGCTGGACGTTTGGCATGTTGGCCGGAGAGTTCTTCTCGGGCCGCGAACTGCAACCTTGCAGGTACCTTCCAGGTCCCCGGCCCAACTAAAGCCCCCAGACCCAAATGGAGAGGGGCTGCTTGGGGGCCCCCTGGGGGCCCTTCAGGCCAGCTAGGTCTTTGGGTCCTGGCTCCTTCGCTTTGGGAGCTGTTGCTGGACGTTGGGCATGTTGGCCGGAGAGTGCTTCTCGGGCCGCGAACTGCAACCTTGCAGGTACCTCCCAGGTTCCCGGCCCAACGAAAGCCCCCAGACCCATATTGAGAGTGGCTGCTTGGGGGCTCCCTGGGGGCCCTTCAGGCCAGCTAGGTCTTTGGGTGCTGGCTCCTTCGGTTTGGGAGCTGTTGCTGGACGTTGGGCATGTTGGCCGGAGAGTGCTTCTCGGGCCGCGAACTGCAACCTTGCAGGTACCTCCAAGTTTCTCGGCTCAACGAAAGCCCCCAGACCCAAATGGAGAGGGGCTGCTTGGGGGCCCCCTGGGGGCCCTTCAGGCCAGCTAGGTCTTTGAGTCCTGGCTCCTTCGGTTTGGGAGCTATTGCTGGACGTTGGGCATGTTGGCCGGAGAGTGCTTCTCGGGCCGCGAACTGCAACCTTGCAGGTACCTCCAAGTTTCTCGGCTCAACGAAAGCCCCCAGACCCAAATGGAGAGGGGCTGCTTGGGGGCCCCCTGGGGGCCCTTCAGGCCAGCTAGGTCTTTGGGTCCTGGCTCCTTCGGTTTGGGAGCTGTTGCTGGACTTTGGGCATGTTGGCCGGAGAGTGCTTCTCGGGCCGCGAACTGCAACCTTGCAGGTACCTCCCAAGTCCCCGGCCCAACGAAAGCCCCCAGACCCAAATTGAGAGGGGCTGCTTGGGGGCCCCCTGGGGGCCCTTCAGGCCAGCTAGGTCTTTGGGTCCTGGCTCCTTCGGTTTGGGAGCTGTTGCTGGACGTTGGGCATGTTGGCCGGAGAGTGCTTCTCGGGCCGCGAACTGCAACCTTGCAGGTACCTCCAAGTTTCTCGGCTCAACGAAAGCCCCCAGACCCAAATGGAGAGGGGCTGCTTGGGGGCCCCCTGGGGTCCCTTCAGGCCAGCTAGGTCTTTGCGTCCTGGCTCCTTCGGTTTGGGAGCTGTTGCTGGACGTTGGGCATGTTGGCCGGAGAGTGCTTCTCGGGCCGCCAACTGCAACCTGGCAGGTACCTCCCAAGTCCCCGGCCCAACGAAAGCCCCCAGACACAAATGGAGAGGGGCTGCTTGGGGCCCCCCTGGGGTCCCTTCAGGCCAGCTAGGTCTTTGGGTCCTGGCTCCTTCGGTTTGGGAGCTGTTGCTGGACGTTGGGCATGTTGGCCGGAGAGTGCTTCTCGGGCCGCGAACTGCAACCTTGCAGGTACCTCCAAGTTTCTCGGCTCAACGAAAGCCCCCAGACCCAAATGGAGAGGGGCTGCTTGCGGGCCCCCTGGGGCCCCTTCAGGCCAGCTAGGTCTTTGCGTCCTGGCTCCTTCGGTTTGGGAGCTGTTGCTGGACGTTGGGCATGCTGGCCGGAGAGTGCTTCTCGGGCCGCCAACTGCAACCTTGCAGGTACCTCCCAGGTTCCCGGCCCAACGAAAGCCCCCAGACCCAAATGGAGAGGGGCTGCTTGGGGGCCCCCTGGGGGCCCTTCAGGCCAGCTAGGTCTTTGCGTCCTTGCTCCTTCGGTTTGGGAGCTGTTGCTGGACGTTGGGCATGTTGGCCAGAGAGTGCTTCTCGGGCCGCCAACTGCAACCTTGCAGGTACCTCCCAGGTTCCCAGCCCAACGAAAGCCCCCAGACCCAAATGGAGAGGGGCTGCTTGGGGGCCCCCTGTGGGCCCTTCAGGCCAGCTAGGTCTTTGCGTCCTGGCTCCTTCGGTTTGGGAGCTGTTGCTGGACGTTTGGCATGTTGGCCGGAGAGTGCTTCTCGGGCCGCCAACTGCAACCTTGCAGGTACCTCCCAGGTTCCCGGCCCAACGAAAGCCCCCAGACCCAAATGGAGAGGGGCTGCTTGGGGGCCCCCTGGGGGCCCTTCAGGCCAGCTAGGTCTTTGGGTCCTGGCTCCTTCGGTTTGGGAGCTGTTGCTGGACGTTGGGCATGTTGGCCGGAGAGTGCTTCTCGGGCCGTGAACTGCAACCTGGCAGGTACCTCCAAGTTTCTCGGCTCAACGAAAGCCCCCAGACCCAAATGGAGAGGGGCTGCTTGGGGGCCCCCTGGGGTCCCTTCAGGCCAGCTAGGTCTTTGGGTCCTGGCTCCTTCGGTTTGGGAGCTGTTGCTGGACGTTGGGCATGTTGGCCGGAGAGTGCTTCTCGGGCCGCGAACTGCAACCTTGCAGGTACCTCCCAGGTCCCCGGCCCAATGAAAGCCCCCAGACCCAAATGGAGAGGGGCTGCTTGGGGGCCCCCTGGGGGCCCTTCAGGCCAGCTAGGTCTTTGGGTGCTGGCTCCTTCGGTTTGGGACATGTTGCTGGACGTTGGGCATGTTGGCCGGAGAGTGCTTCTCGGGCCGCGAACTGCAACCTTGCAGGTAACTCCCAGGTTCCCAGCCCAACGAAAGCCCCCAGACCCAAATGGAGAGGGGCTGCTTGGGGGCCCCCTGGGGTCCCTTCAGGCCAGCTAGGTCTTTGGGTCCTGGCTCCTTCGGTTTGGGACATGTTGCTGGACGTTGGGCATGTTGGCCGGAGAGTGCTTCTCGGGCCGCGAACTGCAACCTTGCAGGTACCTCCCAGGTCCCCGGCCCAACGAAAGCCCCCAGACCCAAATGGAGAGGGGCTGCTTGGGGGCCCCCTGGGGGCCCTTCAGGCCAGCTAGGTCTTTGGGTCCTGGCTCCTTCGGTTTGGGAGCTGTTGCTGGACGTTGGGCATGTTGGCCGGAGAGTGCTTCTCGGGCCGCGAACTGCAACCTGGCAGGTACCTCCAAGTTTCTCGGCTCAACGAAAGCCCCCAGACCCAAATGGAGAGGGGCTGCTTGGGGGCCCCCTGGGGGCCCTTCAGGCCAGCTAGGTCTTTGGGTCCTGGCTCCTTCGGTTTGGGAGCTGTTGCTGGACGTTGGGCATGTTGGCCGGAGAGTGCTTCTCGGGCCGCCAACTGCAACCTTGCAGGTACCTCCCAGGTTCCCGGCTCAACGAAAGCCCCCAGACCCAAATGGAGAGGGGCTGCTTGGGGGCCCCCTGGGGGCCCTTCAGGCCAGCTAGGTCTTTGGGTCCTGGCTCCTTCGGTTTGGGAGCTGTTGCTGGACGTTGGGCATGTTGGCCGGAGAGTGCTTCTCGGGCCGCCAACTGCAACCTTGCAGGTATCTCCCAGGTTCCCAGCCCAACGAAAGCCCCCAGACCCAAATGGAGAGGGGCTGCCTGGGGGCCCCCTGGGGGCCCTTCAGGCCAGCTAGGTCTTTGGGTCCTGGCTCCTTCGGTTTGGGACATGTTGCTGGACGTTGGGCATGTTGGCCGGAGAGTGCTTCTCGGGCCGCGAACTGCAACCTTGCAGGTACCTCCCAGGTCCCCGGCCCAACGAAAGCCCCCAGACCCAAATGGAGAGGGGCTGCTTGGGGGCCCCCTGGGGGCCCTTCAGGCCAGCTAGGTCTTTGGGTCCTGGCTCCTTCGGTTTGGGACCTGTTGCTGGACGTTGGGCATGTTGGCCGGAGAGTGCTTCTCGGGCCGCGAACTGCAACCTTGCAGGTACCTCCCAGGTCCCCGGCCCAATGAAAGCCCCCAGACCCAAATGGAGAGGGGCTGCTTGGGGGCCCCCTGGGGGCCCTTCAGGCCAGCTAGGTCTTTGGGTGCTGGCTCCTTCGGTTTGGGACATGTTGCTGGACGTTGGGCATGTTGGCCGGAGAGTGCTTCTCGGGCCGCGAACTGCAACCTTGCAGGTAACTCCCAGGTCCCCGGCCCAAGGAAATCCCCCAGACCCAAATTGAGAGAGGCTGCTTTGGGGCCCCCTGGGGGCCTTTCAGGCCAGCTAGGTCTTTGGGTCCTGGCTCCTTCGGTTTGGGAGCTGTTGCTGGACGTTGGGCATGTTGGCCGGAGAGTGCTTCTCGGGCCGCGAACTGCAACCTTGCAGGTACCTCCCAGGTCCCCGGCCCAACGAAAGCCCCCAGACCCAAATGGAGAGGGGCTGCTTGGGGGCCCCCTGTGGGCCCTTCAGGCCAGCTAGGTCTTTGGGTGCTGGCTCCTTCGGTTTGGGAGCTGTTGCTGGAAGTTTGGCATGTTGGCCGGAGAGTGCTTCTCGGGCCGCGAACTGCAACCTTGCAGGTACCTCCCAGGTTCCCGGCCCAACGAAAGCCCCCAGACCCAAATGGAGAGGGGCTGCCTGGGGGCCCCCTGGGGGCCCTTCAGGCCAGCTAGGTCTTTGGGTCCTGGCTCCTTCGGTTTGGGAGCTGTTGCTGGACGTTGGGCATGTTGGCCAGAGAGTGCTTCTCGGGCCGCGAACTGCCAAATTGCAGATACCTCCTAGGTCCCCGGCCCAACGAAAGCCCCCAGACACAAATGGAGAGGGGCTGCTTGGGGGCTCCCTGGGGGCCCTTCAGGCCAGCTAGGTCTTTGCGTCCTGGCTCCTTCGGTTTGGGAGCTGTTGCTGGACGTTGGGCATGTTGGCCGGAGAGTGCTTCTCGGGCCGCCAACTGCAACCTTGCAGGTACCTCCCAGGTTCCCGGCCCAACGAAAGCCCCCAGACCCAAATGGAGAGGGGCTGCTTGGGGGCCCCCTGGGGTCCCTTCAGGCCAGCTAGGTCTTTGCGTCCTGGCTCCTTCGGTTTGGGAGCTGTTGCTGGACGTTGGGCATGTTGGCCGGAGAGTGCTTCTTGGGCCGCGAACTGCAACCTGGCAGGTACCTCCCAAGTCCCCGGCCCAACGAAAGCCCCCAGACCCAAATGGAGAGGGGCTGCTTGGGGGCCCCCTGGGGTCCCTTCAGACCAGCTAGGTCTTTGGGTCCTGGCTCCTTCGGTTTGGGAGCTGTTGCTGGACGTTGGGCATGTTGGCCGGAGAGTGCTTCTCGGGCCGCGAACTGCAACCTTGCAGGTACCTCCAAGTTTCTCGGCTCAACGAAAGCCCCCAGACCCAAATGGAGAGGGGCTGCTTGGGGGCCCCCTGGGGCCCCTTCAGGCCAGCTAGGTCTTTGCGTCCTGGCTCCTTCGGTTTGGGAGCTGTTGCTGGACGTTGGGCATGCTGGCCGGAGAGTGCTTCTCGGGCCGCCAACTGCAACCTTGCAGGTACCTCCCAGGTTCCCGGCCCAACGAAAGCCCCCAGACCCAAATGGAGAGGGGCTGCTTGGGGGCCCCTTGGGGGCCCTTCAGGCCAGCTAGGTCTTTGCGTCCTGGCTCCTTCGGTTTGGGAGCTGTTGCTGGACGTTGGGCATGTTGGCCGGAGAGTGCTTCTCGGGCCGCCAACTGCAACCTTGCAGGTACCTCCCAGGTTCCCAGCCCAACGAAAGCCCCCAGACCCAAATGGAGAGGGGCTGCTTGGGGGCCCCCTGGGGTCCCTTCAGGCCAGCTAGGTCTTTGCGTCCTGGCTCCTTCGGTTTGGGAGCTGTTGCTGGACGTTGGGCATGTTGGCCGGAGAGTGCTTCTCGGGCCGCGAACTGCAACCTTGCAGGTACCTCCCAGGTTCCCGGCCCAACAAAAGCCCCCAGACCCAAATGGAGAGGGGCTGCTTGGGGGCCCCCTGGGGGCCCTTCAGGCCAGCTAGTCTTTGGGTCCTGGCTCCTTCGCTTTGGGAGCTGTTGCTGGACGTTGGGCATGTTGGCCGGAGAGTGCTTCTCGGGCCGTGAACTGCAACCTGGCAGGTACCTCCAAGTTTCTCGGCTCAACGAAAGCCCCCAGACCCAAATGGAGAGGGGCTGCTTGGGGGCCCCCTGGGGGCCCTTCAGGCCAGCTAGGTCTTTGGGTCCTGGCTCCTTCGGTTTGGGAGCTGTTGCTGGACGTTGGGCATGTTGGCCGGAGAGTGCTTCTCGGGCCGTGAACTGCAACCTTGCAGGTACCTCCAAGTTTCTCGGCTCAACGAAAGCCCCCAGACCCAAATGGAGAGGGGCTGCTTGGGGGCCCCCTGGGGGCCCTTCAGGCCAGCTAGGTCTTTGGGTCCTGGCTCCTTCGGTTTGGGAGCTGTTGCTGGACGTTGGGCATGTTGGCCGGAGAGTGCTTCTCGGGCCGCCAACTGCAACCTTGCAGGTACCTCCCAGGTTCCCGGCCCAACGAAAGCCCCCAGACCCAAATGGAGAGGGGCTGCTTGGGGGCCCCCTGGGGGCCCTTCAGGCCAGCTAGGTCTTTGGGTCCTGGCTCCTTCGGTTTGGGAGCTGTTGCTGGACGTTGGGCATGTTGGCCGGAGAGTGCTTCTCGGGCCGCGAAGTGCAACCTTGCAGGTACCTCCCAGGTTCCCAGCCCAACGAAAGCCCCCAGACCCAAATGGAGAGGGGCTGCTTGGGGGCCCCCTGGGGGCCCTTCAGGCCAGCTAGGTCTTTGGGTGCTGGCTCCCTCGGTTTGGGACATGTTGCTGGACGTTGGGCATGTTGGCCGGAGAGTGCTTCTCGGGCCGCGAACTGCAACCTTGCAGGTACCTCCCAGGTCCCCGGCCCAACGAAAGCCCCCAGACCCAAATGGAGAGGGGCTGCTTGGGGGCCCCCTGGGGTCCCTTCAGGCCAGCTAGGTCTTTGCGTCCTGGCTCCTTCGGTTTGGGAGCTGTTGCTGGACGTTGGGCATGTTGGCCGGAGAGTGCTTCTCGGGCCGTGAACTGCAACCTGGCAGGTACCTCCAAGTTTCTCGGCTCAACGAAAGCCCCCAGACCCAAATGGAGAGGGGCTGCTTGGGGGCCCCCTGGGGGCCCTTCAGGCCAGCTAGGTCTTTGGGTCCTGGCTCCTTCGGTTTGGGAGCTGTTGCTGGACGTTGGGCATGTTGGCCGGAGAGTGCTTCTCGGGCCGCGAACTGCAACCTTGCAGGTACCTCCCAGGTCCCCGGCCCAACGAAAGCCCCCAGACCCAAATGGAGAGGGGCTGCTTGGGGGCCCCCTGGGGGCCCTTCAGGCCAGCTAGGTCTTTGGGTGCTGGCTCCTTCGGTTTGGGACATGTTGCTGGACGTTGGGCATGTTGGCCGGAGAGTGCTTCTCGGGCCGCGAACTGCAACCTTGCAGGTAACTCCCAGGTCCCCGGCCCAAGGAAATCCCCCAGACCCAAATTGAGAGAGGCTGCTTTGGGGCCCCCTGGGGGCCTTTCAGGCCAGCTAGGTCTTTGGGTCCTGGCTCCTTCGGTTTGGGAGCTGTTGCTGGACGTTGGGCATGTTGGCCGGAGAGTGCTTCTCGGGCCGCGAACTGCAACCTTGCAGGTACCTCCCAGGTCCCCGGCCCAACGAAAGCCCCCAGACCCAAATGGAGAGGGGCTGCTTGGGGGCCCCCTGTGGGCCCTTCAGGCCAGCTAGGTCTTTGGGTGCTGGCTCCTTCGGTTTGGGAGCTGTTGCTGGAAGTTTGGCATGTTGGCCGGAGAGTGCTTCTCGGGCCGCCAACTGCAACCTTGCAGGTACCTCCCAGGTTCCCGGCCCAACGAAAGCCCCCAGACCCAAATGGAGAGGGGCTGCTTGGGGGCCCCCTGGGGGCCCTTCAGGCCAGCTAGGTCTTTGGGTCCTGGCTCCTTCGGTTTGGGAGCTGTTGCTGGACGTTGGGCATGTTGGCCAGAGAGTGCTTCTCGGGCCGCGAACTGCCAAATTGCAGATACCTCCTAGGTCCCCGGCCCAACGAAAGCCCCCAGACACAAATGGAGAGGGGCTGCTTGGGGGCTCCCTGGGGGCCCTTCAGGCCAGCTAGGTCTTTGGGTGCTGGCTCCTTCGGTTTGGGAGCTGTGGCTGGACGTTGGGCATGTTGGCCAGAGAGTGCTTCTCGGGCCGCGAACTGCAACCTTGCAGGTACCTCCCAGGTTCCCGGCCCAACGAAAGCCCCCAGACCCAAATGGAGAGGGGCTGCTTGGGGGCCCCCTGGGGGCCCTTCAGGCCAGCTAGGTCTTTGGGTCCTGGCTCCTTCGCTTTGGGAGCTATTGCTGGACGTTGGGCATGTTGGCCGGAGAGTGCTTCTCGGGCCACGAACTGCAACGTTGCAGGTACCTCCAAGGTTCCCGGCCCAACGAAAGCCCCCAGACCCAAATGGAGAGGGGCTGCTTGGGGGCCCCCTGGGGGCCCTTCAGGCCAGCTAGGTCTTTGGGTCCTGGCTCCTTCGCTTTGGGAGCTATTGCTGGACGTTGGGCATGTTGGCCGGAGAGTGCTTCTCGGGCCACGAACTGCAACATTGCAGGTACCTCCAAGGTTCCCGGCCCAACGAAAGCCCCCAGACCCAAATGGAGAGGGGCTGCTTGGGGGCCCCCTGGGGGCCCTTCAGGCCAGCTAGGTCTTTGGGTGCTGGCTCCTTCGCTTTGGGAGCTGTTGCTCGACGTTGGGCATGTTGGCCGGAGAGTGCTTCTCGGGCCGCGAACTGCAACCTTGCAGGTACCTCCCAGGTCCCCGGCCCAACGAAAGCCCCCAGACCCAAATTGAGAGAGGCTGCTTTGGGGCCCCCTGGGGGCCCTTCAGGCCAGCTAGGTCTTTGGGTCCTGGCTCCTTCGCTTTGGGAGCTGTTGCTGGACGTTGGGCATGTTGGCCGGAGAGTGCTTCTCGGGCCGCGAACTGCAACCTTGCAGGTACCTCCCAGGTCCCCGGCCCAACGAAAGCCCCCAGATCCAAATGGAGAGGGGCTGCTTGGGGGCCCCCTGGGGGCCCTTCAGGCCAGCTAGGTCTTTGGGTCCTGGCTCCTTCGGTTTGGGAGCTGTTGCTGGACGTTGGGCATGTTGGCCGGAGAGTGCTTCTCGGGCCGCGAACTGCAACCTTGCAGGTACCTCCCAGGTCCCCGGCCCAACGAAAGCCCCCAGACCCAAATGGAGAGGGGCTGCTTGGGGGCCCCCTGGGGGCCCTTCAGGCCAGCTAGGTCTTTGGGTCCTGGCTCCTTCGGTTTGGGAGCTGTTGCTGGACGTTGGGCATGTTGGCCGGAGAGTGCTTCTCGGGCCGCAAACTACAACCTGGCAGGTACCTCCAAGTTTCTCGGCTCAACGAAAGCCCCCAGACCCAAATGGAGAGGGGCTGCTTGGGGGCCCCCTGGGGGCCCTTCAGGCCAGCTAGGTCTTTGGGTCCTGGCTCCTTCGGTTTGGGACCTGTTGCTGGACGATGGACATGTTGGCCGGAGAGTGCTTCTCGGGCCGTGAACTGCAACCTGGCAGGTACCTCCAAGTTTCTCGGCTCAACGAAAGCCCCCAGACCCAAATGGAGAGGGGCTGCTTGGGGGCCCCCTGGGGGCCCTTCAGGCCAGCTAGGTCTTTGGGTCCTGGCTCCTTCGGTTTGGGAGCTGTTGCTGGACGTTGGGCATGTTGGCCGGAGAGTGCTTCTCGGGCCGCCAACTGCAACCTTGCAGGTACCTCCCAGGTTCCCGGCCCAACGAAAGCCCCCAGACCCAAATGGAGAGGGGCTGCTTGGGGGCCCCCTGGGGGCCCTTCAGGCCAGCTAGGTCTTTGGGTCCTGGCTCCTTCGGTTTGGGAGCTGTTGCTGGACGTTGGGCATGTTGGCCGGAGAGTGCTTCTCGGGCCGCGAAGTGCAACCTTGCAGGTACCTCCCAGGTTCCCAGCCCAACGAAAGCCCCCAGACCCAAATGGAGAGGGGCTGCTTGGGGGCCCCCTGGGGGCCCTTCAGGCCAGCTAGGTCTTTGGGTGCTGGCTCCTTCGGTTTGGGACATGTTGCTGGACGTTGGGCATGTTGGCCGGAGAGTGCTTCTCGGGCCGCGAACTGCAACCTTGCAGGTACCTCCCAGGTCCCCGGCCCAACGAAAGCCCCCAGACCCAAATGGAGAGGGGCTGCTTGGGGGCCCCCTGGGGTCCCTTCAGGCCAGCTAGGTCTTTGCGTCCTGGCTCCTTCGGTTTGGGAGCTGTTGCTGGACGTTGGGCATGTTGGCCGGAGAGTGCTTCTCGGGCCGTGAACTGCAACCTGGCAGGTACCTCCAAGTTTCTCGGCTCAACGAAAGCCCCCAGACCCAAATGGAGAGGGGCTGCTTGGGGGCCCCCTGGGGGCCCTTCAGGCCAGCTAGGTCTTTGGGTCCTGGCTCCTTCGGTTTGGGAGCTGTTGCTGGACGTTGGGCATGTTGGCCGGAGAGTGCTTCTCGGGCCGCGAACTGCAACCTTGCAGGTACTTCCCAGGTCCCCGGCCCAACGAAAGCCCCCAGACCCAAATGGAGAGGGGCTGCTTGGGGGCCCCCTGGGGGCCCTTCAGGCCAGCTAGGTCTTTGGGTGCTGGCTCCTTCGGTTTGGGACATGTTGCTGGACGTTGGGCATGTTGGCCGGAGAGTGCTTCTCGGGCCGCGAACTGCAACCTTGCAGGTAACTCCCAGGTCCCCGGCCCAAGGAAATCCCCCAGACCCAAATTGAGAGAGGCTGCTTTGGGGCCCCCTGGGGGCCTTTCAGGCCAGCTAGGTCTTTGGGTCCTGGCTCCTTCGGTTTGGGAGCTGTTGCTGGACGTTGGGCATGTTGGCCGGAGAGTGCTTCTCGGGCCGCGAACTGCAACCTTGCAGGTACCTCCCAGGTCCCCGGCCCAACGAAAGCCCCCAGACCCAAATGGAGAGGGGCTGCTTGGGGGCCCCCTGTGGGCCCTTCAGGCCAGCTAGGTCTTTGGGTGCTGGCTCCTTCGGTTTGGGAGCTGTTGCTGGAAGTTTGGCATGTTGGCCGGAGAGTGCTTCTCGGGCCGCGAACTGCAACCTTGCAGGTACCTCCCAGGTTCCCGGCCCAACGAAAGCCCCCAGACCCAAATGGAGAGGGGCTGCTTGGGGGCCCCCTGGGGGCCCTTCAGGCCAGCTAGGTCTTTGGGTCCTGGCTCCTTCGGTTTGGGAGCTGTTGCTGGACGTTGGGCATGTTGGCCAGAGAGTGCTTCTCGGGCCGCGAACTGCCAAATTGCAGATACCTCCTAGGTCCCCGGCCCAACGAAAGCCCCCAGACACAAATGGAGAGGGGCTGCTTGGGGGCTCCCTGGGGGCCCTTCAGGCCAGCTAGGTCTTTGGGTCCTGGCTCCTTCGGTTTGGGAGCTGTGGCTGGACGTTGGGCATGTTGGCCGGAGAGTGCTTCTCGGGCCGCGAACTGCAACCTTGCAGGTACCTCCCAGGTTCCCGGCCCAACGAAAGCCCCCAGACCCAAATGGAGAGGGGCTGCTTGGGGGCCCCCTGGGGGCCCTTCAGGCCAGCTAGGTCTTTGGGTCCTGGCTCCTTCGCTTTGGGAGCTATTGCTGGACGTTGGGCATGTTGGCCGGAGAGTGCTTCTCGGGCCACGAACTGCAACGTTGCAGGTACCTCCAAGGTTCCCGGCCCAACGAAAGCCCCCAGACCCAAATGGAGAGGGGCTGCTTGGGGGCCCCCTGGGGGCCCTTCAGGCCAGCTAGGTCTTTGGGTGCTGGCTCCTTCGCTTTGGGAGCTGTTGCTCGACGTTGGGCATGTTGGCCAGAGAGTTCTTCTCGGGCCGCGAACTGCCAAATTGCAGATACCTCCTAGGTCCCCGGCCCAACGAAAGCCCCCAGACACAAATGGAGAGGGGCTGCTTGGGGGCTCCCTGGGGGCCCTTCAGGCCAGCTAGGTCTTTGGGTGCTAGCTCCTTCGGTTTGGGAGCTGTTGCTGGACGTTGGGCATGTTGGCCGGAGAGTGCTTCTCGGGCCGCGAACTGCAACCTTGCAGGTACCTCCCAGGTTCCCGGCCCAACGAAAGCCCCCAGACCCAAATGGAGAGGGGCTGCTTGGGGGCCCCCTGGGGGCCCTTCAGGCCAGCTAGGTCTTTGGGTCCTGGCTCCTTCGCTTTGGGAGCTATTGCTGGACGTTGGGCATGTTGGCCGGAGAGTGCTTCTCGGGCCACGAACTGCAACATTGCAGGTACCTCCAAGGTTCCCGGCCCAACGAAAGCCCCCAGACCCAAATGGAGAGGGGCTGCTTGGGGGCCCCCTGGGGGCCCTTCAGGCCAGCTAGGTCTTTGGGTGCTGGCTCCTTCGCTTTGGGAGCTGTTGCTCGACGTTGGGCATGTTGGCCGGAGAGTGCTTCTCGGGCCGCGAACTGCAACCTTGCAGGTACCTCCCAGGTCCCCGGCCCAACGAAAGCCCCCAGACCCAAATTGAGAGAGGCTGCTTTGGGGCCCCCTGGGGGCCCTTCAGGCCAGCTAGGTCTTTGGGTCCTGGCTCCTTCGCTTTGGGAGCTGTTGCTGGACGTTGGGCATGTTGGCCGGAGAGTGCTTCTCGGGCCGCGAACTGCAACCTTGCAGGTACCTCCCAGGTCCCCGGCCCAACGAAAGCCCCCAGATCCAAATGGAGAGGGGCTGCTTGGGGGCCCCCTGGGGGCCCTTCAGGCCAGCTAGGTCTTTGGGTCCTGGCTCCTTCGGTTTGGGAGCTGTTGCTGGACGTTGGGCATGTTGGCCGGAGAGTGCTTCTCGGGCCGCGAACTGCAACCTTGCAGGTACCTCCCAGGTCCCCGGCCCAACGAAAGCCCCCAGACCCAAATGGAGAGGGGCTGCTTGGGGGCCCCCTGGGGGCCCTTCAGGCCAGCTAGGTCTTTGGGTCCTGGCTCCTTCGGTTTGGGAGCTGTTGCTGGACGTTGGGCATGTTGGCCGGAGAGTGCTTCTCGGGCCGCAAACTACAACCTGGCAGGTACCTCCAAGTTTCTCGGCTCAACGAAAGCCCCCAGACCCAAATGGAGAGGGGCTGCTTGGGGGCCCCCTGGGGGCCCTTCAGGCCAGCTAGGTCTTTGGGTCCTGGCTCCTTCGGTTTGGGACCTGTTGCTGGACGTTGGGCATGTTGGCCGGAGAGTGCTTCTCGGGCCGTGAACTGCAACCTGGCAGGTACCTCCAAGTTTCTCGGCTCAACGAAAGCCCCCAGACCCAAATGGAGAGGGGCTGCTTGGGGGCCCCCTGGGGGCCCTTCAGGCCAGCTAGGTCTTTGGGTCCTGGCTCCTTCGGTTTGGGAGCTGTTGCTGGACGTTGGGCATGTTGGCCGGAGAGTGCTTCTCGGGCCGCCAACTGCAACCTTGCAGGTACCTCCCAGGTTCCCGGCCCAACGAAAGCCCCCAGACCCAAATGGAGAGGGGCTGCTTGGGGGCCCCCTGGGGGCCCTTCAGGCCAGCTAGGTCTTTGGGTCCTGGCTCCTTCGGTTTGGGAGCTGTTGCTGGACGTTGGGCATGTTGGCCGGAGAGTGCTTCTCGGGCCGCCAACTGCAACCTTGCAGGTACCTCCCAGGTTCCCAGCCCAACGAAAGCCCCCAGACCCAAATGGAGAGGGGCTGCCTGGGGGCCCCCTGGGGGCCCTTCAGGCCAGCTAGGTCTTTGGGTGCTGGCTCTTTCGGTTTGGGACATGTTGCTGGACGTTGGGCATGTTGGCCGGAGAGTGCTTCTCGGGCCGCGAACTGCAACCTTGCAGGTACCTCCCAGGTCCCCGGCCCAACGAAAGCCCCCAGACCCAAATGGAGAGGGGCTGCTTGGGGGCCCCCTGGGGGCCCTTCAGGCCAGCTAGGTCTTTGGGTCCTGGCTCCTTCGGTTTGGGACCTGTTGCTGGACGTTGGGCATGTTGGCCGGAGAGTGCTTCTCGGGCCGTGAACAGCAACCTGGCAGGTACCTCCAAGTTTCTCGGCTCAACGAAAGCCCCCAGACCCAAATGGAGAGGGGCTGCTTGGGGGCCCCCTGGGGGCCCTTCAGGCCAGCTAGGTCTTTGGGTCCTGGCTCCTTCGGTTTGGGAGCTGTTGCTGGACGTTGGGCATGTTGGCCGGAGAGTGCTTCTCGGGCCGCGAACTGCAACCTTGCAGGTACCTCCCAGGTCCCCGGCCCAACGAAAGCCCCCAGACCCAAATGGAGAGGGGCTGCTTGGGGGCCCCCTGGGGGCCCTTCAGGCCAGCTAGGTCTTTGGGTGCTGGCTCCTTCGGTTTGGGACATGTTGCTGGACGTTGGGCATGTTGGCCGGAGAGTGCTTCTCGGGCCGCGAACTGCAACCTTGCAGGTAACTCCCAGGTCCCCGGCCCAAGGAAATCCCCCAGACCCAAATTGAGAGAGGCTGCTTTGGGGCCCCCTGGGGGCCTTTCAGGCCAGCTAGGTCTTTGGGTCCTGGCTCCTTCGGTTTGGGAGCTGTTGCTGGACGTTGGGCATGTTGGCCGGAGAGTGCTTCTCGGGCCGCGAACTGCAACCTTGCAGGTACCTCCCAGGTTCCCGGCCCAACGAAAGCCCCCAGACCCAAATGGAGAGGGGCTGCTTGGGGGCCCCCTGTGGGCCCTTCAGGCCAGCTAGGTCTTTGGGTGCTGGCTCCTTCGGTTTGGGAGCTGTTGCTGGAAGTTTGGCATGTTGGCCGGAGAGTGCTTCTCGGGCCGCGAACTGCAACCTTGCAGGTACCTCCCAGGTTCCCGGCCCAACGAAAGCCCCCAGACCCAAATGGAGAGGGGCTGCTTGGGGGCCCCCTGGGGGCCCTTCAGGCCAGCTAGGTCTTTGGGTCCTGGCTCCTTCGGTTTGGGAGCTGTTGCTGGACGTTGGGCATGTTGGCCAGAGAGTGCTTCTCGGGCCGCGAACTGCCAAATTGCAGATACCTCCTAGGTCCCCGGCCCAACGAAAGCCCCCAGACACAAATGGAGAGGGGCTGCTTGGGGGCTCCCTGGGGGCCCTTCAGGCCAGCTAGGTCTTTGCGTCCTGGCTCCTTCGGTTTGGGAGCTGTTGCTGGACGTTGGGCATGTTGGCCGGAGAGTGCTTCTCGGGCCGCCAACTGCAACCTTGCAGGTACCTCCCAGGTTCCCGGCCCAACGAAAGCCCCCAGACCCAAATGGAGAGGGGCTGCTTGGGGGCCCCCTGGGGGCCCTTCAGGCCAGCTAGGTCTTTGCGTCCTGGCTCCTTCGGTTTGGGAGCTGTTGCTGGACGTTGGGCATGTTGGCCGGAGAGTGCTTCTTGGGCCGCGAACTGCAACCTGGCAGGTACCTCCCAAGTCCCCGGCCCAACGAAAGCCCCCAGACCCAAATGGAGAGGGGCTGCTTGGGGGCCCTCTGGGGTCCCTTCAGACCAGCTAGGTCTTTGGGTCCTGGCTCCTTCGGTTTGGGAGCTGTTGCTGGACGTTGGGCATGTTGGCCGGAGAGTGCTTCTCGGGCCGCGAACTGCAACCTTGCAGGTACCTCCAAGTTTCTCGGCTCAACGAAAGCCCCCAGACCCAAATGGAGAGGGGCTGCTTGCGGGCCCCCTGGGGCCCCTTCAGGCCAGCTAGGTCTTTGCGTCCTGGCTCCTTCGGTTTGGGAGCTGTTGCTGGACGTTGGGCATGCTGGCCGGAGAGTGCTTCTCGGGCCGCCAACTGCAACCTTGCAGGTACCTCCCAGGTTCCCGGCCCAACGAAAGCCCCCAGACCCAAATGGAGAGGGGCTGCTTGGGGGCCCCCTGGGGGCCCTTCAGGCCAGCTAGGTCTTTGCGTCCTGGCTCCTTCGGTTTGGGAGCTGTTGCTGGACGTTGGGCATGTTGGCCGGAGAGTGCTTCTCGGGCCGCCAACTGCAACCTTGCAGGTACCTCCCAGGTTCCCAGCCCAACGAAAGCCCCCAGACCCAAATGGAGAGGGGCTGCTTGGGGGCCCCCTGGGGTCCCTTCAGGCCAGCTAGGTCTTTGCGTCCTGGCTCCTTCGGTTTGGGAGCTGTTGCTGGACGTTGGGCATGTTGGCCGGAGAGTGCTTCTCGGGCCGCGAACTGCAACCTTGCAGGTACCTCCCAGGTTCCCGGCCCAACGAAAGCCCCCAGACCCAAATGGAGAGGGACTGCTTGGGGGCCCCCTGGGGGCCCTTCAGGCCAGCTAGTCTTTGGGTCCTGGCTCCTTCGCTTTGGGAGCTGTTGCTGGACGTTGGGCATGTTGGCCGGAGAGTGCTTCTCGGGCCGTGAACTGCAACCTGGCAGGTACCTCCAAGTTTCTCGGCTCAACGAAAGCCCCCAGACCCAAATGGAGAGGGGCTGCTTGGGGGCCCCCTGGGGGCCCTTCAGGCCAGCTAGGTCTTTGGGTCCTGGCTCCTTCGGTTTGGGAGCTGTTGCTGGACGTTGGGCATGTTGGCCGGAGAGTGCTTCTCGGGCCGCGAACTGCAACCTTGCAGGTACCTCCAAGGTCCCCGGCCCAACGAAAGCCCCCAGACCCAAATGGAGAGGGGCTGCTTGGGGGCCCCCTGGGGGCCCTTCAGGCCAGCTAGGTCTTTGGGTCCTGGCTCCTTCGCTTTGGGAGCTGTTGCTGGACGTTGGGCATGTTGGCCGGAGAGTGCTTCTCGGGCCGCGAACTGCAACCTTGCAGGTAACTCCCAGGTTCCCAGCCCAAGGAAAGCCCCCAGACCCAAATGGAGAGGGGCTGCTTGGGGGCCCCCTGGGGTCCCTTCAGGCCAGCTAGGTCTTTGGGTCCTGGCTCCTTCGGTTTGGGACATGTTGCTGGACGTTGGGCATGTTGGCCGGAGAGTGCTTCTCGGGCCGCGAACTGCAACCTTGCAGGTACCTCCCAGGTCCCCGGCCCAACGAAAGCCCCCAGACCCAAATGGAGAGGGGCTGCTTGGGGGCCCCCTGGGGGCCCTTCAGGCCAGCTAGGTCTTTGGGTCCTGGCTCCTTCGGTTTGGGAGCTGTTGCTGGACGTTGGGCATGTTGGCCGGAGAGTGCTTCTCGGGCCGTGAACTGCAACCTGGCAGGTACCTCCAAGTTTCTCGGCTCAACGAAAGCCCCCAGACCCAAATGGAGAGGGGCTGCTTGGGGGCCCCCTGGGGGCCCTTCAGGCCAGCTAGGTCTTTGGGTCCTGGCTCCTTCGGTTTGGGAGCTGTTGCTGGACGTTGGGCATGTTGGCCGGAGAGTGCTTCTCGGGCCGCCAACTGCAACCTTGCAGGTACCTCCCAGGTTCCCGGCCCAACGAAAGCCCCCAGACCCAAATGGAGAGGGGCTGCTTGGGGGCCCCCTGGGGGCCCTTCAGGCCAGCTAGGTCTTTGGGTCCTGGCTCCTTCGGTTTGGGAGCTGTTGCTGGACGTTGGGCATGTTGGCCGGAGAGTGCTTCTCGGGCCGCGAAGTGCAACCTTGCAGGTACCTCCCAGGTTCCCAGCCCAACGAAAGCCCCCAGACCCAAATGGAGAGGGGCTGCTTGGGGGCCCCCTGGGGGCCCTTCAGGCCAGCTAGGTCTTTGGGTGCTGGCTCCTTCGGTTTGGGACATGTTGCTGGACGTTGGGCATGTTGGCCGGAGAGTGCTTCTCGGGCCGCGAACTGCAACCTTGCAGGTACCTCCCAGGTCCCCGGCCCAACGAAAGCCCCCAGACCCAAATGGAGAGGGGCTGCTTGGGGGCCCCCTGGGGTCCCTTCAGGCCAGCTAGGTCTTTGCGTCCTGGCTCCTTCGGTTTGGGAGCTGTTGCTGGACGTTGGGCATGTTGGCCGGAGAGTGCTTCTCGGGCCGTGAACTGCAACCTGGCAGGTACCTCCAAGTTTCTCGGCTCAACGAAAGCCCCCAGACCCAAATGGAGAGGGGCTGCTTGGGGGCCCCCTGGGGGCCCTTCAAGCCAGCTAGGTCTTTGGGTCCTGGCTCCTTCGGTTTGGGAGCTGTTGCTGGACGTTGGGCATGTTGGCCGGAGAGTGCTTCTCGGGCCGCGAACTGCAACCTTGCAGGTACCTCCCAGGTCCCCGGCCCAACGAAAGCCCCCAGACCCAAATGGAGAGGGGCTGCTTGGGGGCCCCCTGGGGGCCCTTCAGGCCAGCTAGGTCTTTGGGTGCTGGCTCCTTCGGTTTGGGACATGTTGCTGGACGTTGGGCATGTTGGCCGGAGAGTGCTTCTCGGGCCGCGAACTGCAACCTTGCAGGTAACTCCCAGGTCCCCGGCCCAAGGAAATCCCCCAGACCCAAATTGAGAGAGGCTGCTTTGGGGCCCCCTGGGGGCCTTTCAGGCCAGCTAGGTCTTTGGGTCCTGGCTCCTTCGGTTTGGGAGCTGTTGCTGGACGTTGGGCATGTTGGCCGGAGAGTGCTTCTCGGGCCGCGAACTGCAACCTTGCAGGTACCTCCCAGGTCCCCGGCCCAACGAAAGCCCCCAGACCCAAATGGAGAGGGGCTGCTTGGGGGCCCCCTGTGGGCCCTTCAGGCCAGCTAGGTCTTTGGGTGCTGGCTCCTTCGGTTTGGGAGCTGTTGCTGGAAGTTTGGCATGTTGGCCGGAGAGTGCTTCTCGGGCCGCGAACTGCAACCTTGCAGGTACCTCCCAGGTTCCCGGCCCAACGAAAGCCCCCAGACCCAAATGGAGAGGGGCTGCTTGGGGGCCCCCTGGGGGCCCTTCAGGCCAGCTAGGTCTTTGGGTCCTGGCTCCTTCGGTTTGGGAGCTGTTGCTGGACGTTGGGCATGTTGGCCAGAGAGTGCTTCTCGGGCCGCGAACTGCCAAATTGCAGATACCTCCTAGGTCCCCGGCCCAACGAAAGCCCCCAGACACAAATGGAGAGGGGCTGCTTGGGGGCCCCCTGGGGGCCCTTCAGGCCAGCTAGGTCTTTGGGTCCTGGCTCCTTCGGTTTGGGAGCTGTGGCTGGACGTTGGGCATGTTGGCCGGAGAGTGCTTCTCGGGCCGCGAACTGCAACCTTGCAGGTACCTCCCAGGTTCCCGGCCCAACGAAAGCCCCCAGACCCAAATGGAGAGGGGCTGCTTGGGGGCCCCCTGGGGGCCCTTCAGGCCAGCTAGGTCTTTGGGTCCTGGCTCCTTCGCTTTGGGAGCTATTGCTGGACGTTGGGCATGTTGGCCGGAGAGTGCTTCTCGGGCCACGAACTGCAACGTTGCAGGTACCTCCAAGGTTCCCGGCCCAACGAAAGCCCCCAGACCCAAATGGAGAGGGGCTGCTTGGGGGCCCCCTGGGGGCCCTTCAGGCCAGCTAGGTCTTTGGGTGCTGGCTCCTTCGCTTTGGGAGCTGTTGCTCGACGTTGGGCATGTTGGCCAGAGAGTTCTTCTCGGGCCGCGAACTGCCAAATTGCAGATACCTCCTAGGTCCCCGGCCCAACGAAAGCCCCCAGACACAAATGGAGAGGGGCTGCTTGGGGTCTCCCTGGGGGCCCTTCAGGCCAGCTAGGTCTTTGGGTCCTGGCTCCTTCGGTTTGGGAGCTGTTGCTGGACGTTGGGCATGTTGGCCGGAGAGTGCTTCTCGGGCCGCGAACTGCAACCTTGCAGGTACCTCCCAGGTTCCCGGCCCAACGAAAGCCCCCAGACCCAAATGGAGAGGGGCTGCTTGGGGGCCCCCTGGGGGCCCTTCAGGCCAGCTAGGTCTTTGGGTCCTGGCTCCTTCGCTTTGGGAGCTATTGCTGGACGTTGGGCATGTTGGCCGGAGAGTGCTTCTCGGGCCACGAACTGCAACATTGCAGGTACCTCCAAGGTTCCCGGCCCAACGAAAGCCCCCAGACCCAAATGGAGAGGGGCTGCTTGGGGGCCCCCTGGGGGCCCTTCAGGCCAGCTAGGTCTTTGGGTGCTGGCTCCTTCGCTTTGGGAGCTGTTGCTCGACGTTGGGCATGTTGGCCGGAGAGTGCTTCTCGGGCCGCGAACTGCAACCTTGCAGGTACCTCCCAGGTCCCCGGCCCAACGAAAGCCCCCAGACCCAAATTGAGAGAGGCTGCTTTGGGGCCCCCTGGGGGCCCTTCAGGCCAGCTAGGTCTTTGGGTCCTGGCTCCTTCGCTTTGGGAGCTGTTGCTGGACGTTGGGCATGTTGGCCGGAGAGTGCTTCTCGGGCCGCGAACTGCAACCTTGCAGGTACCTCCCAGGTCCCCGGCCCAACGAAAGCCCCCAGATCCAAATGGAGAGGGGCTGCTTGGGGGCCCCCTGGGGGCCCTTCAGGCCAGCTAGGTCTTTGGGTCCTGGCTCCTTCGGTTTGGGAGCTGTTGCTGGACGTTGGGCATGTTGGCCGGAGAGTGCTTCTCGGGCCGCAAACTACAACCTGGCAGGTACCTCCAAGTTTCTCGGCTCAACGAAAGCCCCCAGACCCAAATGGAGAGGGGCTGCTTGGGGGCCCCCTGGGGGCCCTTCAGGCCAGCTAGGTCTTTGGGTCCTGGCTCCTTCGGTTTGGGAGCTGTTGCTGGACGTTGGGCATGTTGGCCGGAGAGTTCTTCTCGGGCCGCCAACTGCAACCTTGCAGGTACCTCCCAGGTCCCCGGCCCAACGAAAGCCCCCAGACCCAAATGGAGAGGGGCTGCTTGGGGGCCCCCTGGGGGCCCTTCAGGCCAGCTAGGTCTTTGGGTCCTGGCTCCTTCGGTTTGGGAGCTGTTGCTGGACGTTCGGCATGTTGGCCGGAGAGTGCTTCTCGGGCCGCGAACTGCAACCTTGCAGGTACCTCCCAGGTCCTCGGCCAAAGGAAAGCCCCCAGACCCAAATTGAGAGAGGCTGCTTTGGGGCCCCCTGGGGGCCCTTCAGGCCAGCTAGGTCTTTGGGTCCTGGCTCCTTCGCTTTGGGAGCTGTTGCTGGACGTTGGGCATGTTGGCCGGAGAGTGCTTCTCGGGCCGTGAACTGCAACCTTGCAAGTACCTCCCAGGTTCCCGGCCACACGAAAGCCCCCAGACCCAAATGGAGAGGGGCTGCTTGGGGGCCCCCTGGGGGCCCTTCAGGCCAGCTAGGTCTTTGGGTCCTGGCTCCTTCGGTTTGGGAGCTGTTGCTGGACGTTGGGCATGTTGGCCAGAGAGTGCTTCTCGGGCCGCGAACTGCCAACTTGCAGATACCTCCTAGGTCCCCGGCCCAACGAAAGCCCCCAGATCCAAATGGAGAGGGGCTGCTTGGGGGCCCCCTGGGGGCCCTTCAGGCCAGCTAGGTCTTTGGGTCCTGGCTCCTTCGGTTTGGGAGCTGTTGCTGGACGTTGGGCATGTTGGCCGGAGAGTGCTTCTCGGGCCGCGATCTGCAACCTTGCAGGTACCTCCCAGGTCCCCGGCCCAACGAAAGCCCCCAGACCCAAATGGAGAGGGGCTGCTTGTGGGCCCCCTGGGGGCCCTTCAGGCCAGCTAGGTCTTTGGGTCCTGGCTCCTTCGGTTTGGGAGCTGTTGCTGGACGTTGTGCATGTTGGCCGGAGAGTGCTTTTCGGGCCGTGAACTGCAACCTGGCAGGTCCATCCAAGTTTATCGGCTCAACGAAAGCCCCCAGACCCAAATGGAGAGGGGCTGCTTGGGGGCCCCCTGGGGGCCCTTCAGGCCAGCTAGGTCTTTGGGTCCTGGCTCCTTCGGTTTGGGAGCTGTTGCTGGACGTTGGGCATGTTGGCCGGAGAGTGCTTCTCGGGCCGCCAACTGCAACCTGGCAGGTACCTCCCAGGTCCCCGGCCCAACGAAAGCCCCCAGACCCAAATGGAGAGGGGCTGCTTGGGGGCCCCCTGGGGGCCCTTCAGGCCAGCTAGGTCTTTGGGTCCTGGCTCCTTCGGTTTGGGAGCTGTTGCTGGACGTTGGGCATGTTGGCCGGAGAGTGCTTCTCGGGCCGCCAACTGCAACCTGGCAGGTACCTCCAAGTTTCTCGGCTCAACGAAAGGCCCCAGACCCAAATGGAGAGGGGCTGCTTGGGGGCCCCCTGGGGGCCCTTCAGGCCAGCTAGGTCTTTGGGTCCTGGCTCCTTCGGTTTGGGAGCTGTTGCTGGACGTTGGGCATGTTGGCCGGAGAGTGCTTCTCGGGCCGCGAACTGCAACCTTGCAGGTACCTCCCAGGTTCCCGGCCCAACGAAAGCCCCCAGACCCAAATGGAGAGGGGCTGCTTGGGGGCCCCCTGGGGGCCCTTCAGGCCAGCTAGGTCTTTGGGTCCTGGCTCCTTCGGTTTGGGAGCTGTTGCTGGACTTTTGGCATGTTGGCCGGACAGTTCTTCTCGGGCCGCGAACTGCAACCTTGCAGGTACCTCCCAGGTCCCCGGCCCAACGAAAGCCCCCAGACCCAAATGGAGAGGGGCTGCTTGGTGGCCCCCTGTGGGCCCTTCAGGCCAGCTAGGTCTTTGGGTCCTGGCTCCTTCGGTTTGGGAGCTGTTGCTGGACGTTGGGCATGTTGGCCGGAGAGTGCTTCTCGGGCCGCGAACTGCAACCTTGCAGGTACCTCCCAGGTTGCCGGCCCAAGGAAAGCCCCCAGACCCAAATTGAGAGAGGCTGCTTTGGGGCCCCCTGGGGGCCCTTCAGGCCAGCTAGGTCTTTGCGTCCTGGCTCCTTCGCTTTGGGAGCTGTTGCTGGACGTTGGGCATGTTGGCCGGAGAGTGCTTCTCGGGCCGCGAACTGCAACCTTGCAGGTACCTCCCAGGTTCCCGGCCCAACGAAAGCCCCCAGACCCAAATGGAGAGGGGCTGCTTGGGGGCCCCCTGGGGGCCCTTCAGGCCAGCTAGGTCTTTGGGTCCTGGCTCCTTCGGTTTGGGAGCTGTTGCTGGACGTTGGGCATGTTGGCCGGAGAGTGCTTCTCGGGCCGCCAACTGCAAACTTGCAAGTACCTCCCAGGTTCCCGGCCCAACGAAAGCCCCCAGACCCAAATGGAGAGGGGCTGCTTGGGGGCCCCCTGGGGGCCCTTCAGCCCAGCTAGGTCTTTGGGTCCTGGCTCCTTCGGTTTGGGAGCTGTTGCTGGACGTTGGGCATGTTGGCCGGAGAGTGCTTCTCGGGCCGCGAACTGCCAACTTGCAGATACCTCCTAGGTCCCCGGCCCAACGAAAGCCCCCAGACCCAAATTGAGAGGGGCTGCTTGGGGGCCCCCTGGGGGCCCTTCAGGCCAGCTAGGTCTTTGGGTCCTGGCTCCTTCGGTTTGGGAGCTGTTGCTGGACGTTGGGCATGTTGGCCGGAGAGTTCTTCTCGGGCCGCGAACTGCAACCTTGCAGGTACCTTCCTGGTCCCCGGCCCAACGAAAGCCCCCAGACCCAAATGGAGAGGGGCTGCTTGGGGGCCCCTTGGGGGCCCTTCAGGCCAGCTAGGTCTTTGGGTCCTGGCTCCTTCGCTTTGGGAGCTGTTGCTGGACGTTGGGCATGTTGGCCGGAGAGTGCTTCTCGGGCCGCGAACTGCAACCTGGCAGGTACCTCCCAAGTCCCCGGCCCAACGAAAGCCCCCAGACCCAAATGGAGAGGGGCTGCTTGGGGGCCCCCTGGGGTCCCTTCAGACCAGCTAGGTCTTTGGGTCCTGGCTCCTTCGGTTTGGGAGCTGTTGCTGGACGTTGGGCATGTTGGCCGGAGAGTGCTTCTCGGGCCGCGAACTGCAACCTTGCAGGTACCTCCAAGTTTCTCGGCTCAACGAAAGCCCCCAGACCCAAATGGAGAGGGGCTGCTTGGGGGCCCCCTGGGGCCCCTTCAGGCCAGCTAGGTCTTTGCGTCCTGGCTCCTTCGGTTTGGGAGCTGTTGCTGGACGTTGGGCATGCTGGCCGGAGAGTGCTTCTCGGGCCGCCAACTGCAACCTTGCAGGTACCTCCCAGGTTCCCGGCCCAACGAAAGCCCCCAGACCCAAATGGAGAGGGGCTGCTTGGGGGCCCCCTGGGGTCCCTTCAGGCCAGCTAGGTCTTTGCGTCCTGGCTCCTTCGCTTTGGGAGCTGTTGCTGGACGTTGGGCATGTTGGCCGGAGAGTGCTTCTCGGGCCGCCAACTGCAACCTTGCAGGTACCTCCCAGGTTCCCAGCCCAACGAAAGCCCCCAGACCCAAATGGAGAGGGGCTGCTTGGGGGCCCCCTGGGGTCCCTTCAGGCCAGCTAGGTCTTTGCGTCCTGGCTCCTTCGGTTTGGGAGCTGTTGCTGGACGTTGGGCATGTTGGCCGGAGAGTGCTTCTCGGGCCGCGAACTGCAACCTTGCAGGTACCTCCCAGGTCCCCGGCCCAACGAAAGCCCCCAGACCCAAATGGAGAGGGGCTGCTTGGGGGCCCCCTGGGGGCCCTTCAGGCCAGCTAGGTCTTTGGGTCCTGGCTCCTTCGGTTTGGGAGCTGTTGCTGGACGTTGGGCATGTTGGCCGGAGAGTGCTTCTCGGGCCGTGAACTGCAACCTGGCAGGTACCTCCAAGTTTCTCGGCTCAACGAAAGCCCCCAGACCCAAATGGAGAGGGGCTGCTTGGGGGCCCCCTGGGGGCCCTTCAGGCCAGCTAGGTCTTTGGGTCCTGGCTCCTTCGGTTTGGGAGCTGTTGCTGGACGTTGGGCATGTTGGCCGGAGAGTGCTTCTCGGGCCGCCAACTGCAAACTTGCAGGTACCTCCCAGGTTCCCGGCCCAACGAAAGCCCCCAGACCCAAATGGAGAGGGGCTGCTTGGGGGCCCCCTGGGGGCCCTTCAGGCCAGCTAGGTCTTTGGGTCCTGGCTCCTTCGGTTTGGGAGCTGTTGCTGGACGTTGGGCATGTTGGCCGGAGAGTGCTTCTCGGGCCGCGAAGTGCAACCTTGCAGGTACCTCCCAGGTTCCCAGCCCAACGAAAGCCCCCAGACCCAAATGGAGAGGGGCTGCTTGGGGGCCCCCTGGGGGCCCTTCAGGCCAGCTAGGTCTTTGGGTGCTGGCTCCTTCGGTTTGGGACATGTTGCTGGACGTTGGGCATGTTGGCCGGAGAGTGCTTCTCGGGCCGCGAACTGCAACCTTGCAGGTACCTCCCAGGTCCCCGGCCCAACGAAAGCCCCCAGACCCAAATGGAGAGGGGCTGCTTGGGGGCCCCCTGGGGTCCCTTCAGGCCAGCTAGGTCTTTGCGTCCTGGCTCCTTCGGTTTGGGAGCTGTTGCTGGACGTTGGGCATGTTGGCCGGAGAGTGCTTCTCGGGCCGTGAACTGCAACCTGGCAGGTACCTCCAAGTTTCTCGGCTCAACGAAAGCCCCCAGACCCAAATGGAGAGGGGCTGCTTGGGGGCCCCCTGGGGGCCCTTCAGGCCAGCTAGGTCTTTGGGTCCTGGCTCCTTCGGTTTGGGAGCTGTTGCTGGACGTTGGGCATGTTGGCCGGAGAGTGCTTCTCGGGCCGCGAACTGCAACCTTGCAGGTACCTCCCAGGTCCCCGGCCCAACGAAAGCCCCCAGACCCAAATGGAGAGGGGCTGCTTGGGGGCCCCCTGGGGGCCCTTCAGGCCAGCTAGGTCTTTGGGTGCTGGCTCCTTCGGTTTGGTACATGTTGCTGGACGTTGGGCATGTTGGCCGGAGAGTGCTTCTCGGGCCGCGAACTGCAACCTTGCAGGTAACTCCCAGGTCCCCGGCCCAAGGAAATCCCCCAGACCCAAATTGAGAGAGGCTGCTTTGGGGCCCCCTGGGGGCCTTTCAGGCCAGCTAGGTCTTTGGGTCCTGGCTCCTTCGGTTTGGGAGCTGTTGCTGGACGTTGGGCATGTTGGCCGGAGAGTGCTTCTCGGGCCGCGAACTGCAACCTTGCAGGTACCTCCCAGGTCCCCGGCCCAACGAAAGCCCCCAGACCCAAATGGAGAGGGGCTGCTTGGGGGCCCCCTGTGGGCCCTTCAGGCCAGCTAGGTCTTTGGGTGCTGGCTCCTTCGGTTTGGGAGCTGTTGCTGGAAGTTTGGCATGTTGGCCGGAGAGTGCTTCTCGGGCCGCGAACTGCAACCTTGCAGGTACCTCCCAGGTTCCCGGCCCAACGAAAGCCCCCAGACCCAAATGGAGAGGGGCTGCTTGGGGGCCCCCTGGGGGCCCTTCAGGCCAGCTAGGTCTTTGGGTCCTGGCTCCTTCGGTTTGGGAGCTGTTGCTGGACGTTGGGCATGTTGGCCGGAGAGTGCTTCTCGGGCCGCGAACTGCAACCTTGCAGGTACCTCCCAGGTTCCCGGCCCAACGAAAGCCCCCAGACCCAAATGGAGAGGGGCTGCTTGGGGGCCCCCTGGGGGCCCTTCAGGCCAGCTAGGTCTTTGGGTCCTGGCTCCTTCGCTTTGGGAGCTATTGCTGGACGTTGGGCATGTTGGCCGGAGAGTGCTTCTCGGGCCACGAACTGCAACGTTGCAGGTACCTCCAAGGTTCCCGGCCCAACGAAAGCCCCCAGACCCAAATGGAGAGGGGCTGCTTGTGGGCCCCCTGGGGGCCCTTCAGGCCAGCTAGGTCTTTGGGTGCTGGCTCCTTCGCTTTGGGAGCTGTTGCTCGACGTTGGGCATGTTGGCCGGAGAGTGCTTCTCGGGCCGCGAACTGCAACCTTGCAGGTACCTCCCAGGTCCCCGGCCCAACGAAAGCCCCCAGACCCAAATTGAGAGAGGCTGCTTTGGGGCCCCCTGGGGGCCCTTCAGGCCAGCTAGGTCTTTGGGTCCTGGCTCCTTCGCTTTGGGAGCTGTTGCTGGACGTTGGGCATGTTGGCCGGAGAGTGCTTCTCGGGCCGCGAACTGCAACCTTGCAGGTACCTCCCAGGTCCCCGGCCCAACGAAAGCCCCCAGATCCAAATGGAGAGGGGCTGCTTGGGGGCCCCCTGGGGGCCCTTCAGGCCAGCTAGGTCTTTGGGTCCTGGCTCCTTCGGTTTGGGAGCTGTTGCTGGACGTTGGGCATGTTGGCCGGAGAGTGCTTCTCGGGCCGTGAACTGCAACCTGGCAGGTCCATCCAAGTTTATCGGCTCAACGAAAGCCCCCAGACCCAAATGGAGAGGGGCTGCTTGGGGGCCCCCTGGGGGCCCTTCAGGCCAGCTAGGTCTTTGGGTCCTGGCTCCTTCGGTTTGGGAGCTGTTGCTGGACGTTGGGCATGTTGGCCGGAGAGTGCTTCTCGGGCCGCAAACTACAACCTGGCAGGTACCTCCAAGTTTCTCGGCTCAACGAAAGCCCCCAGACCCAAATGGAGAGGGGCTGCTTGGGGGCCCCCTGGGGGCCCTTCAGGCCAGCTAGGTCTTTGGGTCCTGGCTCCTTCGGTTTGGGAGCTGTTGCTGGACGTTGGGCATGTTGGCCGGAGAGTTCTTCTCGGGCCGCCAACTGCAACCTTGCAGGTACCTCCCAGGTCCCCGGCCCAACGAAAGCCCCCAGACCCAAATGGAGAGGGGCTGCTTGGGGGCCCCCTGGGGGCCCTTCAGGCCAGCTAGGTCTTTGGGTCCTGGCTCCTTCGGTTTGGGAGCTGTTGCTGGACGTTGGGCATGTTGTCCGGAGAGTGCTTCTCGGGCCGCGAACTGCAACCTTGCAGGTACCTCCCAGGTCCCCGGCCCAAGGAAAGCCCCCAGACCCAAATTGAGAGAGGCTGCTTTGGGGCCCCCTGGGGGCCCTTCAGGCCAGCTAGGTCTTTGGGTCCTGGCTCCTTCGCTTTGGGAGCTGTTGCTGGACGTTGGGCATGTTGGCCGGAGAGTGCTTCTCGGGCCGCGAAGTGCAACCTGGAAGGTACCTCCCAGGTCCCCGGCCCAACGAAAGCCCCCAGACCCAAATGGAGAGGGGCTGCTTGGGGGCCCCCTGGGGGCCCTTCAGGCCAGCTAGGTCTTTGGGTGCTGGCTCCTTCGGTTTGGGAGCTGTTGCTGGACGTTGGGCATGTTGGCCGGAGAGTGCTTCTCGGGCCGTGAACTGCAACCTTGCAAGTACCTCCCAGGTTCCCGGCCACACGAAAGCCCACAGACCCAAATGGAGAGGGGCTGCTTGGGGGCCCCCTGGGGGCCCTTCAGGCCAGCTAGGTCTTTGGGTCCTGGCTCCTTCGGTTTGGGAGCTGTTGCTGGACGTTGGGCATGTTGGCCAGAGAGTGCTTCTCGGGCCGCGAACTGCCAACTTGCAGATACCTCCTAGGTCCCCGGCCCAACGAAAGCCCCCAGATCCAAATGGAGAGGGGCTGCTTGGGGGCCCCCTGGGGGCCCTTCAGGCCAGCTAGGTCTTTGGGTCCTGGCTCCTTCGGTTTGGGAGCTGTTGCTGGACGTTGGGCATGTTGGCCGGAGAGTGCTTCTCGGGCCGCGAACTGCAACCTTGCAGGTACCTCCCAGGTCCCCGGCCCAACGAAAGCCCCCAGACCCAAATGGAGAGGGGCTGCTTGTGGGCCCCCTGGGGGCCCTTCAGGCCAGCTAGGTCTTTGGGTCCTGGCTCCTTCGGTTTGGGAGCTGTTGCTGGACGTTGTGCATGTTGGCCGGAGAGTGCTTCTCGGGCCGTGAACTGCAACCTGGCAGGTCCATCCAAGTTTATCGGCTCAACGAAAGCCCCCAGACCCAAATGGAGAGGGGCTGCTTGGGGGCCCCCTGGGGGCCCTTCAGGCCAGCTAGGTCTTTGGGTCCTGGCTCCTTCGGTTTGGGAGCTGTTGCTGGACGTTGGGCATGTTGGCCGGAGAGTGCTTCTCGGGCCGCCAACTGCAACCTTGCAGGTACCTCCCAGGTCCCCGGCCCAACGAAAGCCCCCAGACCCAAATGGAGAGGGGCTGCTTGGGGGGCCCCTGGGGGCCCTTCAGGCCAGCTAGGTCTTTGGGTCCTGGCTCCTTCGGTTTGGGAGCTGTTGCTGGACGTTGGGCATGTTGGCCGGAGAGTGCTTCTCGGGCCGCAAACTGCAACCTGGCAGGTACCTCCAAGTTTCTCGGCTCAACGAAAGGCCCCAGACCCAAATGGAGAGGGGCTGCTTGGGGGCCCCCTGGGGGCCCTTCAGGCCAGCTAGGTCTTTGGGTCCTGGCTCCTTCGGTTTGGGAGCTGTTGCTGGACGTTGGGCATGTTGGCCGGAGAGTGCTTCTCGGGCCGCGAACTGCAACCTTGCAGGTACCTCCCAGGTTCCCGGCCCAACGAAAGCCCCCAGACCCAAATGGAGAGGGGCTGCTTGGGGGCCCCCTGGGGGCCCTTCAGGCCAGCTAGGTCTTTGGGTCCTGGCTCCTTCGGTTTGGGAGCTGTTGCTGGACTTTTGGCATGTTGGCCGGACAGTTCTTCTCGGGCCGCGAACTGCAACCTTGCAGGTACCTCCCAGGTCCCCGGCCCAACGAAAGCCCCCAGACCCAAATGGAGAGGGGCTGCTTGGTGGCCCCCTGTGGGCCCTTCAGGCCAGCTAGGTCTTTGGGTCCTGGCTCCTTCGGTTTGGGAGCTGTTGCTGGACGTTGGGCATGTTGGCCGGAGAGTGCTTCTCGGGCCGCGAACTGCAACCTTGCAGGTACCTCCCAGGTTGCCGGCCCAAGGAAAGCCCCCAGACCCAAATTGAGAGAGGCTGCTTTGGGGCCCCCTGGGGGCCCTTCAGGCCAGCTAGGTCTTTGGGTCCTGGCTCCTTCGCTTTGGGAGCTGTTGCTGGACGTTGGGCATGTTGGCCGGAGAGTGCTTCTCGGGCCGCGAACTGCAACCTTGCAGGTACCTCCCAGGTCCCCGGCCCAACGAAAGCCCCCAGACCCAAATGGAGAGGGGCTGCTTGGGGGCCCCCTGGGGGCCCTTCAGGCCAGCTAGGTCTTTGGGTCCTGGCTCCTTCGGTTTGGGAGCTGTTGCTGGACGTTGGGCATGTTGGCCGGAGAGTGCTTCTCGGGCCGCCAACTGCAAACTTGCAAGTACCTCCCAGGTTCCCGGCCCAACGAAAGCCCCCAGACCCAAATGGAGAGGGGCTGCTTGGGGGCCCCCTGGGGGCCCTTCAGCCCAGCTAGGTCTTTGGGTCCTGGCTCCTTCGGTTTGGGAGCTGTTGCTGGACGTTGGGCATGTTGGCCGGAGAGTGCTTCTCGGGCCGCGAACTGCCAACTTGCAGATACCTCCTAGGTCCCCGGCCCAACGAAAGCCCCCAGACCCAAATTGAGAGGGGCTGCTTGGGGGCCCCCTGGGGGCCCTTCAGGCCAGCTAGGTCTTTGGGTCCTGGCTCCTTCGGTTTGGGAGCTGTTGCTGGACGTTGGGCATGTTGGCCGGAGAGTGCTTCTCGGGCCGCCAACTGCAACCTTGCAGGTACCTGCCAGGTTCCCGGCCCAACGAAAGCCCCCAGACCCAAATGGAGAGGGGCTGCTTGGGGGCCCCCTGGGGGCCCTTCAGGCCAGCTAGGTCTTTGGGTCCTGGCTCCTTCGGTTTGGGAGCTGTTGCTGGACGTTTGGCATGTTGGCCGGAGAGTTCTTCTCGGGCCGCGAACTGCAACCTTGCAGGTACCTTCCTGGTCCCCGGCCCAACGAAAGCCCCCAGACCCAAATGGAGATGGGCTGCTTGGGGGCCCCCTGGGGGCCCTTCAGGCCAGCTAGGTCTTTGGGTCCTGGCTCCTTCGCTTTGGGAGCTGTTGCTGGACGTTGGGCATGTTGGCCGGAGAGTGCTTCTCGGGCCACGAACTGCAACCTTGCAGGTACCTCCAAGGTTCCCGGCCCAACGAAAGCCCCCAGACCCAAATGGAGAGGGGCTGCTTGGGGGCCCCCTGGGGGCCCTTCAGGCCAGCTAGGTCTTTGGGTGCTGGCTCCTTCGCTTTGGGAGCTGTTGCTGGACGTTGGGCATGTTGGCCGGAGAGTGCTTCTCGGGCCGCGAACTGCAAACTTGCAAGTACCTCCCAGGTTCCCGGCCCAACGAAAGCCCCCAGACCCAAATGGAGAGGGGCTGCTTGGGGGCCCCCTGGGGGCCCTTCAGGCCAGCTAGGTCTTTGGGTGCTGGCTCCTTCGGTTTGGGAGCTGTTGCTGGACGTTGGGCATGTTGGCCGGAGAGTGCTTCTCGGGCCGCGAACTGCCAACTTGCAGATACCTCCTAGGTCCCCGGCCCAACGAAAGCCCCCAGACCCAAATTGAGAGGGGCTGCTTGGGGGCCCCCTGGGGGCCCTTCAGGCCAGCTAGGTCTTTGGGTCCTGGCTCCTTCGGTTTGGGAGCTGTTGCTGGACGTTGGGCATGTTGGCCGGAGAGTGCTTCTCGGGCCGCCAACTGCAACCTTGCAGGTACCTGCCAGGTTCCCGGCCCAACGAAAGCCCCCAGACCCAAATGGAGAGGGGCTGCTTGGGGGCCCCCTGGGGGCCCTTCAGGCCAGCTAGGTCTTTGGGTCCTGGCTCCTTCGGTTTGGGAGCTGTTGCTGGACGTTTGGCATGTTGGCCGGAGAGTTCTTCTCGGGCCGCGAACTGCAACCTTGCAGGTACCTTCCTGGTCCCCGGCCCAACGAAAGCCCCCAGACCCAAATGGAGATGGGCTGCTTGGGGGCCCCCTGGGGGCCCTTCAGGCCAGCTAGGTCTTTGGGTCCTGGCTCCTTCGCTTTGGGAGCTGTTGCTGGACGTTGGGCATGTTGGCCGGAGAGTGCTTCTCGGGCCACGAACTGCAACCTTGCAGGTACCTCCAAGGTTCCCGGCCCAACGAAAGCCCCCAGACCCAAATGGAGAGGGGCTGCTTGGGGGCCCCCTGGGGGCCCTTCAGGCCAGCTAGGTCTTTGGGTGCTGGCTCCTTCGGTTTGGGAGCTGTTGCTGGACGTTGGGCATGTTGGCCGGAGAGTGCTTCTCGGGCCGCGAATTGCAACCTTGCAGGTACCTCCCAGGTCCCCGGCCCAACGAAAGCCCCCATACCCAAATGGAGAGGGGCTGCTTTGGGGCCCCCTGGGGGCCCTTCAGGCCAGCTAGGTCTTTGGGTCCTGGCTCCTTCGGTTTGGGAGCTGTTGCTGGACGTTGGGCATGTTGGCCGGAGAGTGCTTCTCGGGCCGCCAACTGCAACCTTGCAGGTACCTCCCAGGTTCCCGGCCCAACGAAAGCCCCCAGACCCAAATGGAGAGGGGCTGCTTGGGGGCCCCCTGGGGGCCCTTCAGGCCAGCTAGGTCTTTGGGTCCTGGCTCCTTCGGTTTGGGAGCTGTTGCTGGACGTTGGGCATGTTGGCCGGAGAGTGCTTCTCGGGCCGCGAACTGCAACCTTGCAGGTACCTCCCAGGTTACCGGCCCAACGAAAGCCCCCAGACCCAAATGGAGAGTGGCTGCTTGGGGGCCCCCTGGGGGCCCTTCAGGCCAGCTAGGTCTTTGGGTCCTGGCTCCTTCGCTTTGGGAGCTGTTGCTGGACGTTGGGCATGTTGGCCGGAGAGTGCTTCTCGGGCCGTGAACTGCAACCTGGCAGGTACCTCCAAGTTTCTCGGCTCAACGAAAGCCCCCAGACCCAAATGGAGAGGGGCTGCTTGGGGGCCCCCTGGGGGCCCTTCAGGCCAGCTAGGTCTTTGGGTCCTGGCTCCTTCGGTTTGGGAGCTGTTGCTCGACGTTGGGCATGTTGGCCAGAGAGTGCTTCTCGGGCCGCGAACTGCCAACTTGCAGATACCTCCTAGGTCCCCGGCCCAACGAAAGCCCCCAGACCCAAATGGAGAGGGGCTGCTTGGGGGCCCCCTGGGGGCCCTTCAGGCCAGCTAGGTCTTTGGGTCCTGGCTCCTTCGGTTTGGGAGCTGTTGCTGGATGTTGGGCATGTTGGCCGGAGAGTGCTTCTCGGGCCGCCAACTGCAACCTTGCAGGTACCTCCCAGGTTCCTCGCCCAACGAAAGCCCCCAGACCCAAATGGAGAGGGGCTGCTTGGGGGCCCCCTGGGGGCCCTTCAGGCCAGCTAGGTCTTTGGGTGCTGGCTCCTTCGGTTTGGGAGCTGTTGCTGGACGTTGGGCATGTTGGCCGGAGAGTGCTTCTCGGGCCGCCAACTGCAACCTTGCAGGTACCTCCCAGGTTCACGGCCCAAAGAAAGCCCCCAGACCCAAATGGAGAGGGGCTGCTTGGGGGCCCCCTGGGGGCCCTTCAGGCCAGCTAGGTCTTTGGGTCCTGGCTCCTTCGCTTTGGGAGCTGTTGCTGGACGTTTGGCATGTTGGCCGGAGAGTGCTTCTCCGGCCGCGAACTGCAACCTTGCAGGTACCTCCCAGGTTCCTGGCCCAACGAAAGCCCCCAGACCCAAATTGAGAGGGGCTGCTTGGGGGCCCCCTGGGGGCCCTTCAGGCCAGCTAGGTCTTTGGGTCCTGGCTCCTTCGGTTTGGGAGCTGTTGCTGGACGTTGGGCATGTTGGCCGGAGAGTGCTTCTTGGGCCGCCAACTGCAACCTTGCAGGTACCTCCCAGGTCCCCGGCCCAACGAAAGCCCCCAGACCCAAATGGAGAGGGGCTGCTTGGGGGCCCCCTGGGGGCCCTTCAGGCCAGCTAGGTCTTTGGGTCCTGGCTCCTTCGGTTTGGGAGCTGTTGCTGGACGTTGGGCATGTTGGCCGGAGAGTGCTTCTCGGGCCGCCAAGTGCAACCTTGCAGGTACCTCCCAGGTTCCCGGCCCAACGAAAGCCCCCAGACCCAAATGGAGAGGGGCTGCTTGGGGGCCCCCTGTGGGCCCTTCAGGCCAGCTAGGTCTTTGGGTCCTGGCTCCTTCGGTTTGGGAGCTGTTGCTGGACGTTGGGCATGTTGGCCGGAGAGTGCTTCTCGGGCCGCCAACTGCAACCTTGCAGGTACCTCCCAGGTTCCCGGCCCAACGAAAGCCCCCAGACCCAAATGGAGAGGGGCTGCTTGGGGGCCCCCTGGGGGCCCTTCAGGCCAGCTAGGTCTTTGCGTCCTGGCTCCTACGGTTTGGGAGCTGTTGCTGGACGTTGGGCATGTTGGCCGGAGAGTGCTTCTCGTCCCGCGAACTGCAACCTTGCAGGTACCTCCCAGGTCCCCGGCCCAACGAAAGCCCCCAGACCCAAATGGAGAGGGGCTGCTTGGGGGCCCCCTGGGGGCCCTTCAGGCCAGCTAGGTCTTTGGGTCCTGGCTCCTTCGCTTTGGGAGCTGTTGCTGGACGTTGGGCATGTTGGCCGGAGAGTGCTTCTCGGGCCGTGAACTGCAACCTGGCAGGTACCTCCAAGTTTCTCGGCTCAACGAAAGCCCCCAGACCCAAATGGAGAGGGGCTGCTTGGGGGCCCCCTGGGGGCCCTTCAGGCCAGCTAGGTCTTTGGGTCCTGGCTCCTTCGGTTTGGGAGCTGTTGCTGGACGTTGGGCATGTTGGCCGGAGAGTGCTTCTCGGGCCGCGAACTGCAACCTTGCAGGTACCTCACAGGTCCCCGGCCCAACGAAAGCCCCCAGACCCAAATGGAGAGGGGCTGCTTGGGGGCCCCCTGGGGGCCCTTCAGGCCAGCTAGGTCTTTGGGTCCTGGCTCCTTCGCTTTGGGAGCTGTTGCTGGACGTTGGGCATGTTGGCCGGAGAGTGCTTCTCGGGCCACGAACTTCAACATTGCAGGTACCTCCCAGGTTCACGGCCCAAAGAAAGCCCCCAGACCCAAATGGAGAGGGGCTGCTTGGGGGCCCCCTGGGGTCCCTTCAGGCCAGCTAGGTCTTTGGGTCCTGACTCCTTCGGTTTGGGAGCTGTTGCTGGACGTTGGGCATGTTGGCCGGAGAGTGCTTCTCGGGCCGCAAACTACAACCTGGCAGGCACCTCCAAGTTTCTCGGCTCAACGAAAGCCCCCAGACCCAAATTGAGACGGGCTGCTTGGGGGCCCCCTGGGGGCCCTTCAGGCCAGCTAGGTCTTTGGGTCCTGGCTCCTTCGGTTTGGGAGCTGTTGCTGGACGTTGGGCATGTTGGCCGGAGAGTGCTTCTCGGGCCGCCAAGTGCAACCTTGCAGGTACCTCCCAGGTTCCCGGCCCAACGAAAGCCCCCAGACCCAAATGGAGAGGGGCTGCTTGGGGGCCCCCTGGGGGCCCTTCAGGCCAGCTAGGTCTTTGGGTCCTGGCTCCTTCGGTTTGGGAGCTGTTGCTGGACTTTTGGCATGTTGGCCGGAGAGTTCTTCTCGGGCCGCGAACTGCAACCTTGCAGGTACCTCCCAGGTCCCCGGCCCAACGAAAGCCCCCAGACCCAAATGGAGAGGGGCTGCTTGGGGGCCCCCTGGGGGCCCTTCAGGCCAGCTAGGTCTTTGGGTCCTGGCTCCTTCTGTTTGGGACATGTTGCTGGACGTTGGGCATGTTGGCCGGAGAGTGCTTCTCGGGCCGCGAACTGCAACCTTGCAGGTACCTCCCAGGTCCCCGGCCCAACGAAAGCCCCCAGACCCAAATGGAGAGGGGCTGCTTGGGGGCCCCCTGGGGGCCCTTCAGGCCAGCTAGGTCTTTGGGTCCTGGCTCCTTCGGTTTGGGAGCTGTTGCTCGACGTTGGGCATGTTGGCCAGAGAGTGCTTCTCGGGTCGCGAACTGCCAACTTGCAGATACCTCCTAGGTCCCCGGCCCAACGAAAGCCCCCAGACCCAAATGGAGAGGGGCTGCTTGGGGGCCCCCTGGGGGCCCTTCAGGCCAGCTAGGTCTTTGGGTCCTGGCTCCTTCGGTTTGGGAGCTGTTGCGGGATGTTGGGCATGTTGGCCGGAGAGTGCTTCTCGGGCCGCCAACTGCAACCTTGCAGGTACCTCCCAGGTTCCTGGCCCAACGAAAGCCCCCAGACCCAAATGGAGAGGGGCTGCTTGGGGGCCCCCTGGGGGCCCTTCAGGCCAGCTAGGTCTTTGGGTGCTGGCTCCTTCGGTTTGGGAGCTGTTGCTGGACGTTGGGCATGTTGGCCGGAGAGTGCTTCTCGGGCCGCGAACTGCAAACTTGCAGGTACCTCCCAGGTCCCCGGCCCAACGAAAGCCCCCAGACCCAAATGGAGAGGGGCTGCTTGGGGGCCCCCTGGGGGCCCTTCAGGCCAGCTAGGTCTTTGGGTCCTGGCTCCTTCGGTTTGGGAGCTGTTGCTCGACGTTGGGCATGTTGGCCGGAGAGTGCTTCTCGGGCCGCCAACTGCAACCTTGCAGGTACCTCCCAGGTCCCCAGCCCAACGAAAGCCCCCAGACCCAAATGGAGAGGGGCTGCTTGGGGGCCCCCTGGGGGCCCTTCAGGCCAGCTAGGTCTTTGGGTCCTGGCTCCTTCGGTTTGGGAGCTGTTGCTGGACGTTGGGCATGTTGGCCGGAGAGTGCTTCTCGGGCCGCCAACTGCAACCTTGCAGGTACCTCCCAGGTTCACGGCCCAAAGAAAGCCCCCAGACCCAAATGGAGAGGGGCTGCTTGGGGGCCCCCTGGGGGCCCTTCAGGCCAGCTAGGTCTTTGGGTCCTGGCTCCTTCGCTTTGGGAGCTGTTGCTGGACGTTTGGCATGTTGGCCGGAGAGTGCTTCTCGGGCCGCGAACTGCAACCTTGCAGGTACCTCCCAGTTTCCTGGCCCAACGAAAGCCCCCAGACCCAAATTGAGAGGGGCTGCTTGGGGGCCCCCTGGGGGCCCTTCAGGCCAGCTAGGTCTTTGGGTCCTGGCTCCTTCGGTTTGGGAGCTGTTGCTGGACGTTGGGCATGTTGGCCGGAGAGTGCTTCTCGGGCCGCGAACTGCAACCTTGCAGGTACCTCCCAGGTCCCCGGCCCAACGAAAGCCCCCAGACCCAAATGGAGAGGGGCTGCTTGGGGGCCCCCTGGGGGCCCTTCAGGCCAGCTAGGTCTTTGGGTCCTGGCTCCTTCGCTTTGGGAGCTGTTGCTGGACGTTGGGCATGTTGGCCGGAGAGTGCTTCTCGGGCCGCGAACTGCAACCTTGCAGGTACCTCCCAGGTTCCTGGCCCAACGAAAGCCCCCAGACCCAAATGGAGAGGGGCTGCTTGGGGGCCCCCTGGGGGCCCTTCAGGCCAGCTAGGTCTTTGGGTCCTGGCTCCTTCGGTTTGGGAGCTGTTGCTGGACGTTGGGCATGTTGGCCGGAGAGTGCTTCTCGGGCCGCCAACTGCAACCTTGCAGGTACCTCCCAGGTTACCGGCCCAACGAAAGCCCCCAGACCCAAATGGAGAGGGGCTGCTTGGGGGCCCCCTGGGGGCCCTTCAGGCCAGCTAGGTCTTTGCGTCCTGGCTCCTTCGGTTTGGGAGCTGTTGCTGGACGTTGGGCATGTTGGCCGGAGAGTGCTTCTCGGGCCGCGAACTGCAACCTTGCAGGTACCTCCCAGGTTCCCGGCCCAACGAAAGCCCCCAGACCCAAATGGAGAGGGGCTGCTTGGGGGCCCCCTGGGGGCCCTTCAGGCCAGCTAGGTCTTTGGGTCCTGGCTCCTTCGCTTTGGGAGCTGTTGCTGGACGTTGGGCATGTTTGCCAGAGAGTGCTTCTCAGGCCGCGAATTGCAACCTTGCAGGTACCTCCCAGGTTCACGGCCCAACGAAAGCCCCCAGACCCAAATGGAGAGGGGCTGCTTGGGGGCCCCCTGGGGGCCCTTCAGGCCAGCTAGGTCTTTGGGTCCTGGCTCCTTCGGTTTGGGAGCTGTTGCTGGACGTTGGGCATGTTGGCCGGAGAGTGCTTCTCGGGCCGCGAACTGCAACCTTGCAGGTACCTCCCAGGTTCCCGGCCCAACGAAAGCCCCCAGACCCAAATGGAGAGGGGCTGCTTGGGGGCCCCCTGTGGGCCCTTCAGGCCAGCTAGGTCTTTGGGTCCTGGCTCCTTCGGTTTGGGAGCTGTTGCTGGACGTTGGGCATGTTGGCCGGAGAGTGCTTCTCGGGCCGCCAACTGCAACCTTGCAGGTACCTCCCAGGTTCCCGGCCCAACGAAAGCCCCCAGACCCAAATGGAGAGGGGCTGCTTGGGGGCCCCCTGGGGGCCCTTCAGGCCAGCTAGGTCTTTGCGTCCTGGCTCCTACGGTTTGGGAGCTGTTGCTGGACGTTTGGCATGTTGGCCGGAGAGTGCTTCTCCGGCCGCGAACTGCAACCTTGCAGGTACCTCCCAGTTTCCTGGCCCAACGAAAGCCCCCAGACCCAAATTGAGAGGGGCTGCTTGGGGGCCCCCTGGGGGCCCTTCAGGCCAGCTAGGTCTTTGGGTCCTGGCTCCTTCGGTTTGGGAGCTGTTGCTGGACGTTGGGCATGTTGGCCGGAGAGTGCTTCTCGGGCCGCGAACTGCAACCTTGCAGGTACCTCCCAGGTCCCCGGCCCAACGAAAGCCCCCAGACCCAAATGGAGAGGGGCTGCTTGGGGGCCCCCTGGGGGCCCTTCAGGCCAGCTAGGTCTTTGGGTCCTGGCTCCTTCGCTTTGGGAGCTGTTGCTGGACGTTGGGCATGTTGGCCGGAGAGTGCTTCTCGGGCCGCGAACTGCAACCTTGCAGGTACCTCCCAGGTTCCTGGCCCAACGAAAGCCCCCAGACCCAAATGGAGAGGGGCTGCTTGGGGGCCCCCTGGGGGCCCTTCAGGCCAGCTAGGTCTTTGGGTCCTGGCTCCTTCGGTTTGGGAGCTGTTGCTGGACGTTGGGCATGTTGGCCGGAGAGTGCTTCTCGGGCCGCCAACTGCAACCTTGCAGGTACCTCCCAGGTTACCGGCCCAACGAAAGCCCCCAGACCCAAATGGAGAGGGGCTGCTTGGGGGCCCCCTGGGGGCCCTTCAGGCCAGCTAGGTCTTTGCGTCCTGGCTCCTTCGGTTTGGGAGCTGTTGCTGGACGTTGGGCATGTTGGCCGGAGAGTGCTTCTCGGGCCGCGAACTGCAACCTTGCAGGTACCTCCCAGGTTCCCGGCCCAACGAAAGCCCCCAGACCCAAATGGAGAGGGGCTGCTTGGGGGCCCCCTGGGGGCCCTTCAGGCCAGCTAGGTCTTTGGGTCCTGGCTCCTTCGCTTTGGGAGCTGTTGCTGGACGTTGGGCATGTTTGCCAGAGAGTGCTTCTCGGGCCGCGAATTGCAACCTTGCAGGTACCTCCCAGGTTCACGGCCCAACGAAAGCCCCCAGACCCAAATGGAGAGGGGCTGCTTGGGGGCCCCCTGGGGGCCCTTCAGGCCAGCTAGGTCTTTGGGTCCTGGCTCCTTCGGTTTGGGAGCTGTTGCTGGACGTTGGGCATGTTGGCCGGAGAGTGCTTCTCGGGCCGCGAACTGCAACCTTGCAGGTACCTCCCAGGTTCCCGGCCCAACGAAAGCCCCCAGACCCAAATGGAGAGGGGCTGCTTGGGGGCCCCCTGTGGGCCCTTCAGGCCAGCTAGGTCTTTGGGTCCTGGCTCCTTCGGTTTGGGAGCTGTTGCTGGACGTTGGGCATGTTGGCCGGAGAGTGCTTCTCGGGCCGCCAACTGCAACCTTGCAGGTACCTCCCAGGTTCCCGGCCCAACGAAAGCCCCCAGACCCAAATGGAGAGGGGCTGCTTGGGGGCCCCCTGGGGGCCCTTCAGGCCAGCTAGGTCTTTGCGTCCTGGCTCCTACGGTTTGGGAGCTGTTGCTGGACGTTGGGCATGTTGGCCGGAGAGTGCTTCTCGTCCCGCGAACTGCAACCTTGCAGGTACCTCCCAGGTCCCCGGCCCAACGAAAGCCCCCAGACCCAAATGGAGAGGGGCTGCTTGGGGGCCCCCTGGGGGCCCTTCAGGCCAGCTAGGTCTTTGGGTCCTGGCTCCTTCGCTTTGGGAGCTGTTGCTGGACGTTGGGCATGTTGGCCGGAGAGTGCTTCTCGGGCCGTGAACTGCAACCTGGCAGGTACCTCCAAGTTTCTCGGCTCAACGAAAGCCCCCAGACCCAAATGGAGAGGGGCTGCTTGGGGGCCCCCTGGGGGCCCTTCAGGCCAGCTAGGTCTTTGGGTCCTGGCTCCTTCGGTTTGGGAGCTGTTGCTGGACGTTGGGCATGTTGGCCGGAGAGTGCTTCTCGGGCCGCGAACTGCAACCTTGCAGGTACCTCACAGGTCCCCGGCCCAACGAAAGCCCCCAGACCCAAATGGAGAGGGGCTGCTTGGGGGCCCCCTGGGGGCCCTTCAGGCCAGCTAGGTCTTTGGGTCCTGGCTCCTTCGCTTTGGGAGCTGTTGCTGGACGTTGGGCATGTTGGCCGGAGAGTGCTTCTCGGGCCACGAACTTCAACGTTGCAGGTACCTCCCAGGTTCACGGCCCAAAGAAAGCCCCCAGACCCAAATGGAGAGGGGCTGCTTGGGGGCCCCCTGGGGTCCCTTCAGCCCAGCTAGGTCTTTGGGTCCTGACTCCTTCGGTTTGGGAGCTGTTGCTGGACGTTGGGCATGTTGGCCGGAGAGTGCTTCTCGGGCCGCAAACTACAACCTGGCAGGCACCTCCAAGTTTCTCGGCTCAACGAAAGCCCCCAGACCCAAATTGAGACGGGCTGCTTGGGGGCCCCCTGGGGGCCCTTCAGGCCAGCTAGGTCTTTGGGTCCTGGCTCCTTCGGTTTGGGAGCTGTTGCTGGACGTTGGGCATGTTGGCCGGAGAGTGCTTCTCGGGCCGCCAAGTGCAACCTTGCAGGTACCTCCCAGGTTCCCGGCCCAACGAAAGCCCCCAGACCCAAATGGAGAGGGGCTGCTTGGGGGCCCCCTGGGGGCCCTTCAGGCCAGCTAGGTCTTTGGGTCCTGGCTCCTTCGGTTTGGGAGCTGTTGCTGGACTTTTGGCATGTTGGCCGGAGAGTTCTTCTCGGGCCGCGAACTGCAACCTTGCAGGTACCTCCCAGGTCCCCGGCCCAACGAAAGCCCCCAGACCCAAATGGAGAGGGGCTGCTTGGGGGCCCCCTGGGGGCCCTTCAGGCCAGCTAGGTCTTTGGGTCCTGGCTCCTTCTGTTTGGGACATGTTGCTGGACGTTGGGCATGTTGGCCGGAGAGTGCTTCTCGGGCCGCGAACTGCAACCTTGCAGGTACCTCCCAGGTCCCCGGCCCAACGAAAGGCCCCAGACCCAAATGGAGAGGGGCTGCTTGGGGGCCCCCTGGGGGCCCTTCAGGCCAGCTAGGTCTTTGGGTCCTGGCTCCTTCGGTTTGGGAGCTGTTGCTCGACGTTGGGCATGTTGGCCAGAGAGTGCTTCTCGGGTCGCGAACTGCCAACTTGCAGATACCTCCTAGGTCCCCGGCCCAACGAAAGCCCCCAGACCCAAATGGAGAGGGGCTGCTTGGGGGCCCCCTGGGGGCCCTTCAGGCCAGCTAGGTCTTTGGGTCCTGGCTCCTTCGGTTTGGGAGCTGTTGCGGGATGTTGGGCATGTTGGCCGGAGAGTGCTTCTCGGGCCGCCAACTGCAACCTTGCAGGTACCTCCCAGGTTCCTGGCCCAACGAAAGCCCCCAGACCCAAATGGAGAGGGGCTGCTTGGGGGCCCCCTGGGGGCCCTTCAGGCCAGCTAGGTCTTTGGGTGCTGGCTCCTTCGGTTTGGGAGCTGTTGCTGGACGTTGGGCATGTTGGCCGGAGAGTGCTTCTCGGGCCGCGAACTGCAAACTTGCAGGTACCTCCCAGGTCCCCGGCCCAACGAAAGCCCCCAGACCCAAATGGAGAGGGGCTGCTTGGGGGCCCCCTGGGGGCCCTTCAGGCCAGCTAGGTCTTTGGGTCCTGGCTCCTTCGGTTTGGGAGCTGTTGCTGGACGTTGGGCATGTTGGCCGGAGAGTGCTTCTCGGGCCGCCAACTGCAACCTTGCAGGTACCTCCCAGGTCCCCAGCCCAACGAAAGCCCCCAGACCCAAATGGAGAGGGGCTGCTTGGGGGCCCCCTGGGGGCCCTTCAGGCCAGCTAGGTCTTTGGGTCCTGGCTCCTTCGGTTTGGGAGCTGTTGCTGGACGTTGGGCATGTTGGCCGGAGAGTGCTTCTCGGGCCGCCAACTGCAACCTTGCAGGTACCTCCCAGGTTCACGGCCCAAAGAAAGCCCCCAGACCCAAATGGAGAGGGGCTGCTTGGGGGCCCCCTGGGGGCCCTTCAGGCCAGCTAGGTCTTTGGGTCCTGGCTCCTTCGCTTTGGGAGCTGTTGCTGGACGTTTGGCATGTTGGCCGGAGAGTGCTTCTCCGGCCGCGAACTGCAACCTTGCAGGTACCTCCCAGTTTCCTGGCCCAACGAAAGCCCCCAGACCCAAATTGAGAGGGGCTGCTTGGGGGCCCCCTGGGGGCCCTTCAGGCCAGCTAGGTCTTTGGGTCCTGGCTCCTTCGGTTTGGGAGCTGTTGCTGGACGTTGGGCATGTTGGCCGGAGAGTGCTTCTCGGGCCGCGAACTGCAACCTTGCAGGTACCTCCCAGGTCCCCGGCCCAACGAAAGCCCCCAGACCCAAATGGAGAGGGGCTGCTTGGGGGCCCCCTGGGGGCCCTTCAGGCCAGCTAGGTCTTTGGGTCCTGGCTCCTTCGCTTTGGGAGCTGTTGCTGGACGTTGGGCATGTTGGCCGGAGAGTGCTTCTCGGGCCGCGAACTGCAACCTTGCAGGTACCTCCCAGGTTCCTGGCCCAACGAAAGCCCCCAGACCCAAATGGAGAGGGGCTGCTTGGGGGCCCCCTGGGGGCCCTTCAGGCCAGCTAGGTCTTTGGGTCCTGGCTCCTTCGGTTTGGGAGCTGTTGCTGGACGTTGGGCATGTTGGCCGGAGAGTGCTTCTCGGGCCGCCAACTGCAACCTTGCAGGTACCTCCCAGGTTACCGGCCCAACGAAAGCCCCCAGACCCAAATGGAGAGGGGCTGCTTGGGGGCCCCCTGGGGGCCCTTCAGGCCAGCTAGGTCTTTGCGTCCTGGCTCCTTCGGTTTGGGAGCTGTTGCTGGACGTTGGGCATGTTGGCCGGAGAGTGCTTCTCGGGCCGCGAACTGCAACCTTGCAGGTACCTCCCAGGTTCCCGGCCCAACGAAAGCCCCCAGACCCAAATGGAGAGGGGCTGCTTGGGGGCCCCCTGGGGGCCCTTCAGGCCAGCTAGGTCTTTGGGTCCTGGCTCCTTCGCTTTGGGAGCTGTTGCTGGACGTTGGGCATGTTTGCCAGAGAGTGCTTCTCGGGCCGCGAATTGCAACCTTGCAGGTACCTCCCAGGTTCACGGCCCAACGAAAGCCCCCAGACCCAAATGGAGAGGGGCTGCTTGGGGGCCCCCTGGGGGCCCTTCAGGCCAGCTAGGTCTTTGGGTCCTGGCTCCTTCGGTTTGGGAGCTGTTGCTGGACGTTGGGCATGTTGGCCGGAGAGTGCTTCTCGGGCCGCGAACTGCAACCTTGCAGGTACCTCCCAGGTTCCCGGCCCAACGAAAGCCCCCAGACCCAAATGGAGAGGGGCTGCTTGGGGGCCCCCTGGGGGCCCTTCAGGCCAGCTAGGTCTTTGGGTGCTGGCTCCTTCGCTTTGGGAGGTGTTGCTGGACGTTGGGCATGTTGGCCGGAGAGTGCTTCTCTGGCCGCCAACTGCAACCTTGCAGGTACCTCCCAGGTTCCCAGCCCAACGAAAGCCCCCAGACCCAAATGGAGAGGGGCTGCTTGGGGGCCCCCTAGGGCCCCTTCAGGCCAGCTAGCTCTTTGGGTCCTGGCTCCTTCGGTTTGGGAGCTGTTGCTGGACGTTGGGCATGTTGGCCGGAGAGTGCTTCTCGGGCCGCGAACTGCAACCTTGCAGGTACCTCCCAGGTCTCCGGCCCAACGAAAGCCCCCAGACCCAAATTGAGAGGGGCTGCTTGTGGGCCCCCTGGGGGCCCTTCAGGCCAGCTAGGTCTTTGGGTCCTGGCTCCTTCGGTTTGGGAGCTGTTGCTGGACGTTGGGCATGTTGGCCGGAGAGTGCTTCTCGGGCCGCGAACTGCAACCTTGCAGGTACCTCCCAGGTCCCCGGCCCAACGAAAGCCCCCAGACCCAAATGGAGAGGGGCTGCTTGGGGTCCCCCTGGGGGCCCTTCAGGCCAGCTAGGTCTTTGAGTGCTGGCTCCTTTGGTTTGGGAGCTGTTGCTGGACGTTGGGCATGTTGGCCGGAGAGTGCTTCTCGGGCCGCGAACTGCAACCTTGCAGGTACCTCCCAGGTTCCCGGCCCAACAAAAGCCCCCAGACCCAAATGGAGAGGGGTTGCTTGGGGGCCCCCTGGGGGCCCTTCAGGCCAGCTAGGTCTTTGGGTCCTGGCTCCTTCGGTTTGGGAGCTGTTGCTGGACGTTGGGCATGTTGGCCGGAGAGTGCTTCTCGGGCCGCGAACTGCAACCTTGCAGGTACCTCCCAGGTTCCCGGCCCAACGAAAGCCCCCAGACCCAAATGGAGAGGGGTTGCTTGGGGCCCCCTGGGGGCCCTTCAGGCCAGCTAGGTCTTTGGGTCCTGGCTCCTTCGGTTTGGGAGCTGTTGCTGGACGTTGGGCATGTTGGCCGGAGAGTGCTTCTCGGGCCGCGAACTGCAACCTGGCAGGTACCTCCAAGTTTCTCGGCTCAACGAAAGCCCCCAGACCCAAATGGAGAGGGGCTGCTTGGGGGCCCCCTGGGGGCCCTTCAGGCCAGCTAGGTCTTTGGGTCCTGGCTCCTTCGGTTTGGGAGCTGTTGCTGGACGTTGGGCATGTTGGCCGGAGAGTTCTTCTCGGGCCGCCAACTGCAACCTTGCAGGTACCTCCCAGGTTCCCGGCCCAACGAAAGCCCCCAGACCCAAATGGAGAGGGGCTGCTTGGGGGCCCCCTGGGGGCCCTTCAGGCCAGCTAGGTCTTTGGGTCCTGGCTCCTTCGGTTTGGGAGCTGTTGCTGGACTTTGGGTATGTTGGCCGGAGAGTGCTTCTCTGGCTGCGAACTGCAACCTTGCAGGTACCTCCCAGGTTCCCGGCCGAACGAAAGCCCCCAGACCCAAATGGAGAGGGGCTGCTTGGGGGCCCCCTGGGGGCCCTTCAGGCCAGCTAGGTCTTTGGGTCCTGGCTCCTTCGCTTTGGGAGCTTTTGATGGACATTTGGCATGTTGGCCGGAGAGTGCTTCTCGGGCCGCGAACTGCAACCTTGCAGGTACCTCCCAGGTTCCCGGCCCAACGAAAGCCCCCAGACCCAAATTGAGACGGGCTGCTTGGGGGCCCCTGGGGGCCCTCCAGGCCAGCTAGGTCTTTGGGTCCTGGCTCCTTTGGTTTGGCAGCTGTTGCTGGACGTTGGGCATGTTGTCCGGAGAGTGCTTCTCGGGCCGCGAACTGCAACCTTGCAGGTACCTCCAAGTTTCTCGGCTCAACGAAAGCCCCCAGACCCAAATGGAGAGGGGCTGCTTGGGGGCCCCCTGGGGGCCCTTCAGGCCAGCTAGGTCTTTGGGTCCTGGCTCCTTCGGTTTGGGAGCTGTTGCTGGACGTTGGGCATGTTGGCCGGAGAGTGCTTCTCGGGCCGCGAACTGCAACCTTGCAGGTACCTCCCAGGTTCCCGGCCCAACGAAAGCCCCCAGACCCAAATGGAGACGGGCTGCTTGGGGGCCCCCTGGGGGCCCTTCAGGCCAGCTAGGTCTTTGAGTGCTGGCTCCTTTGGTTTGGGAGCTGTTGCTGGACTTTGGGCATGTTGGCCGGAGAGTGGTTCTCGGGCCGCGAACTGCAACCTTGCAGGTACCTCCCAGGTTCCCGGCCCAACGAAAGCCCCCAGACCCAAATTGAGACGGGCTGCTTGGGGGCCCCCTGGGGGCCCTTCAGGCCAGCTATGTCTTTGGGTCCTGGCTCCTTCGGTTTGGGAGCTGTTGCTGGACGTTGGGCATGTTGGCCAGAGAGTGCTTCTCGGGCCGCGAACTGCAACCTTGCAGGTACCTCCTAGGTCCCCGGCCCAACAAAAGCCCCCAGACCCAAATGGAGAGGGGCTGCTTGGGGCCCCCTGGGGGCCCTTCAGGCCAGCTAGGTCTTTGGGTCCTGGCTCCTTCGGTTTGGGAGCTGTTGCTGGACGTTGGGCATGTTGGCCGGAGAGTGCTTCTCGGGCCGCGAACTGCAACCTTGCAGGTACCTCCCAGGTTCCCGGCCCAACGAAAGCCCCCAGACCCAAATGGAGAGGGGCTGCTTGGGGCCCCCTGGGGGCCCTTCAGGCCAGCTAGGTATTTGGGTCCTGGCTCCTTCGGTTTGGGAGCTGTTGCTGGACGTTGGGTATGTTGGCCGGAGAGTGCTTCTCGGGCCGCGAACTGCAACCTGGCAGGTACCTCCAAGTTTCCCGGCTCAACGAAAGCCCCCAGACCCAAATGGAGAGGGGCTGCTTGGGGGCCCCCTGGGGGCCCTTCAGGCCAGCTAGGTCTTTGGGTCCTGGCTCCTTCGGTTTGGGAGCTGTTGCTGGACGTTGGGCATGTTGGCCGGAGAGTGCTTCTCGGGCCGCGAACTGCAACCTTGCAGGTACCTCCCAGGTTCCCGGCCGAACGAAAGCCCCCAGACCCAAATGGAGAGGGGCTGCTTGGGGGCCCCCTGGGGGCCCTTCAGGCCAGCTAGGTCTTTGGGTCCTGGCTCCTTCGCTTTGGGAGCTTTTGATGGACGTTTGGCATGTTGGCCGGAGAGTGCTTCTCGGGCCGCGAACTGCAACCTTGCAGGTACCTCCCAGGTTCCCGGCCCAACGAAAGCCCCCAGACCCAAATGGAGAGGGGCTGCTTGGGGGCCCCCTGGGGGCCCTTCAGGCCAGCTACGTCTTTGGGTCCTGGCTCCTTCGGTTTGGGAGCTGTTGCTGGACTTTGGGTATGTTGGCCGGAGAGTGCTTCTCTGGCTGCGAACTGCAACCTTGCAGGTACCTCCCAGGTCCCCGGCCCAACGAAAGCCCCCAGACCCAAATGGAGAGGGGCTGCTTGGGGGCCCCCTGGGGGCCCTTCAGGCCAGCTAGGTCTTTGGGTCCTGGCTCCTTCGCTTTGGGAGCTTTTGATGGACGTTTGGCATGTTGGCCGGAGAGTGCTTCTCGGGCCGCGAACTGCAACCTTGCAGGTACCTCCCAGGTTCCCGGCCCAACGAAAGCCCCCAGACCCAAATTGAGACGGGCTGCTTGGGGGCCCCTGGGGGCCCTCCAGGCCAGCTAGGTCTTTGGGTCCTGGCTCCTTCGGTTTGGGAGCTGTTGCTGGACGTTGGGCATGTTGGCCGGAGAGTGCTTCTCGGGCCGCGAACTGCAACCTTGCAGGTACCTCCCAGGTCCCCGGCCCAACGAAAGCCCCCAGACCCAAATGGAGAGGGGCTGCTTGGGAGCCCCCTGGGGGCCCTTCAGGCCAGCTAGGTCTTTGAGTGCTGGCTCCTTTGGTTTGGGAGCTGTTGCTGGACTTTGGGCATGTTGGCCGGAGAGTGCTTCTCGGGCCGCGAACTGCAACCTTGCAGGTACCTCCCAGGTTCCCGGCCCAACGAAAGCCCCCAGACCCAAATTGAGACGGGCTGCTTGGGGGCCCCCTGGGGGCCCTTCAGGCCAGCTATGTCTTTGGGTCCTGGCTCCTTCGCTTTGGGAGCTGTTGCTGGACGTTGGGCATGTTGGCCAGAGAGTGCTTCTCGGGCCGCGAACTGCAACCTTGCAGGTACCTCCTAGGTCCCCGGCCCAACAAAAGCCCCCAGACCCAAATGGAGAGGGGCTGCTTGGGGGCCCCCTGGGGGCCCTTCAGGCCAGCTAGGTCTTTGGGTCCTGGCTCCTTCGGTTTGGGAGCTGTTGCTGGACGTTGGGCATGTTGGCCGGAGAGTGCTTCTCGGGCCGCGAACTGCAACCTTGCAGGTACCTCCCAGGTTCCCGGCCCAACGAAAGCCCCCAGACACAAATGGAGAGGGGCTGCTTGGGGCCCCCTGGGGGCCCTTCAGGCCAGCTAGGTATTTGGGTCCTGGCTCCTTCGGTTTGGGAGCTGTTGCTGGACGTTGGGCATGTTGGCCGGAGAGTGCTTCTCGGGCCGCGAACTGCAACCTGGCAGGTACCTCCAAGTTTCCCGGCTCAACGAAAGCCCCCAGACCCAAATGGAGAGGGGCTGCTTGGGGGCCCCCTGGGGGCCCTTCAGGCCAGCTAGGTCTTTGGGTCCTGGCTCCTTCGGTTTGGGAGCTGTTGCTGGACGTTGGGCATGTTGGCCGGAGAGTGCTTCTCGGGCCGCGAACTGCAACCTTGCAGGTACCTCACAGGTCCCCGGCCCAACGAAAGCCCCCAGACCCAAATGGAGAGGGGCTGCTTGGGGGCCCCCTGGGGGCCCTTCAGGCCAGCTAGGTCTTTGGGTCCTGGCTCCTTCGGTTTGGGAGCTGTTGCTGGACGTTGGGCATGTTGGCCGGAGAGTGCTTCTCGGGCCACGAACTGCAACCTTGCAGGTACCTCCCAGGTTCCCGGCCCAACGAAAGCCCCCAGACCCAAATGGAGAGGGTCTGCTTGGGGCCCCCTGGGGGCCCTTCAGGCCAGCTAGGTCTTTGGGTCCTGGCTCCTTCGGTTTGGGAGCTGTTGCTGGACGTTTGGCATGTTGGCCGGAGAGTGCTTCTCGGGCCGCGAACTGCAACCTGGCAGGTACCTCCCAGGTTCCCGGCCCAACGAAAGCCCCCAGACCCAAATGGAGAGGGGCTGCTTGGGGGCCCCCTGGGGGCCCTTCAGGCCAGCTAGGTCTTTGGGTCCTGGCTCCTTCGGTTTGGGAGCTGTTGCTGGACTTTGGGTATGTTGGCCGGAGAGTGCTTCTCTGGCTGCGAACTGCAACCTTGCAGGTACCTCCCAGGTTCCCGGCCGAACGAAAGCCCCCAGACCCAAATAGAGAGGGGCTGCTTGGGGGCCCCCTGGGGGCCCTTCAGGCCAGCTAGGTCTTTGGGTCCTGGCTCCTTCGCTTTGGGAGCTTTTGATGGACGTTTGGCATGTTGGCCGGAGAGTGCTTCTCGGGCCGCGAACTGCAACCTTGCAGGTACCTCCCAGGTTCCCGGCCCAACGAAAGCCCCCAGACCCAAATGGAGAGGGGCTGCTTGGGGGCCCCCTGGGGGCCCTTCAGGCCAGCTAGGTCTTTGGGTCCTGGCTCCTTCGGTTTGGGAGCTGTTGCTGGACTTTGGGTATGTTGGCCGGAGAGTGCTTCTCGGGCTGCGTACTGCAACCTTGCAGGTACCTCCCAGGTTCCCGGCCGAACGAAAGCCCCCAGACCCAAATGGAGAGGGGCTGCTTGGGGGCCCCCTGGGGGCCCTTCAGGCCAGCTAGGTCTTTGGGTCCTGGCTCCTTCGCTTTGGGAGCTTTTGATGGACGTTTGGCATGTTGGCCGGAGAGTGCTTCTCGGGCCGCGAACTGCAACCTTGCAGGTACCTCCCAGGTTCCCGGCCCAACGAAAGCCCCCAGACCCAAATGGAGAGGGGCTGCTTGGGGGCCCCCTGGGGGCCCTTCAGGCCAGCTAGGTCTTTGGGTCCTGGCTCCTTTGGTTTGGCAGCTGTTGCTGGACGTTGGGCATGTTGGCCGGAGAGTGCTTCTCGGGCCGCCAACTGCAACCTTGCAGGTACCTCCCAGGTCCCCGGCCCAACGAAAGCCCCCAGACCCAAATTGAGACAGGCTGCTTGTGGGCCCCCTGGGGGCCCTTCAGGCCAGCTAGGTCTTTGGGTCCTGGCTCCTTCGGTTTGGGAGCTGTTGCTGGACTTTGGGTATGTTGGCCGGAGAGTGCTTCTCTGGCTGCGAACTGCAACCTTGCAGGTACCTCCCAGGTTCCCGGCCGAACGAAAGTCCCCAGACCCAAATGGAGAGGGGCTGCTTGGGGGCCCCCTGGGGGCCCTTCAGGCCAGCTAGGTCTTTGGGTCCTGGCTCCTTCGCTTTGGGAGCTTTTGATGGACGTTTGGCATGTTGGCCGGAGAGTGCTTCTCGGGCCGCGAACTGCAACCTTGCAGGTACCTCCCAGGTTCCCGGCCCAACGAAAGCCCCCAGACCCAAATGGAGAGGGGCTGCTTGGGGCCCCCTGGGGGCCCTCCAGGCCAGCTAGGTCTTTGGGTCCTGGCTCCTTCGGTTTGGGAGCTGTTGCTAGACTTTGGGCATGTTGGCCGGAGAGTGCTTCTCGGGCCGCGAACTGCAACCTTGCAGGTACCTCCCAGGTCCCCGGCCCAACGAAAGCCCCCAGACCCAAATGGAGAGGGGCTGCTTGGGGGCCCCCTGGGGGCCCTTCAGGCCAGCTAGGTCTTTGAGTGCTGGCTCCTTTGGTTTGGGAGCTGTTGCTGGACTTTGGGCATGTTGGCCGGAGAGTGCTTCTCGGGCCGCGAACTGCAACCTTGCAGGTACCTCCCAGGTTCCCGACCCAACGAAAGCCCCCAGACCCAAATTGAGACGGGCTGCTTGGGGGCCCCCTGGGGGCCCTTCAGGCCAGCTATGTCTTTGGGTCCTGGCTCCTTCGCTTTGGGAGCTGTTGCTGGACGTTTGGCATGTTGGCCAGAGAGTGCTTCTCGGGCCGTGAACTGCAACCTTGCAGGTACCTCCTAGGTCCCCGGCCCAACAAAAGCCCCCAGACCCAAATGGAGAGGGGCTGCTTGGGGGCCCCCTGGGGGCCCTTCAGGCCAGCTAGGTCTTTGGGTCCTGGCTCCTTCGGTTTGGGAGCTGTTGCTGGACGTTGGGCATGTTGGCCGGAGAGTGCTTCTCGGGCCGCGAACTGCAACCTTGCAGGTACCTCCCAGGTTCCCGGCCCAACGAAAGCCCCCAGACCCAAATGGAGAGGGGCTGCTTGGGGCCCCCTGGGGGCCCTTCAGGCCAGCTAGGTATTTGGGTCCTGGCTCCTTCGGTTTGGGAGCTGTTGCTGGACGTTGGGCATGTTGGCCGGAGAGTGCTTCTCGGGCCGCGAACTGCAACCTGGCAGGTACCTCCAAGTTTCCCGGCTCAACGAAAGCCCCCAGACCCAAATGGAGAGGGGCTGCTTGGGGGCCCCCTGGGGGCCCTTCAGGCCAGCTAGGTCTTTGGGTCCTGGCTCCTTCGGTTTGGGAGCTGTTGCTGGACGTTGGGCATGTTGGCCGGAGAGTGCTTCTCGGGCCGCGAACTGCAACCTTGCAGGTACCTCACAGGTCCCCGTCCCAACGAAAGCCCCCAGACCCAAATGGAGAGGGGCTGCTTGGGGGCCCCCTGGGGGCCCTTCAGGCCAGCTAGGTCTTTGGGTCCTGGCTCCTTCGGTTTGGGAGCTGTTGCTGGACGTTGGGCATGTTGGCCGGAGAGTGCTTCTCGGGCCACGAACTGCAACGTTGCAGGTACCTCCCAGGTTGCCGGCCCAACGAAAGCCCCCAGACCCAAATTGAGACGGGCTGCTTGGGGCCCCCAGGGGCCCTTCAGGCCAGCTAGGTCTTTGGGTCCTGGCTCCTTCGGTTTGGGAGCTGTTGCTGGACGTTTGGCATGTTGGCCGGAGAGTGCTTCTCGGGCCGCGAACTGCAACCTTGCAGGTACCTCCCAGGTTCCCGGCCCAACGAAAGCCCCCAGACCCAAATGGAGAGGGGCTGCTTGGGGGCCCCCTGGGGGCCCTTCAGGCCAGCTAGGTCTTTGGGTCCTGGCTCCTTCGGTTTGGGAGCTGTTGCTGGACTTTGGGTATGTTGGCCGGAGAGTGCTTCTCTGGCTGCGAACTGCAACCTTGCAGGTACCTCCCAGGTTCCCGGCCGAACGAAAGCCCCCAGACCCAAATGGAGAGGGGCTGCTTGGGGGCCCCCTGGGGGCCCTTCAGGCCAGCTAGGTCTTTGGGTCCTGGCTCCTTCGCTTTGGGAGCTGTTGCTGGACGTTGGGCATGTTGGCCGGAGAGTGCTTCTCGGGCCGCGAACTGCAACCTTGCAGGTACCTCCCAGGTTCCCGGCCCAACGAAAGCTCCCAGACCCAAATGGAGAGGGGCTGCTTGGGGGCCCCCTGGGGGCCCTTCAGGCCAGCTAGGTCTTTGGGTCCTGGCTCCTTCGGTTTGGGAGCTGTTGCTGGACTTTGGGTATGTTGGCCGGAGAGTGCTTCTCTGGCTGCGAACTGCAACCTTGCAGGTACCTCCCAGGTTCCCGGCCGAACGAAAGCCCCCAGACCCAAATGGAGAGGGGCTGCTTGGGGGCCCCCTGGGGGCCCTTCAGGCCAGCTAGGTCTTTGGGTCCTGGCTCCTTCGGTTTGGGAGCTGTTGCTGGACGTTGGGCATGTTGGCCGGAGAGTGCTTCTCGGGCCGCGAACTGCAACCTTGCAGGTACCTCCCAGGTTCCCGGCCCAACGAAAGCCCCCAGACCCAAATGGAGAGGGGCTGCTTGGGGCCCCCTGGGGGCCCTTCAGGCCAGCTAGGTATTTGGGTCCTGGCTCCTTCGGTTTGGGAGCTGTTGCTGGACGTTGGGCATGTTGGCCGGAGAGTGCTTCTCGGGCCGCGAACTGCAACCTGGCAGGTACCTCCAAGTTTCCCGGCTCAACGAAAGCCCCCAGACCCAAATGGAGAGGGGCTGCTTGGGGGCCCCCTGGGGGCCCTTCAGGCCAGCTAGGTCTTTGGGTCCTGGCTCCTTCGCTTTGGGAGCTGTTGCTGGACGTTGGGCATGTTGGCCGGAGAGTGCTTCTCGGGCCGCGAACTGCAACCTTGCAGGTACCTCACAGGTCCCCGTCCCAACGAAAGCCCCCAGACCCAAATGGAGAGGGGCTGCTTGGGGGCCCCCTGGGGGCCCTTCAGGCCAGCTAGGTCTTTGGGTCCTGGCTCCTTCGGTTTGGGAGCTGTTGCTGGACGTTGGGCATGTTGGCCGGAGAGTGCTTCTCGGGCCACGAACTGCAACGTTGCAGGTACCTCCCAGGTTGCCGGCCCAACGAAAGCCCCCAGACCCAAATTGAGACGGGCTGCTTGGGGCCCCCAGGGGCCCTTCAGGCCAGCTAGGTCTTTGGGTCCTGGCTCCTTCGGTTTGGGAGCTGTTGCTGGACGTTTGGCATGTTGGCCGGAGAGTGCTTCTCGGGCCGCGAACTGCAACCTTGCAGGTACCTCCCAGGTTCCCGGCCCAACGAAAGCCCCCAGACCCAAATGGAGAGGGGCTGCTTGGGGGCCCCCTGGGGGCCCTTCAGGCCAGCTAGGTCTTTGGGTCCTGGCTCCTTCGGTTTGGGAGCTGTTGCTGGACTTTGGGTATGTTGGCCGGAGAGTGCTTCTCTGGCTGCGAACTGCAACCTTGCAGGTACCTCCCAGGTTCCCGGCCGAACGAAAGCCCCCAGACCCAAATGGAGAGGGGCTGCTTGGGGGCCCCCTGGGGGCCCTTCAGGCCAGCTAGGTCTTTGGGTCCTGGCTCCTTCGCTTTGGGAGCTGTTGCTGGACGTTGGGCATGTTGGCCGGAGAGTGCTTCTCGGGCCGCGAACTGCAACCTTGCAGGTACCTCCCAGGTTCCCGGCCCAACGAAAGCTCCCAGACCCAAATGGAGAGGGGCTGCTTGGGGGCCCCCTGGGGGCCCTTCAGGCCAGCTAGGTCTTTGGGTCCTGGCTCCTTCGGTTTGGGAGCTGTTGCTGGACTTTGGGTATGTTGGCCGGAGAGTGCTTCTCTGGCTGCGAACTGCAACCTTGCAGGTACCTCCCAGGTTCCCGGCCGAACGAAAGCCCCCAGACCCAAATGGAGAGGGGCTGCTTGGGGGCCCCCTGGGGGCCCTTCAGGCCAGCTAGGTCTTTGGGTCCTGGCTCCTTCGCTTTGGGAGCTTTTGATGGACGTTGGGCATGTTGGCCGGAGAGTGCTTCTCGGGCCGCGAACTGCAACCTTGCAGGTACCTCCCAGGTTCCCGGCCCAACGAAAGCCCCCAGACCCAAATTGAGACGGGCTGCTTGGGGGCCCCTGGGGGCCCTCCAGGCCAGCTAGGTCTTTGGGTCCTGGCTCCTTCGGTTTGGGAGCTGTTGCTGGACTTTGGGTATGTTGGCCGGAGAGTGCTTCTCTGGCTGCGAACTGCAACCTGGCAGGTACCTCCCAGGTTCCCGACACAACGAAAGCCCCCAGACCCAAATGGAGAGGGGCTGCTTGGGGGCCCCCTGGGGGCCCTTCAGGCCAGCTAGGTCTTTGGGTCCTGGCTCCTTCGCTTTGGGAGCTTTTGATGGACGTTTGG